>NC_089140.1:146265888-146575371 GCF_009819655.1 Sylvia atricapilla
GCTTTCCTGCAGGAACTGGTCTGTTGAAAGACGTTTTCCTTACAATTTGCAGCTGGATTGAGTCCATAAGATGGACTTTCAAGTTTATAACACTTCTAGGGGAGTCTGATCTTGTTCTACAATTCAGTGAAGTGGTTAAACTAATTTCATGAGAGTAAGTTTGATAGCAAAATATTTGGGAAAAAAATTGAATGTAGTAACAATATGCATTAATTCTATGTAATATGTGTCTTCATACACAGAAAGTAATTTGGATTTGCCTGCTATTGAGCATGTGGAAGGGATTGTAATTAATGTTATCACTCTGCTAGTTAATTTTTAACTTGGATGCTAGAAGTTTTTAACATCCAATTCATGTTGAGGCTCATACATAAAATTACTGCACAAATTTCTTTAAGCTGTGCTTTCCCATAGGGCAGTAGATGTGCAGGCTGCCTTCGTGCATTTTTCCTGACAAGTTACATTACTGCAGCCCAGGACTGTAATGGGGGAAAAAATGGAGAAGTACTGCCTACAATAATTTTGTCAAAAATGGTGCTTTGCCTCTTTTATTTGCTGACACTGCAGGTGATGACCTTCTGAAGGACTCATGAAGTGGTTTGGGTTGGAAGGACCTTAAAGGTCATCCTGGTTCCAGTCTGCCCTGCCGTGGGCAGGGACACCTTCCACAGGACCAGCTTGCTCAAAGCCCATCGAACCTGGCTTTGAGATTAGAGGACTAGGGTTGTGTTAACCTAATCCAGGATGGTGTGTTGGAATTAGTCCCTTTTCTTTTACATGTGCCAACTAATGTCCATACATTTGTTTCCTACATCTGGGAATCAGAATGCAAAAATGGTTTAGGAGGCTTTAGGTTGTTACATTTTTCATAAATATTATGAACACATTCTTAAAGTGGGATTTTTTTGTTGTTGTTTTACAGAGCAATATACAACTCATCTATTTTATGAGCTTTGACATCCACCTGGTTGTGTGATTTTGTGTTCTTTCTACACAGGATTACTTTTTCACAGCTTGCTTGAACATCAATAGTTCCTGCTTTAGTAAAACAAAGTTTCAGACATGGCAGTCACAGGATTCTGAAAAATTTGCATCAAAGGACCAGGAAACTTGTCTTAAAAATTAGCAATATGAGAAAAATTACAAACAGTAGGTTGAAACAAGAGATTATACATGAAGGTTACTCCAGTGTATACTGTTTTCAGTGGTTCGTCTTTTAGAGGCTCTAAGCAGTGATTGCATTCACTTTCTGATTTCACTTGATCAGTGCAATGCCATGGAATATATAGATTTTTTTATCAATTCTGTAGTAAAATTAAGGTTATACTTTCTAGTAGAGCTTATGTAGGATCAGCAGATGTGAGTTTAAGTCAGCAGTGTCTGGTGCTTACTCTAAATGTCACTGAATTAAATACAAGAATTCAAAAACATTATATAGATACTTGCAGTAGCTTTCTCTGTTCCTTTCCCTAACTCTGCGTGAAATACGGACACTGACAAGGTTTTATTGGACAGAAAATGTGTTTTGGACAATGTAGCATTCTGGGAAGCAGTGGGAAGAGCTGCATGCTGTGTGTGTTTTCAGCCATGCACAATGAAGAGAGAAAACAAAGGACTGCTCTACTCTGGACCTGTCCATAGCTGTTTCTATGGACTGCTTTAGCATTCTTATGATGAATGAATAACATTAATTTCTCCTGTGCTTTCAGGTAACAAATCATGGCTTTCTATGCTCCAGTATTTCAAGAGACATAAATCTGTGGCTGGGGGAAGAGTTTATTAGAACTAGTATTTTTTTAAAGCATCAAAGATCAAACAAATCTTTCCTTAAAAAAATGATCTCAGAATTCTTCAGCAAAGCAGCAGAAATCAAGAAGCTTACTAGAAATTCCATGAGAGGAAGGATCACCACTGCCAAAGTGCTGGCAGTGCTGTTCTGGTGCAGCCCAGGTGCTGGTGGCCTTTGCAAGTGCAGCTTCCTGGCTGGTGTTCAGCTTGTTTGACCTTCAGGTCTTTTTCTGCAAAGCTGCTTTCTGGCTGTTTAGTTTCCAGGCCATTCTCTTGCATGGGTTATTTCTCCACAGGCACAGGACTTTGCACTTCTCTTTGAACTGCATAGGACTGCTGCAGCCCATTCCTTCTCCTCTTCGAGGCACTTCGGAGTGTCATCACAACCCTCTGGTGTTTGAATTGCTCAGTTTTCTGTTATGTGTAAAGCTGCTGAAACTGCACTCTGTGCCATCAGCCGGGTCATTGATGAAGGTGTTAACTATCACTGACCCTCAGAGCTTCGCCACTGATGGCTGGCCCCTATCTGGCCTGGTTGTAGTGCCCCTGACAGAGTCCTTTGAGCCAGGTGGGTCAGTTTTGCCTGCCTCATGGTCCATGTGTCTATCCTGTGCCTCATCAGTCCATGTGAGTATGGGGGTGGGAGGCTTATGAGAAGCCCTACTACAGATGGGGTGGGCACATCAGCTCTTGTCTCATCTAATATTGTTCATAGCACTGTTTAGTGTGTGTGGCTTCCCTGCCATAAACTTGTGCCAACTGCTCTCATCTTTCTGTGCTTGGGAAAGGTTTTCAGGAGCTGTTTACTACATCACCTTCCAAGAGATCGAGGTGAGTTTTACCAGGCTGTGGTGGCCCAGCTCCTCCTCCCTGGTCTTGAAGATAGGACTGATACTTGCTTTGCCTCAGTCATCAGTGACCTTACGGCCATACAAAAACAGTGGCCTCTTGATGACATCAGCCAGATCCTTCAGTAATTGTGGGTGTTTCCTGAAACTTCTGCTTTAGTGAGGATTTCAAGTAAATTGTGACTTACGGAAGATGTGAGTTGCTTTTTACTGGTAATTATCAGTGGGATATTACTGAATTAAGGATTGCCAGAGTGTGAGGCTCTCTACCTTGGCCTTCTGTCATTGGGATGGAGGCTCCTGGCAAAGCTCTAGTTGCCTAAAAATGGTTTTTGGAGAAGTAGAAGATAACAGTTTATCTTGTTGATGGCTACATAAATCTTGCATAATGCTAAGTAAACAACTATACACTTACTTGTGTAACTATCAATTATACAAAACACAGGGATGTGTTTTGCTAGCATAGCTATCTTCTAGTATTAAATATGGTTTGTTAATCTGCTGGCAGTTTCTTAGACTGCAGTCTTTGCCAGTGCCTTCAAGTGTGGTCTTAATAGTGCTCAAGTCTGTCTGTTTTAAGGGTCAGCAACTGGATGCGCTTTGGCTACTGCTTCACCTTGGCAATAGTTTAAAATGTGATATTTGCATATTGAGAGCAGCAGTTGGTATTCATTTTTCAGTTCAGATGTGACTTGGGTGTTTTCTTGTGAAAGTTGTCAGAGGAGTCCCAGAATGTTTGTAGTGCTCTGCAGTGCTGTGTGCATAAGGAAGAAAGATTATAGACCCTTCTTGATGTCTCACCAAAATGTCGAGTGAAATCTTGTGTAAGAGCTACCTGTCTGTAGGTCATACACGTAATTGAGAAAGGTGGAACAGCTGCTTGTAAGGACTCTTGATAGAGAATATTCACTTCATTTTGCCTGAGTCCTACTTGCACCAAGTAGTATAAGATGCTCTGTAATTTGCATTTTATTTTTAAGTTACAGAAAACATGATTTGACATTTTGTAGTTAGTGGCTCCCTGACCTTGATAATTTTAAAATATTCATGCTTAAAGAAAGATCTGCTGTAGGTAAATGTACAGTAGGTAAATCATACAGCTGACTTTATAATTTTGTTATAAGTTGTCTTCAAAATGAAATAATTTTCAGTGGAGTAGGTTGAGGATATGGTACTGATGTCTGTGTATACCTCTTGTTTTCTTCCTGAGCAAGACTGATTAAGCATCTATTAACACCTTATACATGATTTTGACAGTTCCTACTGTGGTACTTCCTACCTTACTGCTAATACTAATCAGTCTAAACAGATTTTAGTGAAGTCATTTTTGATGTGAAGGGAATAGGTGTTCAATTAGTTTTGAATTGCCTAAATAAAAAAGCTAATTCAAAATATTTGTCATATTGGTGACTGAAATGTATTTTTAGATCAGCGCAGATAGTAGTACTTAGACTGTAAAATAGAACTTAAAATGCCTGTGAATGCAATTTAAATAAAGATTGGTTTGAGTCCTTCAACAGGGATATTATTATTAATTTGAGGATTCTGAATGCTGTAGACATCATTCTAGCATGAACTGCTTATTTTATTGTAAATTGAAATTAGGTTCATTGTCAGTTCCTTTTACAAAATTAAGGTGGCATATGAAAGACAGTTATTCAGAATTCAACTATTGTAATAATGCACATTAGTTGAAACAAATTAGTGTGGTTTTTTATGCACAATTCATGCTCTTAATGCATTACTTTCTATGTTGGTTCAGAATTAGGACCTATTACGGATGCAAAACTTGAGATTTTTAAAAAGACTTTTTAAAGGATTAAAATGTTGGCTGAGGAGAATAGGTAAAGTTTTCTGAGGCTCTTAAAGGACTGGGGGTGGATGCAGTAATAGAGCAACAGCATTAAAAACCAAAAAATCTTTTGCATTTTTTAATTTGTGTTTTAGACCCACTCAGGATGAGTCCAAATGTTGCCATTTTGCATATATTTAGTTTCCTTATTTTAAGTATTTTGAGGTTACTTTTGTTTGCTTGATTGCTTTAGTTCTCTAATTTTCACTTTTTAAATACAGATACACTAATTAGTGTTTACTTTGGAATTATCTTAGAGGGTGGAAAAAGGGATATTTGACTAAGTATTTACTCATATCAGACAGTGTTTAGTTGCTGAACTTCTGTGTTTTTCTGGGGGATTTGGGTGCTTTATATACAGTTGAAATTGGGAAATTCTGCATTTTTTGTCAATGTCTACACAGAGAAACTGCTTTGAAGCAAACTAGAGTATGCTAGACACTTTTTTAAGATACTCAAAAGTAGCAGGCTAAGGTTGCCTCTTCTGTTCAGTGCAAAAATTGGGGAGGTTGTCCAGCTTCATGCAGTTCAAGAGGACAGGGAGTAAGTAGTAGGTCTCTTAGAGGCTGTTATAAGGAAATCTGTGGGGTTTATTTCAGCAATCTTTTTGAGTTATATTAAAGCCTTGATGTGATTCTTTTTCAAGTTCATGCTGTGCAGTACTGTTTTCAGCTCAAAAGATGAGACATGCTGGTTGGAGAGGTGCTGATTCAAA
The DNA here is from genome assembly GCF_009819655.1 of Sylvia atricapilla. Lineage (NCBI taxonomy): Eukaryota > Metazoa > Chordata > Aves > Passeriformes > Sylviidae > Sylvia > Sylvia atricapilla. The sequence goes on from NC_089140.1 coordinate 146,271,092, forward strand.
CAACTTTTAATCATCCTGTAGTAGAACAGGTAATAAAGCAGTCCAGAGTAAAAAATGTATAATCTGAAGCACAATCAAGACTGTTTTTCTAAAACAATTAAGCTCATCAGTTTAATCAAACTTAGGATCGTAATTGGGTTCACCATCTTGGTACTGTACCCTGGTTGTACAGAGCTCCTGGAAGGACTGTGGGCATTTAGTCAGCATTTGGCACAGCAAACTTCCTATGACTTGGCTTCATTGAGAAAGTTGTAATATTTTTTTAAGGATAGGTATTCTTAAAATGTGTCTTCTCAGTTAAATTATGGGTTTTGCCTAAGTGAAAATTTCCAAATAAACAGTTTGGAATGCTGATATTGTCAGGTTTTGTCCACTAAGGAAAAACTAATGTCTTTTTTCTGAAATTCTGCTACAACTGACTTGGAGTCCTCCTTTTCTTCTGGGACCTTGTCTCTTACCAAAGCATGAATGTGTTCCTTAACGGGAGTCTTCATAAAATGGAAACTAATAAATCAAGGTCAGTTTTCTGTAGTACCATAACTTTGATTTTTTTTTTTTTTTCCTGATGTGAAACCAAAAGGAATCATGCTGCCAGAGGAGATGGCCATCCAGCTCAGTGTTCTGTCTCCAGCACTCAAAAGCAGTGAGTTTTCAAGAACTAAGAAGGGAAATATGTAAAGATACTTAGCCTTCCCTTTGACCTAAGAGCTTCATGAATTGAGGAGGATGTGATTTTTCAAAGTCAACTGTGAAGGTTTGAGAATTCACTGAGAATTCACATTATTGTTAGTGGGCTGTGCTTCTGTAGTTGTATAATGTGCTTGATTGAGTCAGTCTAAATTTTGCTGCATCCTTTTCCTAGATACAAGGCAATAAATTTGCACAAATAAAGCAAAATCTATTACTTCTATTGTATAATGTCAGTAATTTTCAAACCCACTTGATTTAGAAGTCTCTTTAAAGGATAATGTAATTCTTAGAATATTTTCACTATCAAAAATGAATGTGGAAACTACTTCTAGTGCAATTGCAGTGCAGTTCCATCAATGCCTTGTTCTCATAAACCATGATCATGTGGATATCCTTGAATGAGCCTTGCATTTTGCACTTGTTCTTCTAATTGAAGTAGGAAAAAGTTAGTACAAGTTTGGTAGTAAAAAAATGTGGATATAATAGGATGTTTGGTAATACATCTGAATCTCAGGAAATATAGTAGAATTTTTTTTAAGGATTTGTAGGCAAATTGACCTGTTTTCTGCTTCTCCTGATCTTGTGTAAAGGAAATATTGCCTTAAGGACAAATGTAGTAAACATTTGTTTACTTTGAGGTTGCCATTCAATCTTATATTTATTAAATTGATTTACTTCAGACAAATAGGACTTTACTTTGCTCAGCATTAAACACAAGTATTTATATTGGTTTAGCTGAGGGAGCTGGAATCCTGGATTGTGGTTCTGTCCCAGGAAGATTAATTCTAACTGAAGAATAATGTGAAACAATTCTACTTCATCATTATCTGATGTATCTACCACTGTTATTTGGTGAATTAACTGAGGAATAATCATTGCTTAGATCTCTGCCATGATTAAATGTAAAGGAAAAAATCCATGCAGTTATTACTGCATGCAGTTAAATTCCTGTTGCATTAGCTGCATCCTTGGTCTGAGAACATGAGATTTTAATCTCTAGCATTATGGGAAGCTTTAATCACATGTTTATTTACTGTTTGTGATTGAGGAAATGGCATTGCTTCATATAGCTAAGCAGTGCAGTAATCTAAGGATTAAGAAAAGGCAAATCTTCCTATCCATTTGACCTTGAAAAACTGATTGGATTTCCTGTGTGATCTGGCATCATTTTTCCCTAATTATCTAAAACTTGATGTCTGTGAATGATATTGCAAGAGCTACGTGGATATGGATAAATTTCTAATGCTTAGCTGAATTTCCCGTTCTTCTTAGATTTAAAGTTCAAAGAAATAAAAGACTGGACTTCCTTCATACAAAACTAAAGTCTTTAACAATAGCAATGAAGAGGCAGAAAGTCATAATTTTGATTAACATTACTATAACAGGAAAAAGTTACTTAATCTTACTTTGTACTGCTTTGGCAATGGGTTATAGCTGTTTGTTAGTACAGTAATTTGTCTTTAGAACAAATGGGGGAAATTGTGATCTGTTTTGCTGAGAGCTGATTTACAGCCTATTAAGGGTTTCAGTAGCTTCTTCAAGCAAAAAGAAAGTTGTTTAAACAGTGCAAGTAAAAGAATAAAGGTTTTTTGCTTAAAATGTTCAATAAAGCATGTAGATACTTGGGGTAGGAAAACTGATTTTTGGAGTAAATAATGTTTCTTTTAATAATTATTTCAGTGACTTTGAAGTTCAGTATCTGCTAAAGCAAAAAAAGAATGGCCTTTTTGTGGTTTTTATTAGCTCAATTTAGTCCCATATTATGAGCATATTTAGCATTAATCACATTGTTGCGACCAAATCCTTCAAATACTTAATTCAAGTAACTTCTCTAAGCTAAAGTATTTAGGAAATACAATTAGCAATGTATTGATCTCTTAAGGAATTTATGCAGCTGGCTCAGCTGAAGAATGTTACTGAGGTAGAACTCTGTGCTTAACTCTTCAAGTGCATTTTAAGTGCATCTGAGGTGTCTGAAACAAATAATTTCCAGGTGTAGTATTTCTTGGCAATTTCTAGGAAGTTCCTTAAACTACTGTTGATTCATAAATTTGTGGTTCTCACTTTCAGGTGGGTGGGAGGGAGATTTCAGTCTATGCCATGCTGTGCATTTGGGGGTACAGTTTGTAACTCAACAAGAGAAATCAAATTTTTACCTTTACCTGTTAAAGGTACTTTCATTTTTTTATGTTTAGATTTTTCAAGATAAAGTCCTTTTTTGTAACATTAATTATGGTGACTGAGAACTCGGAAAGGTCTTGTATGAGACCTAAATCATTTGAACTACCTGGAAATCTTTGTGCACTACTCTGTCACAAAAAAACACAGCAAAATGCATAAATTGAATTTAATATTGAATGCAGTTGTACTGTGCTTCTCTGACTTCGAACAAATTTTAGTCCTAACATTTAAAATCAATACTAAATCACATCATATCACATTTTGTTGCGACTGCATTTGCTTCAGTCATAACAAATGGATGCATTTTTATGACAATTTTAATAATCAGCATTTCATGGTGTAAAATATTGCTAAAGAACAGCAGAGTTCTGATCAGTTTTAAGCTTTGAGTGTTTATGCTAATAGTGCAATACCAACAGCAGCCTTAAAAATTGGGGTTGTGTTTTTTACTTGTAAAATAGAAAATCCTCTAAGTACCTAGTTTTGTTTTTCAATAGAAATCAAAGAGCTTTGTCACTACTGCCCTTTTTATATGAAGAAAGAGGGGTGTTAAATGTATATCTGTATTTGAATGCTGTGATAATATTATGCTTTTACACCTGAATGTGATATTTGCAGAACTGACTTCTAAAAGTTGCCAGTCACCTGATACCTGAGTGGGAATATCACACCCTATAAAATTTTGGTCTTAATTTCATCTGGAAATGAGTTCCAAATTAAACTGATGTAACTTTACATCTGTTTAATTGCCTGTAATTCTCTAGTCTGCAATGTGGCATTTTGAATTTTTACCTTGCTAAAATCCATAGGAATCAAAAACTCTCATAGAGACTTGAGAAGAAGTTTTGAAAGTACAGCTGTGGAATTCTTTTCCTTCAAAAAGCCTTTAGTCTGAAGCTGGTTTGACTTAGTTTTCAGTCACTGAACAGTAACTTGGATACATTGTTTATTTTCTGTTAGTGAAACTTGCATGGAGGATAAGTTTTAGTTACTAAAAGTACCTTGGCATTTTAATTTCTGTAGTGCTTAATGGAAATGGATTGGTATTAAATTAAAAGTCTGCTAATAATGAATGGATTTTTTTCCATAGTTAGAAATTTGTTGGTTTATTCTGTTTTTTTTTCATTGGACCTAATTTCAAACCAGGTTGTCTTTAAAAGTGTACTAAAGGCTGGTTTCTTCTACATTTTTGATAGGTTTCTTTGTGTTTGAGTTTTTATTGCAGTCTCTTCTTGGCATAAGATCACATTCCCATTAAAGAAACTGCAAGGTCTTGATGAGTGTCCCTAATTTCTAGTGGTCAAGTAGAGAAGGGTGTTTGTTGTTGTGACAAATTAACAAGATATATGGAGGTGCTTGTGAAGGACAAATGCTAAATTCCCATTGAAGAATTTCTGTGGCACTTGTGAAATGAGTTGGATTTTGGTGCCTGCTAACAGCTTTAATGCTGCAGTCCCCAGCAAGATGGACCCAATCCAGCAAATACCTCAAAAGTGCTTCACTTTGCCTCCCTGTATGCTTCTCATGAATCTTCTCTAATGAAATGAAATCTGCAGTTTTTCATTAGCACACTAGAGGGTCAATATTTGGAGAAAAGTATAATCAGGAGTCAGTTTTATGTGCATCTTTGGAATGAATAGAGTCATGCAAGCCAGGGTTTGAATTTCTAAATCCTATTCCTAATAATGTCATTGTTGGTATAACACTAATCTCAGATTTTTGGGTTTGATCTATGTGCCGCAATTGCATTCCTGAAATTCCGAAAGATTAACTTGATATTTGTTCCTAAGTGCACTGTAGAAAGCAGCCATTAAAACTCTATACTTTATTTATAGTAGAGGAATAAAATTGTTGAATATTAACTATGTTTGTTAATTTAAACATGCTCAAATGTATCTAGGTATAGTCCTCACTACTTGAGCCATATCAAAAATGTATCATAAGAGTTAAGTGAGTACAGTGTTTGCAATGCTAATTCAAGGGGCTGATATAAACATGAATATCAAAAAAGGGAAACATGCTTTACCCTATTGGCCTTGTATAACCAATTACATGTATTAATTACACAATATGTCATTTGTATGCCATACGAGCTACTATATTAGCTTTGAAATTTATTTATATTTAATTTGAAGATTCCGAGCTTTTATATTGTTGCATTTAACTGGAAAAATAACTTTTTTCTTTAACAGAAATTGAAAAATTCCAAAAAGGGGAAGGAAAGGAAGAAGAGAAGTATATTGATGTAGTCATCAATAAGAATATGAAGTTGGGACAAAAAGTTCTGATTCCAGTAAAACAATTCCCTAAGGTAAGCCAGATTTTCATATTTGATAAATATAAGTTCTTACAAAAGACCTTTCACTAGTGTCTTAACTATTTTTTAATGTAACATTTAAAACTATTACCATTCACTACTGTTCTGCAATCTGTTCTATAGGAGCTCTAAGGCAGAAGTGATTCTTGTTGGAATAAGCATGCAGGAAAGTGGTGCTATTCACACGAAATAGTATGTTGAGAGCAAATGGATTGAAACATGTATTTGGGATGGCAGGCTCCTCCTCTTCAGAATATCAAAAGGAAAAACAAATTTTGAAGTTGAGTCTGATGCCAGGCTTTGAAACTTTTTTTATTGTAGCTGGAAGTGCAGCTTAAAATGCACCATTAAGGAACTAGTTGTGTAAATGTTCTTCTCATCCTCTGAAGTTCCAGCCATTGTTATTCTTGAATGAATTATAGCTTGACTGCTAAATTATGCAGTCTGTTCTGTAGGGGTAGAGACTGTTTCATTAATATCTTTGCCCACTATGAATTCTTAACACTTCTTTACTGCCAAGTATTATCTTGCACTAAAATATTGCTGCCTGGAAGCATTTATGCAACATTTAGTAGGCTGTGGAACTTTTTTATTTTGGTGCTGCTTATAATTTTAAGGTTAATGTTATGACAATCAGATTAACATTTTTTTAATTTGTTTGCAATGGGGTTCTTTTCCCACTAGAAATTTCAAGACTTTCTGTTCATGGAGGAAAAAAATCACCATTCGCTCCTCCTGTTTAGGAAAACTGTTTATAGTTGACTTTTTTTTCTGCACCGTATCAGTGTTTTTCTCACAGGCCTGTGTAAGGTAACTTGCAGGGATTTCTTTGCTGCTGTTCAAAGTTTCATGAAATATACTTTGAGTGAGTGCAAGGCTGTGGTCACCTCTTTGGAACTCTGACTTAAGTCATCTTTGTGACCAAATAGAGCTATATACAAGCATACAGAAACATAAAACATATACAAGCATACAGGACAAGAAAGGCTGTTAAAAAGGGAAACACTGTCTTCTGAAAGATATTCATGCTTCTTTATCTCATGTCAACTTTCTTTATAGGACTTAACACTGAATTTATTTAGGGTAGTTAGTAGGAAAGCCCTTGCTGTATTTTGAATGGCTAGAGATGCTCTGCTGTTTGATCAGTACTTCTGACCCATCAAGACACTGAACTAGAGTGTGTGCTATGGAAAGAATCCTGAACTGAGGTCCCGGCAGATCTAGGGGTGCAAAATAAAATAGCTGTGCAGAACAGACTTATCATACGAGTTCCTGCATCTCCACTGGGACTGCTCCACAGATATCAAAATACTGTTCTCTATTCACATAACTTTCCTCTTCTGACAGGGTGAATAAAACCCTAGATACTGAAGAATATTTTTACCACAATATTTGGGGGATCAACTTCTCTTAGAAATGTTTTTTTATTAAATATAGAGGGATATTTGTTAAAGGTTGCTCGTTAAAGATTCTGTAGAGTCAGAATGAACTAAGATTTCTCACTGTATAGGTGTAGTCTGGAAGGTATCAGTTCAGAATTGTGATAGGTACTCTTGATATCTCTGAAAAGCACCTGCCTTAAACCACAACTAGTCACTGCAATTTGCTATTGCTTGGTATTAGAACCAGACTTGTGGTTTTGTTTCTGAGATCTAGTAAATTATGATACATTGTTTGAAGTTACATAGCTTCAAGGTGGCAAACTAAGACCCTTATCCTGGCATATGTCTGCAGTAAGTGACATGAGTTTTAAATGCCTGTACATGGGAAAACAAAGTCTTTTTGCATTAATAAATTTTTGAAGTGCTGATCCTAGTTCTATTTCCTGTGTTCAGAGAAGGGCTCAGAAGTTAGAGATGTGTGGGGTAGATATGGAGTTGTTTCAATCATCTTGATTCTCGAGATGTATGTAGAGTGCTCGTGTTGGATATTTATCCATGTTGTCTGACTGGTGACAGCCAAGGTGGCTTCACTAAGGACAAGTTGTGCCTGACAAAACTGGTGAACTCCTTTGATAGGGTTACAGGGTTGGTAGATAAGGGGGAAAAGCAAGTGATGTCATCTACATGGATTTCTGCAAAGAAAGTATTTGACACTGTCTCATGTGTCACTCTTGTCTCTAAACTGCAGAGATAATGGACTTAATGGTTGGACCACTTGGTGGGTAAGGGATTATTATACTCAGAGTTGTGGTCAGTGGTTTAGTGTCCAAGTAGTGATCAATGACAAATGGCATTCCTTCGGGGCTGGTACTGGGACTCTCACTGTTTGACATCTTTGGTGACATGGATAGTGACACTGAGTGCACCCTCTGTAAGTTCACTGACACTGAGCTGTGTGGTGCAGTTGGCACACACTGGAGAGACAGGATGGCATCCAGAGGAGCCTTGAGAGATTGGAGTGGTGGGGCTGTGCAGAGCTCATGAAGTTCAGCAGAGCCACGTGCAAGGTGATCCCTGTGGGTTGGGGCAATTCCAGACAGAAATACAGGCTGGGCAGAGAATGGAGCAAGGGCAGCCCTGAGGAGGATGACTTGGGGTGCTGGTGGAAGAGAAGCTCAACAGGAGCTCAAAATGTGCTCTGGCAGCCCTGAAACCAAAGGTGTGCTTTGGATGTGGGCCTGTTGGAAGAAGTCTAGAGGAGGTCGTTAAGATGACTGGGGCTGGAGCACCTCTGCTAGGAAGATGGGAGGTGAGAGTTGGAGAAGACTCCAGGGAGACCTTCCAGTACCTAAAGGGGGCTTACGAAAGAGCTGGAAAGTGACTTCTTACAAGAGCATGGAGTGGTTAGACAAGTGGGGATTGCTTTAAATTGAAAGAGGAGAGGTTTAGATTAGATAGTAGAAAGAAGTTCCTCACTAGAAGAGCAATGAGGCATCTGGTATAGTTATCTAGAGAAGTTGTGGATGCTTCATCCCTGGAAATGTTCAAGGCCAGGCTGGATGGGCTTTGAGCCACCTGATAAAGTGGAAGGTGTCCCTGCCCATGGCAGGGAGATTGGAACTGGATCTTTAAGGTCTCTTCCATGCTATACCTTTCTGTGAGTCTCTACTGTGGAACTTAACAAAAAATATTGTGGTCCTCATAAAAACCTGAAATGGTGTTTCACATAAATGCTCTGTGCCCCAGTACTGCTGTTCTGTCTGTGTGTGCAGTCCCCTAAATAAATGGTCTTCTTTTAAACTAGATCAAAAAACCCAAGTTATTAAAATTGTTAAATCCTTAACAGGGTTAAATAGATGGAAATGAAACTAACCACAAATATAAGTGATTTTTGCCAACAGAAACTATTTCCTTTGTTTATATTTGCCAGGGATGGCTCTGTGAAAGAAAGATGCCTCTGCTGTTTGCGTATATTGATATTTCATTAATCCTATCCTAATTTTGTTATAAAAGAGGGCTGTGAACTAAAACAACCCGTCAGTGCCCTGCCCCCTAGCAAGACAGCTTGCTAGACCTGAAAAGTATATTACATTTCCTTTTCCTTCTTTAAAACTTTTCTGTAATTCTGACTCCTTGAATAAATCATAATAGCCTCAACACAGGTCAGGCAGCTCAGGCTCTGATCAGATCAGCCTGGCATGGTAATGCTTGCTCACATTTCCTGTCCTGTCAGACACATTCTCATGAGCCCATGGCTGGGTCCTGTGCAGTTGCCTCTGACAGCCCTGGAAGGTGACAGGTTAAGTGCTTCAGCAACTCTTCAACTAAAGTGCAGAGGAGCTGGTTTTCTGTTGGAAAAGAATCTAGTAGACCTCACATTCAAAAGTATCTATTGCACTTTTTTGTGCATCTTTGCTTACCATGAAAAAAAATTGAGTTGCTGGTCTTTAGCGTAGTGCACAAATAGCTGAGTGTTCCTGGTGATGTGCTTAACTTGCCTCCTACTTAAGAGCTCTTGATTCTTTCTGTGATACTCTATAGATTTGTCCTTTAACTGGGGACTTCTGTTGTACTCAACCCTTGGCAGCGTTAGTTAACATGTTTAATCTCATGCTACAGATAATTGGTCTAAATGTGTTTTTTTCCAGATCTTGACCTTGATAGAAGCTGATAGAATAACCAAGACAACCTGAATTTTGTCTGTGCTGTGAAATAACTCAAAGTGGTTAGTCCCAGGAGTTATGCTCAGTTTCTCCTTGAGGCTGGCTCTGCATTTGAATAAATTTCCTTTTGTTATTAGAAAGGAACAACAGACTCCTTTAAAAAAAGTCCCTGATTTAATATGTCTTTATATGGTGACAGGTAAGACAAAGTCTTGTGGAAACTCCTCTATAGATTGCAGGCCTAGTCACATATTTTCAAAATATGACTGTGCAGAGTCTTAGAGATTTTCGATCTGGTCCAGCTCTGCAGATGCCTTCAAGAGACTTGAAGTGCTGTGATACGGAAATTAATCTGAGGTATTTAGGTGAAGCTTGAATAAGCTTTGGTAATGCTGTCTGCAATCCTGTTGTAACTGGGACATCTACTACAAGTAAGGATTAGGGAGTTTGAGCTTTTATGCAACCTTATAGGAATAGGGGCAACTTTGAGTTAGAACTGATTTTGAAATAAAGTTACCTATAGATGGGAGTCCATGCAGATGCTGGATGTGTAAATTGCAGGTAGTGGGATGAGATCTTGTCAGCTTAGGACACTGAGGTTAGAGTGACTTGCTGTTTGATCAGCTGAATAACTTAACTGACTCTGGGTCTTGTTTGAAAATGTGACCCTTAAACTTGTGTTTCTGTTGTGTTTTGTGCTTGAAAATAATCTTCAAGTTTTCACAGACTTAAAGGCATAAAAGTGAGCTGGCCACTCAAGGGAGGTCCTGATGTGGTTGTGTTGGTGGAGGGACTCTCTGTTTCTGTCCCAACACTGCTATGAGGAGCCGTCACGTGTAAAAGGTGTTTAAGAGTTTTATTGGGTACTTGTGAGGCAGGAGGGTGTTATCCCCCTCCCATACATTTAATGAATGTGCATTGTGAAGCAGATTAGTCTTAGAACCCTGATTTTGCTTTGACAGTTTGCTGAACTTGGGTGTTCTGAATTAGGTGAAAAAAACAGCTTCAGTGGATGGTGAAAGGAATCATGATAGTTTTCCATGAGATGGGTCAAAACTGTGGAGAATAATTACTTCTATTTTGAGAGGCTACCATTTTAAAAGTTGCTCACAGATCTACGCTTAAATACTGGGTAAATCTCAAAAGTTAAGAAGAAATGTTTGTTGTACCCCAAATTGATACTTCCAGTAATTTTTGAGAAAATATATTTAGTTGTGGAGCTGGCATCCATTTAAGCCTTTTAGCTCAACTTTTGAAGTGAAAATACCTGTTTTAAAATGTCATTGTCATATACAATATATCTGCTGTTATGTAAAGTCATGGAAAGATTAATATCTTAATCACATGACTAGTTAGAAAGCAATTTTTCAGAATAGCTCAGCTCTAAGGATTTCTTAAAGCAGAAATGAGAAAATGTGGTTGCATAACCACAAGTGGTGTGGAGGAAAAAGCATCCATTGTAATAGCAGGGATAACTTTTGAGCAATTTAACAGTAAAATTGACCAAGCTTTCTGCTATGAATGAATGTTTAAAGACCTATTACCATGTTACATGAAAGAGAGTAGTTTGTGGTGTAACATAGATGCTTGAGGCACTTACCTATCTATAGAAGCTTTCTCTCTCAGAAAGGAAAAACCTTGAAGTTTGCCTTGTTTCAGGTCATTCTAAGGGAAAGTGCTCTGAATCTTGTATTAACTTTTTTTTTTCCTAGTGACCCTGTCACAGAGAAACCATTGCAGGAAACTAATATGTCAAGGAAGCTTTCTATGGCTTTAATAACAATGGAGTGCTTAAAGCTTTACAGGAAAGCATTTGGTCTAGCATTTATACTTTCACTAAGTATTTTAAGCTGGATGAAGCATTCTTAGTAGACTTGCCTTGGTTGGGGATAAACAAGGATTATTTTTTCTATTATATCCCCTTTTCTGTAATATATACATTTAAAATGCTGTGGCACTTGCATTAGTTGGTGCTTTTTTTTTGTTTGTTTGTTATAATTCTTATAGTAGATAAAAGATCAAGTGATTCTGGAGAGAATATCATGTTCTATCAATGTTCTTTGTAACTGTTTCTCCAGAAATGTTTTCAGGAAACAATGTTTCAGGAATGATGATTCCGAAGAAGTGAGTGCTGAACAGTAATGCCCATAATCTCCATTGTATGATAACTGAGAAAATGTTTCTTAAAATGGGAATTTATGAACATCCAAGACAAGAAAAAAACTTAAAGCAAAAACCTTATAATCATTTTTTGTTGTTTCTATTATGAAGGATGTTTTCTATTTGAGATGTATTTTAAATTGGGGATTTTTGTTACAGACTTTAATATAATCTGTAGAAGGAAAACAGATATACTCTTTCAGTACAATTAACCAGTATTTGCCAGCTAATGGACACCATGGTCAAGTCAATTCCTCCCATATGCCAGGAACTGGAGGAATGGCTGTTGCACTGCATGGTGTCTTTACCCACAAAGTAAACCACAGGTACAGGAGGATGTGCTTTCAGTAATCATAGATTTTAGGAAAAAGAACACCTCTCAAACCTTGCATCCTTTTGCTCAAATGAGTGTATTATCAGATGATATTTTGTTCGGAGGTTACCATTTATCAATAGCAGAGTATTACCTGGTTAGAAGTGTAGCTAATTTTTCCCATTTTATGTAATTATTTTCTCCCAGATCTGTTAATCTGAATCTTGATATTGTTTTTGCAAAGATGCTTGTAATTTAGCTTGAGGTCCCATATTTGCCAAATCCCTCAGAGCTGGTCTAGAAGCAAATTTGGGTTGAGGACTTTATCTCCTCTTTTATATGCCATGGTCCATAGTTTATTGGTACTTAATACATTAGAAGCTGTGTTAGTGCAGAGACAATTCCTGAATTGACAAAGATGATCCAGTATAGAATGATGTTTATGGCTGACTCTTAAGAATTCATCAGTCCTGTAAAACTGAAAATTTCACCAGCTTGCACTGGAATGCAGTGCTACTGCTTTAATACAGTGTTAAGCTGAAGCTGGTGAAGGTGAGTTAGTGATTGGGTATTTTTTTTGGTATTTATAGCAGTTGGGAGGTAATTGTGCTGTGTTGAGGGGGGTGAGTAAAGAGAGGAGTCTGGCATGTCTGATCCTGATCCAGCACTAGTGAATGTGACTGGTCTGACTCAGGCAGAGCTGTTCAGCTATCCAGTGTAAGTCAGAGATAGTTCATAAGCCTGAGTTCAATAATAAACCTGAATTTGTTCTTTGTTCTTGTGCTCTTGGGGCAAAATAAACACTTAATGTGGAACATGGGAAGCACCCATTCAACTTGTATGCAAGCAATCTGGTGTAAGAGCTAATCTGGATCTGCCAGGCTTACTTGCCTCTGTAACACCAGCAGACAAACAGGATTTGCTAATTTTGTAACTAAAATTTGTTTTACTGTGTGCTGGATTTGTACCTTTAGGTTTGAGTCCTTCTACTATTTGATTGAAAGCAGTGTGTAAGTAATAATAGTAACTTAGTGACTGATACTTTGAGTGTTTCTATATCTATGAAATATTTCAAAATAAGCCTTTGATTGGATGTTTCCAATTTGATGTAAAAGGGAGATAAAGCAGTAGTTTGAAGAAAATGCAGTACCTGTTCAAAGTAAATCTGTTTTCTACTGAAAGGATTCCTTCAATATTGTAAATTTATGGAATAATCAACTGAAATGTTCCAAAGCCTGTTAGTTTTGTTATGTGGGAGCTAAAATGCTTTGTGATGACTCCATTGTAAGCCACATTTTACTAACCTTTGTGCTTTCAGGCTACACCTAGAGGAACTGTGCTTTCAAATCAGCAGAATTTCAACTTGCAACACAAGTTTCTTATGCTTCAGACTTGTCAAATCAAATATTTGAAGCCACCGTGCACAGAAAAGAATAGTTCAGTGGATCTCAGGATACAGACAATACACTTTCATGTTCATTAAATGTGTCTAGAATATGTCATCTGTGCAGTCCTTGTATAGCTTCTGTAATATCTGACTTTGACACTAGAGATTTCATGGATTTTTAAAGATGACAACTTCTGGAAGTATTAAACTTTGGTAGGTCAAGTTTTAGGCTTACACAATGTTAAACTACTTGGTTTTGACTAAAAGAATATAGCTGCAGTAAAGAGTGTTTATTTTTATTCCCAATGGCTTAAAAAGGCTATTATAAGTAGACATAAGTAATCTTAAGTAATGCTTGAAAAACTGAGGTAGTGTTCCACTATGTGAAAGCTTTACATTGAGCTTAACTATGGACTTCCTTTAAGGAAACCCTTAATAAGGAGTAATTGACTCCTCCAAGTTGAAATTTGTAACAAATTGTTTCAATTTGTTTGCTTTCCTTAGTTGTACCTTCAGAAACAGTAAAATCAGAAGTCCAAGTTAAAAGGTATCTCTAGGGAAGACTTCTACCTTCAGATGCTCAACCTTCTGTTGAAATACTGATTCTAAATTAAATTGCACAGGACCCCATTAGTGGCCCTGAGTCTTGAATATTCTCAGCAAAGGAAAATTCTATGTCTATCTGCTCAATCTTTCTGATTAATATTTTTCTTGACTCTGTCTTAGGAACTATATTAAAAAAATAGACAACTCTAATAAAAAAAGAAACATTGAAGATATTCCCTGAGGATGTCTTGATGTGACCTGATAATTTCAGAAAAGACTGGTTCATGCAAGGCCTTAAATTTAATAGGTTCTGTGGACTATAGTAATCCATAAGCCATTTTCTCAATATTGTTATGTCAGGTCTGCATTGGGAATTGAACTTACAACTAGTAAGGGGAATAAACTTATATTTTGATGTTTAGCTGACCTTTAATGCTTGCTTTCTTTTTTGTCTAAAGCTGAAAGAAATGAACTGGAGCTCTAGACTTTGTGTGTTGTAGAGTGAGTGCAGCTGGGCCTTTGTTCCATCAGCACATCCAGTAGCAACAAGAGATTTGGGGCTGCCATTGCCACATAGTTGAGTCCTTTCAAGTAACTCCAGGTGAACAGGGAGACCAGGGCAGCCCATCTTGGCTCTTCAGTGACACAGTAGGAGAAGGACAAGCAAAGAACTTACAAACTGTTTCATGAATCTGAGGCCACAAAGCTTAAGCCTGTTTGCTGTTCAGCATCACTTTATTTCTGCCTAAGACTATCTTTTTAATGTGATTGTGTCACTTCAGTTGAGTACCTCAACCTTCTTATCTATTGTAACCAGTTTTCCATCATGGTTTATCAGTGGGAGTAAGGGGTAACACCTTCTTTAACTTTCCTTTTCTGGTTGGGACTCTTGGAGAAGTCCTTTCTGTTACTCTTTGGGTCCTTTGGCAGATTCAGTTTCAGCTTCATTTGGGCCTTCCTTATCCCAGCTTGTAGACACACAATCGGATTTCATCTCTATACTCCTCCCAGGTGACCTGTCTTAACTTCTACTGTCTGTGCATTTGTTTCTTGCCTTTTTCTTTGACCCGCTGTCCCTGCTCAGCGATGCTGCTCTCTTGCCTGAGTTCTTGCTGCTGAGAATCTCTAGCTCTTGTGATCAATGAAAGACTTCCTTAAAGATTCACCAGCTCTGTTCTACTCCCTCATCCCTGAGGGCAGTCTCAGGGGATCCCACTCACTGACACCCCAAAGAGCTGGAAGTCTGCTTTCCTAAAGTTCAGCAGCCCAACTTTACCCCTGATCTATATTCAATGTGTGGTTGCTGCCTCCAGTCTTGATGTCCCCATTGAGCTCGTTTGCTTTGGTGGCCAACAGATCGATTAATGCCTCCCCTCTGGTGGGTCTGTCTCTTACCTGGGTCAGGAATTTATCCCACATGCATTCTGGGAGTCTCCAGGGTTGCCTGTAGCTCATCTTGCCACTCTTTCAGCAGGTATTGGGATGGTTGGAGTTCCTCAGCAGGACAGAAGGACAAAAGCCTTGGGCACAATGCCTCCTGTTAGCTGGAGCAAGATGGTTTTGTCAACAGGCTCCTCTTGATCTAGCAGGCTCTAGTGGACACCAAATTATCCTTGAATTCAGATACTTCTGTGTTGCTGGAGCCACTGACCTTCTATTAATTGTACTATATGATTTTACTTAATGTTTTTTAATTTATGATCCAATCACTTGTACCCATGACCAAAAGTTGTCTCAACAAAATATCCCTCTTAATTTACTCATTAATTTGCAATAAAAAAACAATGAAGTTTATGTGTTGGGTTTTTTATTTTGTTTTCTTACAGTTCAACTTTGTGGGAAAACTTCTGGGCCCACGTGGTAATTCTCTGAAGCGTTTACAGGAAGAAACACTGACAAAAATGTCTATTTTGGGAAAAGGTTCTATGAGGGACAAGACAAAGGTAAGGCCTGAGTATGTCAGTGGAGTTTTGTTACTTACCTTAAATTTCTGAGGAGGGGAACAAACATTATAATGAAAATTGGAACAAATAAAAAGCATAGGAGATCACAATATTGATTATTGGTTAATGTCCCTCTTTGGCCAGTCAAGCCAAGATTCCACATGCAGTGGGCAAACCAAGCCAATAGATGCCAAGTAATGGAAGGCAGAATTTTATGGGAGCTAAATTGCTGTCAAAGAGGGATACTGGAATGGGAACAAGTTGCAGCTTTTGTGTTGGTCTTCATAGGAAACAGAAAAACCCCTGAAATGCTAACGTGTTCCCGAGGTTGTGAGATGTAGCCAGTGAGTGAGCTAATTTTCATTTGTGTGCTGTTGTAAGTTTTAGTGTCTATCCCAAGTTAGAAGGTACCTGCATGGATCATCAAAGTTCAACTTCTGGCCTTGCAAGGAATGGAGAATTAATGGAAGCATTGCCAAGTCATGTTACAGAACTAAAATAACATACAATAATAAAAGTGAACATAGCAGAAAAAGCACAGAGTGACTTGAAAAGTTTGGTAGTGGGAATGATCTTAAAAAAACCTGCGTTGAAATTCTGTATGTTTTGTTAAAGTTGCTGATTGAAATGCTTTTTTTACCAGGTCCTACTCAGAAAATTGTGACTTTTCTATTGTGTATTGCTGTTAGCCAACTTTCTTGAGAAACATAGAAAGGAAGTTTCTTAGTGTTGTTTTCTGCATAAACTAACTGCACAGTGATTTTTTTTTTAATTCCCTCTTTAGAAAAAGACAGGGAATGCATGGTGCAAGTATATACTAAAAACAGTATATGGGGATCTCAACTAACTTCCAGTGCTTGTGGCTCATATGTTTTGAGTAATTGTTCCTAGGTATTTAACTGAGAAGCAGTTTGTATTAAAACTACATATTTGAGCTGTGATGTTTGTATTAGCTTACTTTCTATTTTTAAGATCACTTATTTGCATTGACAAAATAATGACTTGCTGACGGAGTCTAATCCTGCTGAGTGACCTCTTAATGTTCTTGCTCTTGGTGCTCTGACAGCGATCTAGGCTGATTTTTTTTTTAAACATCTTCATAGTGAAACACAAATCATGTTAAGAATGTTATCCATGAGAAGCAGAAATGGATTGTCACATATAAACCTCAGCCTGTAATTAGGGGTGTGCAGGAGAGAAGATTTCAGCTATCATTGCAATTTACAATTTTAGTCATCTAAATGGTGAAGTGCTTACCTGGTGCTTGCCAAATATAAGAAGCTGCAGGGGATTGTTAGTATTTTAGACAACAGGACTGCTAATTATTTGATATAATGTTATCTAGTAAAGCAGTGAAGGTATTTTCTCGTGATGATTTTATCCCTTGGAGCTGTCAAGTACACATGGGCAAGGGGCAGTTGGAGAAAAGCAAGTGATGTCCTTTTAGTCTGTGAATATTTTGCATGTGAATGTCAGTATTTGAGAACAGCTCTGCTTTACTCCACTGAACTCAGCTTTGCAGTCATTGAAGTGGGTTGGGTGAAGGAAGATGAAAGAAATAAGCTTGCTTCTGAAAGAGCTAGTGAACTCTTTTTGCTGATGTCCTTTTTCCTCGTCTCGTATGCTGTTAGCTTTATGTCCAAATAGCACGGTTCTGTGAAGGACGCACTCACTGGATAAAAACTTCAGTGAGAACAGAAAATAAGTATCAAAGCAGTATAGTAATACTGTGATGGAAATAATGTTGGTAAAAGAAGGTTACTCTTGTGGAATATTAGATCAAACCTGTTTCTGTAGATGTTACTTTCAAGAAAAGTGTGCTCTTCGTGAAACTGGTGCACCTGGGGAAACTCTTGGAAGCATTCCTCCTTGTGTTACAGTTTCTGTATGTTAGCAAGATCTGTTGGCTCTTACTTCATGTTACTTTTTCAGTTGTAGACACCTGAACATGAGTGAACAGTGTTTGCAGATCCCTCTGGAGAAACTTCAATACTTGCATAACAATGTTTCAAACAAGAATGTGTAAACCCAATCTTTTTCTTATCTCCTAGGAGGAAGAGTTGAGAAAAAGTGGAGAGGCAAAGTACTTTCACCTAAATGATGACCTACATGTTTTAATTGAAGTATTTGCTCCACCTGCAGAAGCATATGCCAGAATGGGACATGCATTGGAAGAAATCAAGAAGTTCCTCATTCCTGTTAGTATTTTATTTTTTATGAGAATTTTGGTAGTATTGAATGAGAAATGTTATCTCTAAAACCGAGGAAGCTGGTGAAGGTGTCCCTGCCCATTGTGGGGAGTTGGAACTGGATATTTAAGGTCTCTTCCAGCCCAAGCTGTTTTATGATTCTGAACAGTGTACAATATTGGTCAGATCATGTTGCTTAATGTCCTTTGTGAAAGAAATGCTGATTGTCAAATATTTTGCATTTTGATACAGGCAGTTACTGGGTGAATCTGTAACTGTCCACACAAATCTCAAGATGTGACCTGTAGTAAAAGAGAAACTTATTCTTGCTTTACTAGTCATATGCAAAATATCACAGACTACAAATAATTATAAAAATCTGTAGAATGTGTGCCTTTTCCTTTTTCTTGGTACACATGGAGTATCAGTTTTGTTTAAGAATTAATAAATTTGAAGATGCAGTATTTCACCTGTAATCCTGGTTTAGTGTAGAGAATTAACAGGCTTATCTTGTATCTTTATTTTTATCACAATACTAGTGATACATGAGCTGTATTTTTTTTCTGGGGTATACCTCAGCTTCCATTGTATGGAAGCAGCATTGTATAAAATGACGTCTGGTTTCCAGTACAATTTTGTGCTCTCTGTTTGGAATATGTGTAGGTAATGGGTTTCTGATGTCCTTTATACCTTCATCTCTTCCTCATGTAAGAACCAACCTTACTTCTTTGCAATATTACACTGCTTGAAAAAATCCAGCTTATCTTAGGAAGCACTCTGGAGCACTTGGGGTGATGTTTCTGTGTGTGAAGTTCCCAACTGATTTAGCTCTTGAGTGAACATTTCTTCAGTCTTTATTGGTGATCAGAGGAATAGTATAGAAAGCAAAGCATCCTCAAGATGCATTGACTTCTGTTTATTTTTACTGCTGAAAATGTTGCTCAAGTGTTAGTCTTTATTTGTGTCAGATCTGGGAAGTGTTGGGACCTAGCTAAGGAAAGTTTCCTGAGGCATGTGTCAGAGTGACAGCAGTTTGTAAATGTCTGAGTGGAGCCAGCATGGCTGTATTGGGGACCAGTTGGAGGTGTCTCTTGTACAATGTTTGGTGGTGATGACTTAACAGTGCTCCTGTATGTATTTTGGGAATTACGGTTTGTACCAAACCTAGTTCACATCTATGAAACCACCCAGAGTGTGTCTGGGCACCAGAACAGGCTCCCCAGAGAAATGGTTACAGCACTAATCCTTGCTGAGTTCAAGAGTTCAAGAAATGGACAGTACTCTCAGGCACATGGTAGGATTTTAGGGATGACCTCTTGTGGAGGGCCAGGATTTGGATTTAAATGATCCCTGGGGGTCCCTTGCAACTCAAGGTATTTTATGAACTTAAGTCTCCAGGTGATTGGAGCTGTCTGGTCCTTAAGTGTTTCTTCTGACCTTTTGTTGTCTGAATGAAGTGAGCTTTTGTGCCTCAATACTACACTGTGACATGAACCAAAGCATGATAAATAACATTCATCTGGAGGTTCAGTAGGAACGTGTCCTGGTGTGAAATAACTCGAATGTAGACGCACTTTTAGGACAGTTAAAAACCAAAGATTTTCTGGGTATTATGTTCTCATCTTACAAAAAATCAAGCATTGCATTGTACAATTGTCTGCAGGTTCCAAATTGCTTTTTTCTTGATGTATATGAGAAGAGGTGTATGAGCATTCTACTGTTCAGACATCCTAACTGATCACACAGAGGATACTCAACAGAGTATTTGTAGGAATTCTGGGCTGTCATAATGTCCAAGGTTACTCTATTTACAAGTTCATGATTTAATGGTGTGGAGAGAGAAAAGGGAGAATTAAGTTCTTGGCTGTTCTAGACATTAAAAAGCTGCCTTTTTTTTAGCTAGAAATATGTTCAATTTGATAAATGCTTCTTGCACCTACTGGAAGCAAGGATATGTCTGATCCCCCCATGCCCCCTTCATCAGAGGTCTTTTTTCTCCATTGAGCTTGATTTCTCTAATGTTGCCATGAATTAAGTAAGCTTATCAAAACCTGGTCATTAGTATGTTAAGCCAGTAGAATTACAGAGTGATAATGAGCAATTCCATTGACTGATTGATTATACACTTTTCCATCTTTATTTTTGACCATTGCATCTTTATTATACTGAGCTGAACTGTGATGCTACATAATTTTTCCTGAACTGTGGGATCAAGAACACTGTCTTAATTTCCCTTTGGCTTTCCATATGTAAGCTTATCAGAATTTCCCTAAATGCCCTAATCTTTTCCACCACCCCTCTTGCAGCAGCCACTGAAGGAATAAGGAGCAGCTTTTTCTTTTCTAGAACTACTGTTTGGTTTGCTGCTGCCAAATGCAACTTGCTTTTTATTTTCTCCAAGGTCTGTTCTATCTCTCTTAAGAAATTACCTATTTTATTTCAGGAGAGATGTCCTGATATGAGTATATATGATTATGATGATACTTTACATTCTCCTTATAATGTAGAGACACTATGACTTCCTACAGTTTTAGTTGCTAGACTCAATTTATGAATATGGTTATTGTTCATCTTTCAGATCAGTGCTGAACATAACACCACATTTGGTGCTAGAATGCAGAATACAGTTGTGGTAGCTGACTGTAGCAAAACTGCCTCAGCCTCTCTTTTTGGATCTTCAGATCCATGGGCAAACATCCTTGCATTGAAGTTTAACCTCAAGCAGCTGCAGTTGTGTAATTTCTGTTAAAAAATATACTTAAAGTCAGAAGCCACAATTCAAACTGCAGAAGAAAAGTAAGGCTCAAGGCAACATAAGCACAGCCAAAAATACCATCAAGCCCAGTTTTATGTTTTGGGTTGAGCAATGCCAGTAGTTTATCTTCCTTTGAATTAACCAGTCTCTTTATTCTGGCCATACTCTTTGCTCAGCACTCTTGTTCAAGTATTAGATTGGTGGGTGTTGTGCTTGACACAGGTTATCTCAGAATTACTTTTCTCAGGTCAGAAAGCCACGTACGTTCAACCTCACCTGGTCCTAATTGCTGGATTGTACCAGAGCTTCAAGGCCAGGCTGGATGGGGCCCTGAGCAACCTAGTCTAGTGGAAAATGTCCCTGCCCATGGCTGGAGAGATGGAATGACATGTTTTTTTAAGGCCCTTTCCATCCCAAACCATTCTGTGATTTCTATGGTTATGGCAGGTTTGGCCATTAGAATTTAGTCTATTTTGCTTAATTTTTGAGTAGTGGCAGTCATTTGTCTTCTGACAGATACAGCACTAATTACCCTGTGCCATTGGTTACCAGAGTTTGTTTTCCTTGTCTTTAAAGCAAAGTGTAGAAGTGTCTTTGAGAGAAAAATCTATGCCAGTTATATGACAATTTGAGCAGAATTCACAGCCTTTTCTTGTAGCCTGTCCTGCCTTCTCCATGTTTGATATGTAGGATGTGGTGATGAAATAGCTTTTAATGGCATTTTGAAGAGCTTGGTGGCCTTTGGAAGCTCTCACAGACTTTTGCTGAAGTAAGCTGGCAAGTAACTGTAAGGTGTAAAAGAGATGGCTGGAAACTTGATAATTGGTTGCTCACTGTTGGGTAAAGATCTACTTGAGTGTTTTGCAAAGCTGCAGGGGGTTTTGTAGGGATCTGTCCTAACATGATATAAATAAATAGCTTTGCTAATAGTTTGAGATAAATAAGGTCTTAAGCTAAAGTGAGCTGCTGCCAGTGTGTTGATCTGGCTGGGTGAAAATCATAGATAAAATTTTAAAGAAGGTTTAGTTAGAACATGTAACTATGGGAATTGTGAGATGAAAATCTCTTGGAGGGATCTTGATGTAAATGCACCCTCCCTCGTTAAATAAGACTGTAGTTAGTCAGGATAGGCAGTTTATTCATAAAATGAGAGTACAGCTGTTAAGCTGAGATTCAGAAGCAGCATTTGACTGTAATTCAAGTGCTGCCACTGCCTAGGTTGTTCTGAGGAGGGTTGCAGTCTAAAGGGTTTCCACGTCCATCTTCTATGTGAGGAAAAGATTGTCTGCTTAATTTGACTTGAAGTGTGCTGTTTCCAGCAGTGAGTATTCATAAATTGACCATCTGCTACTTTTAATTGAGGAATCCATTTCAGAGTCTAATGGATTAACACTGCAGCTTATCATGGCAGCCTTGTACTGCCCCTTCAGTCTGCATCCTCCTGCTGCCTCTGGCGTGTGTGATAAGGGCCATGTTTTCTGTTTTGTGCTGTGCACACACAGTGCAGCCCTTCTCTGTGACTTAAGGCTGCTGCTGTGTCTGGTAATGTGCTGCAGGAAAGTGAGAAAGCATCAGAGAGAAAAGAAAAGGGACCCAACACACACAGTGGCTACCTGAAAACATCTTTGCTAAGGAATTGATTTGAGTATAAAATGAGCAAAGGTATTCTTCCTGAGGACCAGTTGTGAAGATGTTTTGTGAAGAAATTATAAATGGCATCTGATGCAGGCTGTCAGAACTTTGATATTGTATGTTGGTGGTACAGTTCTGTGACATTTTGTGTCAATATTGAAGTTTTTTTCTCTACAGGACACAGAATTTTGCATTTGTAGCCAGTTCTGGTCCAGCAACAAATAAAAATACAAAGTAGGTTTCTGTACAGTAGCTGGCCAGAATAATGTTCAGTTTCCTGTTTGTAGTCTATTCCCTGTGATGAACTGGTTATGTATTGGGTCCTGGTCATTTAATAATGGAATCTGTTTCTCAAAAGCTTCAATTATGCCATTTGAAACAGTTATTTCAGTCTTCTAGACCTTTTTCATATTTGCTGTTTGGTTTCTGCTGCTAAATAGAGGATGATCTCAGGTGGTAAGTTGGGAGTTAAATTTCAGAACCTATTTAAGGCATTTTGGACAAAATGGTGTTATGGTGCTTCTTTTAACACCAGTTACTTTCTTCAGCAATGGGGATATAAAGGACAATTTTATTTCCATTTGTAGAAGTCTAGGAGAAGCAGAATGTTACAAGGATAATTGAGAGATTTGAATTCATGGAAGTTTTAATCTCCTTTCAATGAAGGGTTATGTTTCAAAGTCTGTAAGACTGCCTGACAGTCTTTTGGTTCCTGTCTAGTGAATAAATGTAATAAACTCAGATTTGCAGTGAAATGCAGATTTTTTGTTTTGTCATTGAATTGTAAAATGGGTGGTGGTAGAACAAACCTTCATTCTTGAAGTGGGAGGATTTGCAGAAGAGCTGTTGTATCAGAAGTATCCATTTGTTCCTGTGGGAGCACCTGTTAATATTTTGATACTCAGTACAGAGCCACTTTGGGTAAAATAGTTATCTTTAATTCACCTTTATGGCTGCATTCTGCTTGGCTCATTTTAAGTGGAGGAGAAATGATAGAAAAATACTTATACCTCGAGAGTTCACTGCTGGGTCTGTTTTATTCCCGTGTGCTCTGCTTGTTTCGGAGGTTGACTCAAGGTCCCTGAAAACTGTGCTTGAGAAGTACCATATTAATTCCATGTGTAAAAACCTGTGTTTTCTTTTGGCTAGACCTTGAAAGTAATGGATTTGTGCAGACAGAAATAAGCCATATGTCCTTGGCATTTTTACCATTACATATTATAGAATTTAATTTTTTCAGCTCCTCTTATTTAGATAAGTGTATGTGTGTATTGAATGAATCCCTGTGTTTATTCTATTACTCCTGACTTTAAAAATGTGGATTCCTAATCTATTCCTGTGTTTTCATGTGCTGTTCTCAGCAGTGTATTTATTTGTTTTGCAACTCTCTCTCCTCTTTTTCCTGCTTTTAACACAGTCATTCAACCACTGGAACTACAAACTGGATCGCAGTTCAGAATATGGAATCTTGATTCTTTTTTTCTGGTTTCCTCTTATCTCTGCAGCGTTTTAACCATTGCCATTTTAATTGGTAAAGCTATATATAAATATATGCAAAGGGAAAGAAAAATATGCCTGAGCAAAATAGGCAGTTATTATGTAGAATTTTCTAATATTTGGACTGAATATTGTTCCTGTTTTATTATGCATATTAAGCTTTTTCAGTGTAATGTGTAACTTTTTAAGAGGAAACTTTCAGGAGCAATGTTTGCTGAGGCTGGTGGGCAAACAAAATGTCTTTTCTCACTCTGCCTCCCCCTTGTTTTAGGACTACAATGATGAAATCAGGCAGGCACAGCTTCAAGAATTAACTTATTTAAATGGCGGCTCAGAAACGGCAGAAGTTCCAGTTGTCCGTGGAAAAGCATCGATTCGAGCAAGAGGAGTACCTGTTCCTGCTTTGTCCAGGTACGTGGAATGTCATTTGGATGTATGTATTTCAAGCTTCTCCCTTCAAACACTATTTCTCCCCCAAGTAAAATACATGAAGGATTCCCAAAAGAAGAGCAAAAGGTTGGGGAAACATCCTTCATTTTTTGATGAAAGTTTAGTTCATTTGGACTGAATTAACAAGGATTTTGTGGAACTTGAATGCTTCCTTTGTAAAGAAGAAGAGGACAGCATAAGGAGATGCTCAATCCTACTGTGAGCAACTTGGTTTCTAGCCTTGAGTTGCTCCTTTGGTGCAGCCTGTGTTTGGGCCCTATAGAGTTCATAGCAGCAAATCTGTCGTACCTCGGTTGACATGAATTTCAGGACTATGTCAAACTTACACAGGATGTTTTTCTCTTTTTATGGTACCACTAAGTTTTCATAGTCATGATGAAGTGATACAGAAGTGCTCTAGAGGTAGAATTTGGGTTTTCTTGTCTGAGTGCCATATACTTTGTGAAAAGTGGCTTTTGTTTGATTTGGGGGCAGGCAGAGTCTACTGCTTTTGCTTTTTTTCTTCGTTGCAGGAAGTGCTTTATTTTTACTCTAGCGTCTCCGATCTTCATTACAGTACTGAGACGACTGTTTCAACTCCTTCAAGTTCTGAAGTGTGAAAACAAACCTAAATAAAGCTCATAACTGTTTATGTTACAGAGTACAGGGATTGTGGCTGCAGCACCTAAGTGTGACTGTTAACTGTGGTCATGTTTTTTTCCGTTTTGTGTACAGTTCTTGTTAATGCAGCTTGAAACTTGCATTTCTGAATGCAAGTTGTAAACTAATTTCTTGTTTCAATCCATTTCTCATAAACTTATTTCTGAATAATACCCTGAGGCATTTTACTGCAGATAGTAAAGCATGTTAGAAGAAGCAGCACTAAGGAAACATTCCATTTATATAGATCTGCTTAGTTAAATGTATCCTGACAATAATTCAAATGCAATGCAGAGTGAATCTTAATTTAAAGAAGTTATTCTTACTGTGGGCTGTGTCCTGGGAGAAAAAAATATTCTTTCAATCATCAAATTGTTGTTCTTGTATTTTGTAATAGTCTGCTTTTCTTGATTTTAATGTTCTGAATAGTGTTAATTATATACCAAGGTTCACCCCTTGGCACTGTAATCAACCTTGCAAGAGTTCTTTCAGGTTGGAGACCTCATTTGATTTTTGGAGTAGGGTTTTTTTGCAAATTTTTTTTGGTTTTTAAATAGCTGTTTGTAACTTTGCCACAGATGCCTCTAGTGATGCTGCTACAGACATTCAGTACAGATACATTTGCAGTACTATTTCAAGTTTACTTCATTTTCCATGTCCTTCAGCTAATATTTCTGTGATACAGAAACTTGTTTGGTTGGATCCTATCACCAAAGCATGATCACTAATTTACACTGTTAGTCTCTAGCATGTGCATATGTAAATAGTTTTTTAGTGTACTACATTTCTAGCATTGCTAGAATGTTAGAAATTCTGTTCTGTCCTCTGGATTTTGGTAAATTATTTTTTCAAATCTGCATTTTATGCTAGTGATACATTGTTACACAGCTTACAGAATCCTGCATAGTTGGTGTACTACTGAAGTGTCTTCAGGGTAAATTTAAATGTTATTAGTGTTTGACTTGGAGATAGCAGTAAAAGGTTGGAGTTTTGTCATCACCATTTTTCACATATATTCTAATGGGAAATGAAAAGTGTCTGTTTGACTTGTTCTTTCTTCAAGGCTCGTCTTAAACTCTTAAGACGCTTTTCTCACAAATTGAAGTGCTGTTAGCATGTTCCTTAAGTGAAGTTCAGTTGTGTTGCTACTGTGATCCTACAGCCATTGAGCTGTAGATCTCAAACTCAGTTATAATGATCTGATTCTCTTTTAGCAGAAATGGATTTCAATGAATAATACTTTTGCAAAGCTTTTAAAGGCTTTGTCTCAGTGTTGGATAAAACAGTTTCAATAGGCAGCACCGTGAGATACCTAGAAGAAGCTGAAGTAAAGCCTCAGAAGACTTGCAAAACAAAGTGTAAAACCTTCATCCTAACCTTTCTTTGTAATCTGCAGAATGGTTTTGTGATACCAGTCTTGATCCTTGAAACATCCTATTGAGTGTGTTTAAGTTCCCCCTTTTAAAACCTTTATTACTCCTGAATAGTTTCAGTTAAAAAAAAAAGTACTAATTTATGCCTTTTTTGCTCCTTATATGTGAGAACTGGATATAACGTATCTTATCAAATCTATTTTAAACTCCATAACAATTTTATTTTGTAGAAAACAGTACATTTGTGTTTGCATACAAAAAATCTAGTTCATGTGCAGACATTTCTGTGTGGTAAGAAATTTCCTAATGGTTGTGGTTTGGTAACTCTGTATTCTCTTTTCTGGATTGTTCCTGATTTTCTTGACTATATTTTTATTACTCTAGAGCCAAATAAGGTTTTGTGGGTGACTGGATGGAATTTGTTCTGGAAGATCTGTGTGTGTGTTGTGAGCTTTACATTCACGAATGTTCTTTCCTCATCATTGATCTTGGAGAATATAGCTGCTTCCTATAGCTATTTGTTTTCCCCACCTTGCCTCATGTTTTTGTCCCTAATACAGTTAAAGATGACCTTCAGATGTAATCACAGCACTTTTATTTTCGGCAGAGTTCATGCTGAGCACCTGAACTATTTCGACATAACCTCTCTTCTGTACAACAGGAAGGGAAAGTGGTGAAAGTCTGGTTTTTATTCCTTTGTTCTAGTGGAAGGTGTTGCCCTCAAGGTTGCCCATGGCAACCATAGCTGGAATTTGATCATTTTTAAGGTCCCTTCCAACCCAAACCCTTCTGTGAGTCTCTACATGTTAATGTACACCTCTAAGGAGGTTTTGCAACTAAAGCAGCATCTTTCTAAAACTTCACACTGTTTTAAGAATAAAAATAAGATTCAAGGATAATTCAATCGTGACTCCAACGGAAGATGTTTAAGAAAAGTGAAATTCTAGAAGATGATAGTAATAAGTCGAAGAATTTGGCTAAAAGTTCCTCCATACTTTGGGGTGGCATGGTGGAACCACTTTGTGTCATTTATGGATAGAAATCAGTTCTGGAATCACAAAATTATTTGGGTTGGAAGGGACCCATAAAGACCATCTCATTTCACCCCTAGCCATGGGCAGGACACCTGCTCCTTGAGCAGATTTCTCAGGGTCCCACCTTCGCATTGAACACTTCCAGGGATGGGGCATCTGCAACTTCTGTGGGCAACTTATTACAGTCTCACCACCCTCATAAATTTCTTCCTTATGTCAAATCTCAACATGCCCTCTTCAACTGAAAGGTGTTGTCCTTTGTCTTAAACAGACCCTGCTAAAATTACTCTTTTTCTTATAAGCAGCTCCACTTAGTAATTGAAAGGTTACAATAAAGCAGAGCTGGCTGAGTTTACACACTGGATTAAGAGAGCTTGCATTTGAAAACAATAGCCTCTTTAAAGAAATGGCAGATTTCTGGTTTATGCTTTCAAGAAGGTGTGGAGGTTTTTATACTTTCCCATTTGTTATTCATATTTCAGTCTATGCATGGCTGGGGTCCTAATGGTTGAATGATTGTCATTGTCAGGGGAAAATTAAGACTGCTACAGAAGCTGTGAGTTAGAACTTGCTGTCTTATATGTTAGAAGTAAGGTGAGCTGATGTGGATCACTACTGCAGTGTGTTCACAACTTCCAACTGCTTTCCTGTCAAGTCTGGAATGAACTGGTTTCCTTTTTTGAAGAATAATTTTTTCTTGAGAATATGTAGGCAGTAAAGTGCAAAAGATTCTGTAGTAAAAAAATATTTGATAAAGCCAGTTTAGGATCTAGGCCAAAGACAGGTATTATTAACGTTCACTATTTTGTTTTAATTTTGTGATCTCCCACTTTTCACAAAATTGAAGCATGACCATGTGTATTACTGTTTTAAAATATAAAATAAGACTTGTGTAAGAGGGCTAACCCAGTGGTGGCACTCTTGCAGTTTTATTTTAAAGGATGAAAATCAGGAATCTGAGTTCTGAGTTGTATCCAGGTATCAGTGTTTTAATATTTTAAAGTACCAGCACCAAAATAACAGGTCTGTTATTTTCAGATGTCTAATAAAAATAAAAATACTTACTGTTTGAGGAACACTGAACGTAGGTGGCTGTGGTCAAATGAAGATAATATATCAACATTTGGTAACCAAGTTTGTTAGATCTGTTTATTGAACAGTGTAAATCCCTGCAGGTATATAGAACTATGAATGCTAAAATTAAAGAACTTCAAGTGTTTCCTCTATTAATAATATAGTGTTTGAGAACTGGTCCTAAATTTTGTGAATGTTTGTATTTTAAAGCTGTTCTTCCATTTTATGTTTCTGATGGGAGATAGTGAAAAGGATCTTCATAACAAACTGTTTCTATTTTTTGTTTCACTGAAAGCGAAGGAAAACTGTGAACTGATTCTAGTTGTGATTTCATGATCAGAATAATTTTACTAACTCAGCCATCCAGTGATAGGCTAAATTTGAAATAAAAATCAATGTGATTCTAGAGCAGAGAAAGTGCTAAATGAAATTATGAAAGTGGCTATTGCTGAGGGCAGCTGGAGATGAGTGTGAGTGAGATGCTGTGCCTGCTACTGTGGTCAAGGGCAGTAACTTAGTTTGCTGGAAATAAATCCTACAAACACTATGGGACTCCTAGAAAATATTAATGTCAAATATTATTGCTAACAAAAGCCAAAGAGGAAATATCTAAGTTGTATAAGCTGGTAAAATACTATTTCAGTGGGAATCAATTATTAGATTGGTACTTGTGAATTCCTTCTGAACATCCACAAATGTTTTGAGTCTAATGTAGTGTAGCATAGTATGAAGTGGTATTAGATTTTGTTGAGAATGTTTATATACACAATAAATTCAGGATTCAAACAATGCAATTCAATTGCAAAATTCAATACTTTAGTAATATTGTAAGTGGATACAGTAAGGTGGACTTGCATTTGCACATTTTTTAGACATTATCTTCTGTCATTACTCCACAGTGTTTACACAACACCTTAGCACCTTCTGACACTTTTGTTAGAGGCTTTTTCTCCCCTTCTGTAGTACACACTAGAGAAGTTTACAGTTTTACAAAAATTGTGCTTCACTTTGCATTTTCTTTTTCCTCATATACTGAATTGCAAGTATAAGTAATGAAATAATGTTATGAGAGGAGAGTTAGAATCCAAAAAACAGCTTTCATGACAGTATCTTCTCAGGATGATGTGGTATGTAAGTTAAATTAGGTTATTCCTCCCATTTTGTACTGAAACAAAAAGCATTAAATGAGTTACTGGGATTTGCTTTACTTAGTCTAGTCCAAGGTACCCAAATATAAAAGATTTCTTTTTTAATGCAGAGCCTACAAGATAATTATGCAACTTCGGGAGGAAAATTATTCAGAATTTAACCATGTAAATAATTTGCGTGTTTAATTGGAGAAAGGTTAGCTTCTACACTGGCTTCACCACTGCCAAATTAATGAATTCAGGAAAATTAAACCCAAAGTGATTATAAAGATGAAACAAATATTTCAAATTTTCTTGAAGAAATAACAGTAGAGAGCAGGGCATGGTAGACTCAAGTCCATAGATGAGCATTTTGTTGCTAAAGCCTTGTTGGAAGTGACAATAACAGCACCTGGCTAGGCAATGGGATTTGCTGTGTGTTTACAGCCAATAATTAAGTACTAGTATCTGTTTGATAGATACTGTTTGAAATTGCTGTTAAAAGGTACTTAAAGTTTTTGTCAAAAACAGCAAAAAGAAAATCAAATACTTGTGTCCCCTGTGATGCTCCAGTATTTGTCTACTGCAGTGTCTTACTCTGAGGGGTTATTGGCAGAGAGATTTTTATTTCACCTTTACTGAAAATAAGACAGTTTAACCCCATTCCAAAGTATTTGCATAAAGCACTCAAAAAGTTTGGGAGGTTCAGTGCTTATTTGTGCATGACATCAGCCTGGATATATGGACTCAGCACTGTAAGAATTCTTACTCATAAGAGGTTTTTACTGAGGACATTCAAAAGATTTCTGACAGGGACAGAAATTACACCATGATAGAGAGGAGGGAAAATAAAGACAAAAAAATACCTTGTATGTATTTTAGAATATGAGCTGTTAGTCAAGGTTGACAGTGGGCTGACAAACCAGCTTTGATAATGTGTAACTTATTACAAAGATTTTATAAAGAAAACAAAATTATTCAGCAGTCTAGTAGCAAAGACAAGGAGAGTTGGTGGCACCTGAAATTTGGCCTGCAGAAGGATGTCCTTGGGTAAAAGACCAAACAGTGGAAGTGGTCTAGGAGCCATGAGAAGTTTGATTTGATGGTGAGGTATCTCTAAATGTGATAAAACAGAGCTGGGATAAAATATGTAGAATAATTGCTCTAATTATTAGTAGTAGCACAAATTCTTTAATTTATAGGTGAGATAGTTGTAGAAGGGAAAGGGTGGAGAACAGACCCTCTGTGTAGCTTCTCCAGAGGCTTCAGAAGTAGATCAATACCCCTCAAAAGTAGTTGACTAGGAGATGAAAAGTCCAGGAAAGAATGAAATTTCAAAATCAACTTCATTCAGTTTTGTTCGGTCCTTTGTGGTCACCAGAGAGAAGCCCAGAACCTCCTTTTCCACTGCCCCCCTTGAGGAAGGTGTAAGTTGTGCTGAGATCACCCCTCAGCCTTCTTCATTCCTCTGATGTTTCTGTTGGATCCATTTGATAAGCCTCAGTTGTCATTTGTAGTATGAAGAGCCTTAATCTACTTAATTGTTCCTGATATGTGAAGAGTTCTAGACTGCTTGTCATCTTTGACAGTTTCTGATGCCCTTCCAGTTAATTTATGTTTGGGTTGGGTTTTTTTTGGGGTTTTGTTGTTGTTTTTTTTAATTAGGAAAGAAGCTGAGTTAGGAAACAAGTCTGTGAATACACACAGTTGAGTAACAAAGTTTTGTATATACTCTTTATGTTTTCTAAAATCGTACTTTTTAGTGTCCTGACCTCTGGGCCAATCTTAATTCTAGATGTTCTATAGTCATAGTGCAGAACCTATTAGTTTGTGTAATGGTAGGATATATAAATTTGTATGTGTGTATTAACTCCCAAGTGTCCCCTCTTGTAAGCTAGATTTTTTTAGCTATTTTTATTTCTAAAACTTTTCTGTTGAGATTCAGCTGCAGTTTATTGAAAAATAGTGCACATACTTTCATTTGTTCCTTTTGTTCTGTAATTTGTCTCTAAGGCATTGGCAGCACTATCCAGTGGATTACTGTAAGAACTGTTCTACCATGACAAACTTGTTCAGTTATTCTTGATTGTGTAGCACAATCTTAACTTACATGAAGACATTCATATATATAACAGTTTATCTGCACTGGTGATTGAGGCTCGCTCTGGGAGGTTTCCTGATTCTGGGACAGTTGAAGGATTTCAGTTACCTTGGACTTGCTTTTCTGAGTATTTTGTTTTATTGGGATTCTTCTTATAGGTTAGAGTTCGATTCAGCCTTTCAAGTGATACCTCTTTTAAAACCTGTTCTAGCTTTACTGAGCTCCTATTGCCCTTTCTCTAGCTTTTTCTTTTTTGAACATTTTTGTGTATTTGCTCTGATTTCTCACAGAATTCCTGTCTCTCCATATAATATACATTTTACTCTTTAAACATTTTTAAACATAATTTGTGTAGCTGCCCTTTTCAAATTAAGCGATATCTGAACAAATTTGTTGTTTTTGCAAAGCTGTGCAAAGGGTCCTGTTCAAGTGGTTCCCCAGTTTTGAGTCTGTTCATTGTAAATGTCCATCAAGCTTCTTTAGCTCCCCTATAACTTCTTGAGAAATAACAATTCCTAAATTAAAAAGGATATACGATTTACAACATACAAACTTATATATAAGTATAAGAAATAACAATTTACAGTTTCTAAAAATTTCCTTTTATCATCATAACCTGATACTATTCAAATCCATTTGGTGCTGATTAAACTCTCCTATCACTGGGTTTTCTGTCTTGGTGCTTTTCCAGTCTCCTCCAGCCTGGTGCAGTAACCATGAAAACCATGCATCTCAGATTAAGAAGTTCTGTAGGAGGAATGAACAAAGTTATGAAAAGTTAAGATCATAAATGATCTCATAATACAAGAGAAATTTTATTACCCACCCATCACTATTCCAATCCTATTAACTGTTTTTTGAAATGCAGAGAAGACCTCATCACATGGATCTGGTTTTCTAATTACTTCTCAAGCATAAATCTGTTACTTTGAAAAACTGTACGTTTTTTCTTTCCTTAGATGTTTGTCCATGTTTTTCATCATATCCCATTTCCTGCTTTCACCTGCATCCTGCCTGAAGGATGCTGTCGAGATTATGCCTAGTGATTTTTGAATCTTTTTGGTGACCTTTTTCTCTTTTTTTAACTTGGTATTTATAGTCTATGTCACTAGGTTCACTTCCCTTTCTATGGCTTCTCTTGGAAAGTATCACATTTGTTATTTCTTTATATTACTTTGGCAGGCTGGGTCTGGGAATTTCACTGCTCATCCCTGCCCCCACTACAATGAAGTCAAATAAGCAGCTGGTACCCTGTTCTGAGGAGGCATTCTACAGATTAGCCAAAACCAAGTAATAAGCACAGTTTTAAATCACTTACACTCTAGGCTTGTTTGAAATACTTTGTGACTGTGTTTTGATCAGTAATTAAAATTAATAAAATCTGTCTTGGTTGTATCTTTACACTTTTTGCATTCCTCATTCAGTGATGCACTTTTTGAAATACTGCTTTTTTGTGGTAAAATGATTGCCTTGTTTTCTGATTAATTTACTGATGTGAGATTATACAATCTGTATGAAATGGGATAGAAAATCATGAGGCCAAATCTGGATCTTCATAATACTGTTCAAGTTGGAGTTTTTTTCTGAAATCAGGACATTTTTACTCAATTAATTGAGATGAATTAGATAATGGCTTGGTAGGTAGAAAGACAAGGTAGAGCTTGTCCCTTGTTTTCTTCTATGTATCTGCTAGAGTGTATGATGAGGGCCTGATTTTGGAACAGTTCCATTTGCCAACAGCAGTCATTCAGACTCAATTATAGTTCATGGATTGAAATTATCTCCTTAAAAAGAGGATGTCTATTAGCAATGTTTTAGATGTCCTGTCTAAAAGAGAGTAAATGATACAAATTTCTCACAGATTGTACCTCTTAGTCTCTCCTCTTACTACAGAGAGACTTCTAAATGGATCAAATGTTTTTTGAAAACTGGTTCAACTGAAGTCTCATATTTTTCATCCTTATGTTAAGTATCCAGAATAATGGAATGCAAATAAGTGCTTATCATACTTTCAGAGTTTTTAGACCAAATATACTGTTCTATTTAGTGCTGTTAAATGTATGTAGGACATTGGGTTATATCCTATAATCACCCTGCATATTTTATTACATTTGGATGTTTCCTGAAACAGGCAGAAATCTCTTCAGAAGCAGAAGAAAATATATATTTTGTGACCCACTTGGTATCTCACACCCAGTGTGATCTTTCGGTTCTCTTCAGAAGCTTTCACAAGATCAGAAGGGAATGGCAACTGATTCCTCTGTCCAGGGTTTGAGTATTATACAGCCTGACACTTTTAAATGAAGCTGTTATTCTGTGCTTGTGATTTCACATACTAGAAGTCAAATTCCAGTGAAGTTGACTGATTCCAGCAGATTGTTTTGGGTGTGTCTGCATGTGTGAGAATGACTCAAGTCAGCGCAAGGTTCATCACTGAATCCCATGTCTAGTTTGTATCTTCCAGCATTTTTTGCATAATGTGTGTAATCGGATTTAAACCTACAGAGAGATGACGAAATCTAAATCTCTTTTAGACTTTTTCTGGCTGTAGCAAAGCAAAGCTGTCACGATGTAGGGGAGGGAGGTGTTGGTGGGGAGGCCCTGGCTATAGTGTTTAATGGTGACTGATCTGTGTGTTCACAGGGGCCGTGGGGGAGTGCCTCCACCACCAGCAGGAGTGCCCAGAGGGGCACCAGCTCCCAGGGGAGTCCCTCCCAGCAGAGGACCAGTCAGTCGGAGCCGGGGACTTCTGGCACCCAGAGCACGAGGAGTTCCTCCCCCGGCAGGGTACCGGCCCCTGCCGCCGCCCCCGGCACAGGAGACCTACGGCGAATACGTAAGTGAGCTGTGGATGTGTGTGTCATTCTGCACGGGTCAGATCCCTCCACAACTCTGTACAGAGTCTGCAATTTCACCTAATTCAGTCCTAGCCCCAGTATCTCTGACAAATGTGGTCATGTGTCTTTACCGTTTCAGGCTAGAACCGTTTAAATTTTTAAAAAATCATGTTATATGTATGCACCACCATAAAGACATTTACAGTGCATTTGGTAAAATAGTTATGTACCTCTTAAATGTTTAATATTAGGTTTCTGCTTTCCAAAAAATCTGAAAAATCACAATATTGTAGCTTTTAATTCTCAACTAAAACAGAATAATATTCTAATCTTTCTTAAGCCTATCTTTGTGGTCATATAGTTGTTTAATGATTAGACAAGTAAAACATTTTTATGGAAGCTTCAGAACTAATCCTAAAATTTTAACAATGCACAGTGTATCTCAGTGAGCCATACATATTCATCTTCATTTTATTGTGTTAAGCATTAGAATCATATCAAAATACTTTTTATGTTGTATATGACAAAATTATGCAGTTATGAATTGTTAGGGAAACTTAAATTGAACCTAAAGAGCAGTAAGATAGAAAAAAAAGATCATTAAATCAAAACTATAGTGATAAAAATGAATTTAGTCTTAGGAAACAAAAAATACCATCAAGGATAGTGCTTTTAATGCTTTATATATACACTAAAGGTTTTAGTGTGCCCTCTTTACAGCCAAGTGTGTCTGGACATTTTCTGTTGTTTAGACTAGCAAAAAAGGAGATTCTGCATTCCTGAAAATGGTTTTGCTCTTTGGATATTTTTTGCTTTTCTATAAACCTTTCTTTCACCTACCTTTGCTTCTCTTCTTCCAAAGATCCCCACCAAAACCATCTACATGAATTTTTTTCCTTTTGGCAGAAACCCAGTTTTCTGCATAACATTTGTAGCTTTTTTAGGGAAGAAGTTTAATGTTGTTAATGTAAACATCTATGCATATAACTGAAAAATTCAGAAGAAGTTAATGTAGGTCATTAATTCTGAGGAATAACAACAACATGCCTAAATTTTCCCTGGCTGTGCTTGACTAGTCAAAGTGGTTCTCTCACAATGCTTTCAAAGGAACCAGCCCTCATTGAACAGCCTGTTTCCAGGACATACATTCTAGAACACATAGAGAGATGGGGGAATTAAATCTCTTTGAGTAACTTCATTTTTATATGTAATCTGCTGTTTATAGCATGTGTCCATAGAAGTGGTGTGGAAGTAACAGCTGTTTGCCTCAGTATCCTGAAGTATGCTTCACTTCTCGGAGAATAATTAGAAAAAAGCACTGTACAGAAAAATAGCACAGTGCCAAATAACTTCTAAATATCATTTTCTTTAGAACTGGATCACTTGTCTTCCAAAAAAGATACCTTTGCTGGGATAGACACAGTTAGATAGATAGGTATAGTGCTAAAAGCTGTAGTTGATAAAGCAGTGCTAGATGATCTGTTTTTTCTTTAGAAGAATGTTTAGCAGGGACAAAACCCATTGGTGTATTGCATGTTCAGTTTTAAATTTTATACTTGGTAATTTTTTTACCTGTCCATTTGCAATATATTATCTAAGTGCTTTAACTGTGTCTTTTACAGGCTAAGGGAGCATGGTAGGAGTCGTTAGTAGTATTTCTGCCCCTTCTTTACTTATTCCTATTTAGTTATATCTAATACTAAAGCATTAGTTTGCCAACCTGAGCAGAATAAGATGTTGATTGAGAAGTGTGTGTAGAATGTGAACATCAGAAAGACTGAGGGGTTCCATAAGTTATTTTAAGCACCATCCAAACTTTGGAGACTGAGATATCCAGGGAGGTTACAGAGAAACCTTTAGAAGTGGATTGGGTTTTTGTAGCCAGGTTTTGGTAGTGAAGGGGTGCCAGAGTAGTTTCTGTGAGATGCTTCTGGAAGCTTCACCCATCTCCAGCAGAGCCAGTGTCAGCCAGCTCCAGGTGGTCCTGCTGCTGGGCAAGCCAAAGCCCAGCAGCAGTGGTGATGCTGCCTCTGGGATAATGTATTTAAGAAAGAGAGGGGAAAAAAAAAAACAGTCTGGAGCACTTTGTTCCTAAAGGACTT
The DNA here is from genome assembly GCF_009819655.1 of Sylvia atricapilla. Lineage (NCBI taxonomy): Eukaryota > Metazoa > Chordata > Aves > Passeriformes > Sylviidae > Sylvia > Sylvia atricapilla. The sequence continues at coordinate 146,307,484 of NC_089140.1, forward strand.
CACTCCATGGAAGAGGCCTACACTGGAACAGTTCATGAAGAACTGCATCCCAAGGGAAAGACTCACATTGCAGATGTTTGTGTTGGACTGTCCCTGTGGGAGTGATCTGATGCTGGAGCAGGTGAAGAGCAGGGGATGTCCTGTCTCTGGGGAGGAACAAGCAGAGACAAGGTGAGGTGAACTCATCACAGTCCACATTCCCAAACTCCTACATTGCTATGAGGGAGCAAATTGAGAATTCTGGACTGGAGTTGAGTCTTGGAAAGAAGAGAAGAGTGCAGGGGAAGGTGTTGCTAAATTGAGTTTTTATTTCTCATAATCCTACTCTGATTTCATTGGTAATAAGCTAATTTCCCTGTTGTCTGTTTTGCCTGTGACAGTAACTGGTGAGTGATCTCTCTCTGCTCTTATCTTGAGCCATCTTGTGTCTTTTTGCTACAGTTTCTCTCCACTGTCCACCTGAGGAGGGAAGTGACAGAGCAGTTTTGGTGGGCACCTGGTGTCCTGTCAGGGTTAATGCACCACAAGAAGACTTTCTATATTGGATTGGAAAGTCCGAGTATTCATGAAACTTTTCATTCCCGAAGGCTTACAAGCCTTTGCTTTGTACTCATTAAACTAATGTGAAACTGCAAGTCCAGGAGGAAGCAAACTGTGTGTGGATGGAGGCTTTGAACCACTCAGTCCTTTAGCTGTGAATATCTCCAAGGTGATTTAGGGCTTTCAGTATGTAAAGTCCTTGCCCATTTCTTCTGTCGAGAGCTGTTAAATCTACCTTGTTACAGACAATGAATTACAAACAGCTTCCTTTTTCCTTCACTCCCTTTGCTCACTCTGTATAGTCCTTGAAACAAATGAATTTTTAACATTTATGACTAAGTTCTGCCTCCTGCTTATCCTGATATCTCTTCCTCTTATTGATTAACTAGCTGTTTTTTGAAAGTTATCATCAAAATGGGAAGAGGAATGCCTATTTCATTTTGAAAAATTGGAAGGGTTACTTCTGGAGTCAGTATTTCCATGGGAAAAATAGCACAGGCAAAAGGTGGATAATTTGAGGTGCATTTTAATGTAGGCTCAAGATAAAGAAAACTGTGTGAACATTGCTGTCCTGTGTTTAGAGCCAACAGGGAAGTGTTCCAGAACCTTGCCCATTACTGAAAGCTCTACTCAGAGTGAGCTGCCTCGGTCTTCTGTCAGCTTTCTGGGGTCTTTACATTGGTGGCCTTTGAGTGCTTTGGCTTTCTCTGCGTAAGTCACACAACATACTGGACTTGCAGCAATATTGGCACATCTTTCCAGTTCAATATAAATAATTTTCCCACTTCACTGTTGCCAGTCTCATTTATGTATGAGTCTCAACCGGAGGACTTGTTCCCCCTAAGACCCCACCACACTGTTAGTACCATGATGAAGTTCTTGAAGCCACTAAATGACAGTTCCTTATCATTTTCTCTGAAGACTGACTCTTTAGTAGCTGTAGCATCAGTTTAGATAGGAAAAATTATCTCTACAGCCAGCCAGCTTTATAATCGCTGTTCTGACCTCACTGCTGTGGTTGCTGTGATAAACTTCCTCTGAAGACTTACAGGACTCTCATTTTTCTTTCCTCAACTGTTCAGGTCAGGAGAACACCTGTTGTGATGTGTGAAGCACAGCCAGGATTATTTTTGTAATAGTTGGATGAGGGAATCTGGACTAGATGGATGCTACATTTGTTGAAGAACTTACAGATGGTTTCAGGAACATTTTTCTCATAATTAAATGTGAATTTTTCTTTACTCATTTAACTATACTATGTAATAGATAAAAATATTTTTATGGATTTTTAAGCTGACAACTTGTTCCACTAAAGTAAGAAAAAGAAATTGTATTTAACTACTAGCTGAGAATTTTAAGCTTTTCTGTATTTTTCCAATAAGCAGGAAATTAGTAACAGTGTAAGGTCAATTCCTTAGCAAATGTTGATTCAAACATAGGTTATAACAGAACTGCTCAGTCTCAGTTACTGTCTCAACATTTGCTGCCCTTGGCCTCGTCGTGCTGTCGTCGTCTTAGCAGCTTCCAACCTCTGAGGCTTTTTTCCAAATTAGCAACACGGCAGTGGGACTGAAGCTTTTTAAGGGTAGATTTTTATTTGATGCTGTTTTCATTTTACAAAGGCAAATATTTTGCAAATATTCTGCCAGTCTTTCACTTCTGTACTTAGCATGAATGTATTTGTGATGATGCTGTGTCAAGTCCTCTTTTGGCTGCTTAACTGTGTTAAATGCAAAGTGAATTTTATCTGAGTTCATGATCAGATTTTTAGACATTAAGAACTTTATACATGGATTTAAAACTTGTTGTATTGGCAGTGTGGAATTTCTACACTTAAAAAAAAAGCCCTCATCAGTCTAGCATGTTGTGGCCAAAACTTGCTTCAGCACTACTTTGGAGGACAGTCAGATCTAAATATTCCTCCCCATTCTGGAGAAGATTTGTGACAGAGCTTTATTTCTGGTTTTGGCCAAGTTATTGATGCTTTCTGGTATTCAGACAAGGGTTAACTCAGTGTCAGTTTTCTGATGCACTGACCACATGTACAATTTCTAGCAACTAATGGTTCAATGACATTGCTTTGTGTATTAAGAAATGGAACTGAGATATAATGTCTATAATAAGAGACCAAGGGAGCCTTTCTAATGTTAAGTAAATTGTAAACTGAAAAAGAGCACTGTGAATTATTTCCGTTTAGATTTCAAGATTATTTTAAGCTGGATACAGATACAGGCCACCCAAAAGGATGTACAGAGCAATCGGATATGAAAAAATTACTGATAACAACAAGCTTCAAAACCTACTCCTTAAATTCTACATTTTTGTTACTTCTTTTCTGCAAAACTATAAAGGTTAGGGATGTCTTGCAGAAATACATTGCTTTAACTCATAAACAAAGCAGACTTCAGACTCAAGATTGTAGTTCTCACACTGAGTCTCTATTGTGAGACTATAACTAGCACTATATGTGTACTGTGAAGTACATGTCCATTACAGGTAATAAAATACCATGAGACTATGCTTGTCCTGTTTCCCATGAGAAATGGAGAAGACTCAAAACATTACTGTAACCTGCTCTCTAACAAGATCTCACCCAAAATAATGAGCAGATGGTGTGTTGCTCTGTCTCTTTGTAAGTGAAATCTCAATATTTTTCTAGTGACGGAAGGCTTGTGGTTCAAATTCCTGTTAGAGTTGTTCATATTCCTTTGTTTCTGTCTCGAGATGGTGTGCTGACCACCAGGATACTGTCCCATCATACACAGTGCTTTCTGTCCTTTTGGTTTTGCAGGAAATCCTACAAATTTGGTAAGCCATAGGGAAAGTTGATTCACAAATAATATTTGTCTGGATGGCTAAGAAATTTATTTCATGATCCAGTGATTATTACAAAATATGAATGTAGACATCCATTAGAGAAAAGAATGATTGTAGTCTTTCTATTTACAGAGGAGAGCCTGTTCCATGGAAAACTCTATAGCCTGTTATTTAGTTCACTTCCTTAGAAAGCCAGTGCAATTTCTGTTTTAATCTCTGGCCTTAAGCTTAAATTCCCTGTCTCCTTATTGAGATCATAATTAATTTAGATTTTGAAAAATCGAAAATTAGGATTAATGTGGAAGCAATTTCTTGGAGCTGTTAGTACACTGCTGATTTTGTGTGGGGTACTGTTTTTAAGGTAGAGTTTCCTCATTAACATTAACTTGCTGTTTGAGGTTGAAGAAGGTAAGATCTGTAAGAAAAAAAAGAAAAATCTCTGTGTATCTCCATATAAAAAAACTCCAATTTTTCATATTTAAAATAAAGACTTCCTGAAGTTGAGGTAGCAAAGTATTAGTGAAAGTAAGGGCTAATCCAGATGACATAAAACTTTGAAAAGAATTTAAATTCTTTAATGGAGTTCAAGTGTAATTTCAGTGTCACTTTGGAAGGTGTACACCATGTTTTAATTTACCTTGGTCTTGTGAATTTTGATAGCTTCCTAATGATGTGTAGCATTTTAGATCAGTGAGTTTATTAGCTTACTTGTTTTTAATGTGAAGCTTTTTGTTTCAGTTCCTTAGAAAGGGCTCGAATTAGCTTCAATCTCTAAGAATTAGAGAAATTATCTTTAGTCCATACTGTCCCTGTTCCCCTTGGTGGATAGTGTTGTGGTTTCCATTTAGGTAGTGCTCCATTTTTTTAGCAGTTTTACTGAGTTTTGGCTTTTTAGAAGTACTACCACTGTTCATAAATTCAGGGGGAATTTGCGTAAGACTTTAGGAAAGCAAGATCATAACATGAAAACGTTATTTCTTGGCTTTTTCTTCCCAGTACAATGTTCTTTGTCGTTGTAAATAGGACAAGCAAGAAGAAATAAATGTGGGGAAAAAACCTTTCATATTTTAAGCCATTCAATTAACTGTTTTGTTTCGTTTCAATTGTTTTATCTTCTCTGGGGTTTTCAGGATGAGATGGAGAGAGGATATTTCCATTTTCCCAGGAACTAGGGTGACATTGGCTGTGGAAAAAGTGAAGTGTTTTGGAGACAAGGCCAAACAGCTTTTTCCCTTGCCTAACTCAATATTCTTCTATTAAGTTCCTATAAAATTCTTTCCCAAGTATTTTAATTTAAGCTGTTTATCTAAAACTTGGTATTATTGAATGAGTCCTCCTGATTCTGACACTGCTCCCTGCTGTTGTATATAGAAAACCAGACTTGTTTTCGTCTGATAGTAATTTGGTTTAAACGTTGCTGTCTATATTCATTAGCAAATCCTCAGGGGTTTTTTGAGGTGCCTGAAAAAAATCCACTCCTGCATATCCCATTCTAGGGAAACCTTATTTGTTCTGGTTGGATATGCACTAGGCTCCTTCTGGATGAAAACAGATGAAAAATCTCCAAAATAAGAGCTTACAGTCTGTGCATGTTTGCTGCTAATGTCCTGATGTTGGTACTCAGCCTTAAGATGGTTGTAGCTACCCATATTTGTTTTGATTACCCCATATTCCCTGTTGATTAAATGAGGGGAGGAGGGGGGGATGTTATTCCCACATAACAAAATGGCTGTTCCTTCTCTTTACAGTTCTAATTTGCCAAAAGAAGTTCATTGCGCTGCACTGATATTGTTTTGTGTTTTCTCCTTCAAGTTAATCTCTGCACAGACTTTTTTTTTTTAATTTGATAGGTTCTATCTAAAAGGAATATGTTCATGTGTTCTGGGATAAAGTAGTGGTGTAAGTATTAATTTCAGAGAATGATGAGAAAAAGAAACCATGTAAAAAGAAAACATTTTAGCTGTAGTGGTAACAGCCTTGTTTTTTTCCCTTGGATGCATTTCCTTAGATGGGAACAACTGGAAAATTGATTTCCTATTGATTTCATGATCTTTTTTCCAGTTCCACAAATGGCCTTTTTGCTAAAGGCCACTTTTGCCCTCTTCTTTCTCCCTGTTTCTCTGTCTTGTTCTTTGAAACATTGTTCATTTTCCTTAAAGAGGATCCAAACAGTAGTCTGTCATTGTCACTGCCAGTAGATTACAATTTAAAACCACCGTTTCCTATTCTCCACTTGCAAGGGTTTGTTCAGAGTGCTGTTGTAATTAAAAAGTACTGATGAGCAAGGCTTAGCATGATTTATAATGTTTTGGGAGTGCAGAGGTTTTGGCAAAGATTGCTTTTATCATTTTTTTAACCCATTTTAGTAACTTGATACATTCAATGGGTGCATATTTACACATTTCCTTTGATTCTATTAATGAAAAATGTCTACTTTACATGGAGCAATTACAGCTACCAGTGGTGCTCTTTGGATTTATTTCACCTGTGGGCAACATAATTGAGACCACTACAGGCAGAAGCTCTCGTAGTAGAAATGCTTATAGGTTGGCATAATAAAGGGCTTTATTAATAAGCTTTGAGATTTTACAGAGTAATTTCATATTCTCTTCAGATGATCTGTGTTGTAACCCCAGCTTTTCTGTTACTTTGGGAGAAGGTTCTGAAGCCTAAAGCCAAGACAGTTGCTCTTGGTACCTTTCTGGTGAATACTTCTAATGTTGAGTGATAAATACCTGTAGTTTAAAAGGACTTCAGCATTTTCAGCTCTTTTTCCCTGCATTTCTGTTGTAAGTGCAGACTGTTCAGAGCACTTCCTGGCTTTTGATCAGACTAATCTGATAAGAATTTAAGTTTTCTAGGTTATCCTGAAAAGTAGAATAATGAATAACAAAGGGAAGGCTTCTGTTCATGGAAAGAAGACATGATCTGGTGTGGACTTTGGGGTTTTGAAGTGGGAGATGAACTGTGGGTTCACCAGTAAACTCTGTGATATCTGAGTACATTTAGGAGAAGCTATTCATAGACATACGTAGTATGAATAAAGAAGGAAGTCCATTGTATTACATTTAGTAGGTGGAAGGAATACAGACACTGTCATTCATGTGAAGAAGAATAAGGCTTTAAGTAGAAAAGTGAATGCTTTTATAAGTACCTGAAAGATGCCCAAAAATCAGCAGGAAAAATATGATGAGAAGGTTTTTATAAAGGCATAATTCTTTTGTTATTATATAGAAAGAAATCTGTATAGCAATGCTTGAGCTTAGTAAAATGTACTTAGTACAAAAGTCTGGTTTAGTACAGGCTTTCTGTGCATGTAGGTTCAGTTCTATCCATTTTCATTATATATGTGTAAAACTGGTCGTTATTTCGTTTAAGTTAGCATGGTATTTTATAGCACTGGAACATGCCAGATGGCCAAGGATATTTCACCTAAATACTAAATAGAGAGAACATTCAGTGAAGTCACTACAGGTCTGATTCAGAAAGAAAATACTCAAGTAGTGTGGATTTAATTTAAAATGTGAAAAATTCTGTCTTGGTTGACCTTATTTGTAACCTCCTGAAAGAGAAAGTTTTCAAATACTGCATGACTAAGAGCAAATACTGTCAGACCTAGTTCAGGGAAAGCTCTGAGACATACTTCAGCTGCTCCTGCCTAATTGCTACTTCAAAGGAATAGTGCAGAGAAAACACACATTTTGGAATTTGAATCTCTTATTTCTTAACAGACCAAGCTATTGAGAGCAAACTCATTTTATTTTTGGAGCATGTTGCACATATTAATTTTGGTTTTAGTGTAAACTTTGAGGTTTAGAGCTGTAAATATAAGGGAAAAATTCTTTGCTGTGAGGGTGGTGAGGATCTGGCACAGACTACCCAGAGAATTTGTGGTTGCCTCATCCCTGGAAATGTTTAAGGCTGGGTTGAGCAGGAGTCTGAGCAGCCTGGCCTACTCTGGACACATGGAAGTTGGCCCTGTCCATGACTGTGGATGGAACAAGATGGTCATTAAGGTCACTTCCAAGCCAAACCCTTCTGTGATTCTATGAAATACAACAATACAAGATAATTGATCAATTTAAGCAGGTTATAGTAATCTCAAAAGCACAGGTTTACAATTTTAATTCAGACAGGAGTCCCACATACAAACCACAAACTAAATATCTTTCCATACAAGGCTTCTAAGAGCCACCATCAACATCATAATGCAGGGCTTAATTTCAGCAGTTGTCACCTGATTAACACATGAAGTGGTGAACAGTAATGTATCCTGGGGCAAAAATTCTCTGGAAGACAAGTGCTAATAAAAGTTCAGTCTGATATAGAATGGACTTCCCCCAAATATTCCTTCTGTTCTGCTGAACATCTTATGAAGGATCTTCTCATTTCAAATTTTTTTTGTTCCTTTGTTTTCAGTAAGTCATAAAAACATCATAACTTCAAAGTAGTCTCTTACCATCTTTCTTTTGTGATCCATGTTTTCAGTGAAATGTGAATAAATGTGAATGAGAGGACTGATTGCTCAAGAAGTATCTAATAATTCCTTAGGGGCAAAGCTTTCCTAACACATTAAAAGGTTAATTTCAGTCCTCCAGTTTCATTTGTTGCCACTGCTGGATGTGCCCAGTTTGAAGTTTGGAAGCCTCTCTCAGGGATGACTGGTTCACAGCTGAGAGAGTCCATGAGAAGAGACCAAATGTCATGTAAATGTTCTGGAACAGAGCAAAGAAATTGACTCAGGCAGCTTCTGCTGTTGGTCAGAGTCTGTATTGTTAACAGATGTCTGTGTATTGCATCAATAAGTAATAAAATGCCTGTTTGGAATATCTGCCAGGAGGCAATGGGGTTGGGGCTTCGTCTGTGGCTTATCAAGAAAAACCCATATCAGATGGTCAAGAAAATCCAGAGAGACTGTTTTAATTTTTAGTTTCAGGGCAGTGAATTACTGAAAGAGAATATTTCCTTTTAAGAGAGGCTATTTATTCATGAATCTCCATGCATCTGACAGTTGAAAGAATCCTAGTTTCTTCTTCCAAACCAATGCATAAACTCACTCAACTGGTGCTGTCAAATGTTCAGACACACCCTTCTTCTAATGGCTGCTGTGAAACAATCATGTGCACTGATCTAGCAGTGGTGAAGCTCTATGGATAGGCAGGTTGCCTGTTTTCCATAGAAGCAATTTTAAATTACTGGAAAACTTGCTAAAAACTCATAGGAAACTTGGTTTCCTATCAGTTGTTTTGAGGATGTCACTGGCTTCTGCTATAGAAAGCTGTCAGATTCCCATCACTGGAGTTGTTTTCTACTAGAGTTAGACAATCCATCATTTGTCGCTCCTATCTGAATTGATACTGATTGTTGGTTTTGTTTTCTGTCCCTATGGAAAGATTCTTTAATGTCCTTTTTTATGAAAATGTTTGTTCTTTCATGAGACTTTATGCTGTAATTGCCAGGGCTGGATACATACTTACTCAGAAAACATCATTTACATATATAGATAGATACATATGTACATGAAGGATGGTGCTCCAGTCTTTGAAGTGTCTTCTCATTAGGTCATTCTCATCTGGCAGCACACTCCTGAATATCCAGCAAGGTCTTTTGTATTTAGACAGGGTTTAGGTATTAGGATTTCCTAGGAATCAGTGCAGTGGATGTGCCATTTCTGCTTTTCTGCCATGTTTAGCTTGGTTAGATATATTATTGGACAAAACAGTAAATTGATGGTAGTTCTTCAGATTTCTACAGCTCATCCTTCTCTGTGAAAACACATAATCACTTTCACTTGTTTTTATCCTGAACTTATATATGGCTGGGCTTAGTAGTTTGTTTGAACTGGTGTTCAAATACAGCACTGTTTTGGGAAGATTCTTACAGTGTATACTTAAATGGTGTGAATATGTGGAGAGAAGTAAGAAATCCTTACTTCTAGTTTCTTGTTCAGTGCTAAACTCCCACAAGTTGGAGAGTATTCATTCAGAGTAGTAAAGCTATAATTTTTATCTTATTTTACTAGTCTTATCTCTAGGGAAGTTCTTTCCTATCCAAAGTTATGTAGAATATTGAATTTATTGTCCAGAAATAGGTCAACTACCTAAGTCAATTGTACGATATTTATTCAGATGTTTTGTTTCCTGAGATGCTTCCCAGAGCTTTCATGAAGATCAGTAGCTCACTCAAACTCAAGAACATGGAGACATGAAATGTTTGTACTGTCATCTGCACAAGCTAGTGTTAACTAAAAAAATCTTTTCAAAACACATTCCCAGTAGCTTAAAATACCCTTAAAGAAGTTATGATCTAAGTTTCATAGCTAGAAGTAGTCTCAATATTAAGATTTTCCTACTTCATGGTGCACATACGGTATACATACATTTCAGGAGAGTGTTGTCTTTCACACACAGAATTAGTTACTGCTCTGTTTCTGGAGTGTGCTTGAAGTTAATATTGCATCTTTTCTATCATTTCAGGAGTATGATGATGGCTATGGAGCTGCTTATGATGAACAAAGCTATGATTCCTATGATAACAGCTATGGCACTCAAGCACAAAGGTAGGCCTCCAAATCAACTGTAACTACCTTTGAAAAATTGTGTGGTTGGCCATTGCTTTTACTTAAGAGTTTTTCAATTTCATCTTAAACACCAAGGGTATTATGAGAGAATAATTTAGAAGTAACCCCCATGTTACTTGCCTTTACTATTACGTAAGTATAAAAGTTAAATTTCCAAGTGGCTGAAAAGAAACAGAACTGGGAACTTGTAACCGTTTAAGTGATGCCAAATCCTAAATCAAAGTTTTCCAAAGTTCAGGAAATTCAGGGGAATTTAATTCAGATTCATTTTGGGAGGGAGGAGTAGGTAAGGAGAGGAGAGGAGAAAAAATGGAACTTTATGGATGGTATTAAATTTTCTGAAACACAAGTGGTTAAATTTTCTTACTACTTTTACAAAGTTGTGTTCCAATATTTTTCATGTATTTCACTGTATGAAAAATACACCTGTCTGTGATTGCTGTGAGGTGCATGAAAGGACGAAGCAGGCAGCAGGAGGTCAAGCAGGAAAGCTTCTACTTTATTTTTCTGATTCCATATAGATAGTTTTACAAACAGGCCAAGGTTGGCTACACAGGTAGCCACCTCTTTGACCTCGTGGGTGAACATCACCATCAATCATCTTTCTCCTCCTAGAGGAGAACAATGTAAACAAAAGATAATCTTCTAAAAACATACATAGTTTAGTTGAAGCTGCATGAGAACAAAATGCAAACAGTGAAAAGCAGGCAAACTTGAGGCAACACTTGTCAGGTTTCTTTACTCCTTTGTGGAACTCCTTGTGAGAAATTTGAATCTCTTGCTATTTGTTTTCCTTCTCCCACTCCATTTTCAGCAGTATTTTTAAGCACTTTTGATTTTTTATTTTTTTTAAGTTTTGCTTTCTTCGAAAGAGTCACTATTTGGCAACTCCATGCATGTGACCCAATGATAGAAGACATGCTGTGAAATACAGATGATTTCCTTTATGGGGTTTGAACTTCGTGGTAAAAATCCCACTAAAAATGTAGCAGCTTGAATGATAATCTCCGTTTCTGGGCATTTTCAATGTATCTGGAAACTGAACTTTTGTCTCACCTTCTTCTGAGTTGTAACTTATTTTCATTCTTTTACTCTCCAACCAAGCATTCAGAATTTGCTCAATAGTAGATGCTTAAATGTCTTTAACAGTGTCCTGAAATTTTATGGCAATGTTGTGACCTGCCTCTGAGGTAGGGTTACTGAGGTCCTGTTAATAAATCCTTGTGTTGAATTAAACTGAATAGTATATTAGTGGCAGATTTGTTCTGCCTTCTTCTAAATATGTCAGATTTTCAACGCAGCTTTATCTGAGCTGGAGCAGGACTATCCTCAGCAAATTTGAGAACAAAGCTGTTTACGCCTGGCATCTGTTCTGCTGTAGCATTGTCACACCCAACTGTACAGCAGTTTTGTTGTGTGAATGCATATTTTTCTGTGCTGAACAACTTAGTCAATGTGAAAAAGCTTAGTGGAGAGTTCAGGTGTCATTATTGTAGAGAACTAAAATAATGAAATTACCTTTGTGTCTGATACTTGGCTCCTACAGATTCCAAGCTTTATTAAAATACGACTTAAGAAATCTGCGCTGTACGACCTTCAAAATATGAGACTCTATAGAGTGTTACCTTTTGAGAACAGTTGCTGGTAATGGATTTTTTTTTTCCCCAAAAGACAATTGCCAAAGTAGTCCTCAACTTTTATGTTGGCAATTCTGTTCTGCCTTCTTGCCTGTACTGTTGGTAAATGGGTTTATTGTGCACAAACATTTGGACTTCATTACAAAGTCATTTGCCTGAGCCAAAATTAAACATTACTTGGATCTGATTTTTTTTTCCTACATTAAGAAGGTTTTCATGAGATTTTTTTTTTTCCTTTCCTTTCCTTTGAACTAGAATTAGGAAAAAAGCAAATCTCCCAAGGAATGAAATTGCTCTTGTAAAAGATTAATACATAAGAATATGTATAATATTCTTAGATACATGTGCAGATGCTTAGCTGTCTAGAAGGAGATAGTTCCTAAAAAGATTGCTTTCTTTTTATTTTACCTGTAGTTTCACAATACATATATTGTTAGATTTTAACCAATTTTTTACCTTCTTAATGATTATTTGACTTTTTTTCCCCTAATTTTATTAAGTGCTCTGTGGCAAAAGAAAACAAGAAATTAGTCACTTGCATGTTTCTCACAGGATAGCAACACTCATTTTCTGGAATATTTTCTGGCTTGGCAGAAAGATTTTTAGAATGGTATTGGCAGGCAAAAAGTAATAACTATAAACAGCCATCTGAGCTACCTAGACCAGCATTCCTGTCTTTAATCTGAATATCATGTAGTAGCCTATATTGCAAAACACCATTCTGTTACCACAGTGAGATACTTATCATATTTAGGTGCATTACAAGGCCTTTACTATGAAGGAAATTAGGCAAAAGTGCATTGTTTTCATAGTTTAGCCTTATAGTCTTGATTTTTTTCCCCCCTCATAAAACATGGAAAAAACCTGCTTTTGCACATGGAGAGCAGTGATGTATTTAAAATGCATCATTTGGTGACCAGCTTGTGGAAATAACTTATTTTTTCCTTCTCCAAGTTGAAAATAGTCATCTTGAAGTAATAGTATTTCTATTTCTTGTATGTCTTCTGATACTGATTCCTCTAGAAATACTGTGATATTAGTGATCCTGTGTATTAAAGAGGAAATCTGAGAAATAGCTGGTAAACTGAAAATTAGTTCTCTCATTAAATTAATTGCACTAGTTTTTAGTATATTGCTAACTTGGAGTTCAGAAACAGGGCTTAATGCTCACCAGTGTACAATGTGTGATACGGTGGAAACAGTTAAAATTTTCATTTTTGCTTTAAACATTTTGCTTATTTAGTGATTCCTCTCTCAAAGACAGAAACTTGCAATAGAACCTAAAATATCTTCAGAAATTTTTGGAGATCTCTAAGAGGTTGCACGACAGCAAATCTTGTGCTGTAGGTGCACAAGAGTGCATTCTCCAAACTCAATCTTCAGCACAACACGGTGTGACTTTCCTTTACTGCTCTTTTAACCTGGACATTTCAAGAGTAGGAAACTGTGTATTTCTGTTTGCATTAAGGTAGTTGAGACTTTGTTGTTTCTGCAAATAAATTATCCCATTCTGTGTGCTAACTGCTTGCTGGTATCAAATAGTGAGTGGTTAAAAGTCTAATGATATTTTATTTGACATTGTGTGAGACTGTCCTTCCTTGTGCCTGGCAATCTGAAGTTTGAGTTAAGACTTGCCACAGCACTAACAGAGAGAGAAGCATGAGAGTTTTCTGAGTTCTCATTTATCTCAATGCCCTGTAATCCTGTAAAAAATGTTGTTTTCCTTTAGAACATTTTATTATCCACTGTTGCTTGTTCATGCAACAAAGCCCCAAACAATGCTTCAGGATGTCCTTTAACAGAATTAATTTTATGGTCAAAAAGACTTAAAGTATCCCTTGAAGCTGTACTGTGCTTTACTGGATACCTAATTGATTTTTAGAAGATTAAATTACATGGGTTTGTTTGTTTTTTGCAGAGAAATTGTTAGATAATTTTATCAGTATGAACTGCGTTGTTTAATCAGCTGGTTAGTTTAGTCTTTTTATAAAAAACCAAAACAATCTAAAATTTAAAAAATATTTTGCAATTTTGGAAAACCAGAGGGTAGCATAGCAAATGCTTCGTAGAATCACAGAAATAGTTTGGGTTGGAAAGGACCTCAAAAATCATTTAGTTCCAACCCCCTGCCATGGGCAGGAACAACTTCCAGTAGACCAGTTTGCTCCAAACCCCATCCAACCTAGTCTTAAACACTTCTAGGGATGGAGCATTCCATCCCAAATTCTTTGGGCAGTATCTGCCAGTGCCTCACCACCCTCATAGTAAAGAATCTTTTTGTAATACCTAATCTAAATCTCTCCTCTTTTAGTTAATAGCTATATCCTTCTCCTATCACTTCAAGCCCCAATATTCAGTCAGGCTTTAGGGTTACATGATATGCACTCAAGGGCATGTTATGTAGTCAGGAATTCCTTCTTAAAATTTCTCCTATATACATATGTATTAATTTCACCTGTGCAGTTTTGTGCACCTTTTCAGGATCTTATGATAAAATATGAACTGTAATTGTGAAAGCCAAACTTGTGACTCCTGGTGTTGGTATTTACCTGTCAGACACTTGTAGACTTCTCACCAGCATGTATGCATCCTTATACATTTTAGGTCACTCTTAAAGGACTTCCCAAGCCTGTCTAGAATTGTAATTATTTACTTGGATTGATTGCAGAAAGTAGTGGGTGCTTTAATGGCCCGGTGTTAATGCTAGATCAATTTTATTATGAAAATTTACCTAATAGTATTGTGGAGGAATCAAGAGGATTTAGTTCAATCGGCATTTAAAACTGTTGTGTAAATATTTTCAACATGAAAAAAATCTAGTTATTTTAAATCTCTGAAATAGGCTTCAAATTGAGCCAAAGTGCTTTTGGTCCCTTAGTGACTCCATACATGATCTGCACAAGTGTTTGCGAGGACAATAATATGGCAAAGGGAAATGGATGCTAATAAATCAATTGTCGCTGTCAGCTCACTGTTTAATGTTCTCTAGAATACATAAGATTTATCACTGAGGAATTGTAGAATAATGGTGGTGTATGGAAACAAAGTCCACCAGGGAGATGTACTACATCATTCAGATTTAGCGCTGCCATCTGCTTAATGGCATTGAGATGACTACAGAGGTACTTATGATCAACCATTCATAGCAGTGACAGATGCTGCAGAGAGTTAACATGCCAGGGAATGAGGTTTGGTGCTGAAATCCAGATTATGTGGCAAGGTTGCTAAGAAAGGGGGCTGGGTTTGTTACCTCTCCAGTAGCATTAGAGACTTTACTGTGTGCTTTCGGGTTTACTATTGAGAGAGAATGGCTAACACAGTTACTGTAGTGCAAAATAGAATATGGACAAACCCCATCTGTCTCCTTCACACACTCAGAAGTTTCAAAGAACTTCTTTAGACTTGTCTGCTAGCATTTAAAATTGGATGCTTTTCCTAGGGATAAAAGAAAGGTTTTTCTAGGTTTATTTTTCAGTTTACAACAGAGATCAGAAGCATAAACTATAGGAGGAATGCTTTGTGTAGTTGTATGCCAGAGTCTGGTTAGGGAGAAGAATGAGTCATTTATGTAGTAATGTCATTTTGTGTTTATTATAATTCATCATTTTAAAAGTATTTTAAATCTTCAGTAAAGGTGATCTCACCCTTACTGCGTTGCAGAATTTAATCTAAATTCTAAATACAGGAAAGTGGGAAAATTAAGACTTGGAGAAAATGCTGGATTTGTTTACAATTTTCTGTGTTTTTCTGTGGTTTCCACATTCACCTAATAGTGCTATAGATTTTTCTTGGCAATGACCATTTTGCCATTGGCTTAAATAGTGTTTCTCAAATGCTCCTTGTGCCTATCTAACAATAATTACTATCACTTCCAATCTTACCAAAATGTAATAAATTCAAATCACTACAAGTTGCTTGTGAGTCTTGGAGCCACACATTTAACCTAATATGAGCTGAGGGAATTGACAAATTCTCTTTGGTATACCTAAGTTTATTCAGTGCCACTAAATTATTCTGTGGTTATTGTTGATGTGTTGGGAAGTAAGAATGGCATGCTGCAACTCTGTTAGATCATTTACTTAAATGTGTAAAAAACATAACTGCCCCTATGTTAAGTCCTAGGCATATTAAAAACATGGTGTTATGAATTATATAATTGTTCAGACCTCCAGAATGAAATAAAATTGTCAACCCAGCACCACCATGTTCACCACCAAACCATGTCCCCAGGTGCCACATCCATACTACTTTTAAGATTTTCACTGTTTCTTGGGCAGCCTTTTTCAGTGCCTGACTACCCTTTCAGTAAAGGAATTTTTTGCAATATCCAGTGTTCCTCACATGACAGAGGACCTTTTCACAACCTCCTTTCATGTACTTGTAGGGAGTGATAAGTTTCCTCCTGAGCCTCCTTTATGGTTCATTACCTTATTTACCATTTATTTCAAAAGTGACTGATTCCAGATAAAATTTCCTTGTAATAGAGAAGACTATGCACAAAACCCTGTGGTATGAATGGTTTGAGGAATTTTGTGTTTGGTAACTTGTGGTAGTTATCTAACAATGCAGAAACTGGATGCTGTGTTGAAAAGGACTTAGAAAAGCACCCTGGAATCCAGCAGTGGCCATTGTTAACTGATGCCTGAAGAATACAACTATATTGGTTTGCTAAAATCCTTCAAATCTCTAAGTACTGCTTTTTATGTTATTCCAGAGGCACTTTAGTTATAAGAGAAGCTGATTCCTAATATGCAGCTCTTGGAAATAGCTTCCTCATTTCCCACTAGGAGCTCAAGTTTTCAGGTGTTTTTTGAGACTATGCTTAGTAGTCACACAAAAGATGATGGCATTCCTGTTTAATGGGAGGATTTTCATGAGGAGCTGAGCATATGGATTTGAAATTGGCTTATGGAGATGTTGCTATTGGTATTTGAAAGTTAATTGCCAACAGTTTGTTTGTGATGCTCAGTGTTTTAAATTTACATTGTTGAGTTTGTCAGCAATCATGCATTTCCAGGATGCATAAATATGCATTATATGCAAATGAATGTCTGTTACTGTAGTTTTCCAAGATGTAATTCGCTCCATTTTAATGCTTGTAGCTGTTTGTATTTCATGCTTTGACTTAAAAATCAAATTAGTCTGCAGGAGTTTGATTTCGGGGGATTGTGCAAAGGGTTGGCATTTTGTGTTGCTGTTGTTTATGAACACCTGGTATGTGTATCAGAGTGTACTGGAGGTTATAATTCTGCAAAATAAAGCCTTAAAGCAGTAGCATAAGTAAGCTATTGTAGCTTTTGAATGAAAATCCTGGCATGTGATTTCCTGCTTAATTTATGCACTTCTATTATTAAAAGAGATTATTTACTGCAGTTTTTCAGATCTAATTTTTCAGGTTTAGATAGGTGTTTTCCTTTTAATTACATGTTGGGAGGCGACAAGGTAAACTGTTCAGAAGTGTCCCAGTAGCATAGTTTTATTTGTGAATCTAGTGTATTTTAATTTTTTAAATTGATTTACAGAATCCTGTCTGAAATTTCAGTAAAAGGAATAAGACTAAGATGGTTCAGCTGTAATCATGGAAAAAACCCAAGAATATCTCATGGTGCACTCATAAAACTGGAAAAGCTTTTTTGAATCCTCGTGGTATGTTGGTAGATGGCTTCACTGTTTGATAAATGTCAGGATTACTCTTCATCTGTACTAATTATAATCAATAAAATAATTTGGTTTTTCATGATTTTGCTATTAAATTCTACTATGTTTGTGCCTCAATATTTAGGAAACAAGTAAAAATGCTTTTGAAAATAAATTTAGAAAACTGCTAGAGAAAACTAATATGCAGGTGTTACAGTAGTACAAAAATAAGTAACATCAAATTACAAGTATTGAGGAATCAAAAGTCATTATTTCATAAAATTATATTAAATTTGCATGATTGGTTTAATTTTACTTAGGTGATTTTACAGCATCTTTAACTGGGTGATTGAGTTTCACAATATAATTAAAGAGTAGTTGGTAGGAATTTGAATTTTTTTCCCTGACTGACTGCACAAATAACAACATGAGGAAGGGAAAGGTCCAAGTGGATTTTCATCCACTTAGTCCAAAATAGGAAAAAAAAAATCATTAACGGGGAATATTTTTTAAACATGAAGTGTGGTATTGTAGCTGTTAGTGTAACTTGTAGAATCAGTCACAGTTTTAAAAATCTTAATTACATGAAGACTTTTTAAGTAATTACAGGTTTTTTTAAGAAAATAAGGTTCTTTAAGCTTGAAAGATGGAGGTAGCAAAGGGAAAGGGAAAATACCCAGTTGCCAGGCATGGGCAGGATGCTGAAGAAATGGTGCTGGATGTATGGGCTCTAGAGACAGAACACAGATAATCAATCTTACAAATTAAAGTTACTAATTTAGAAAGGACTTCCCAAATATCTCACATTATATTTAAATTTCCAGCAGTTTGATTAAGAGATCCAAAGATAAGGAAAAGAGACTACATAGTTTCTCCAGAGTAGAGAAAAGACATCTTAAATTTACATTTGCAGACTAGAGAATGACATAAAGATACAAAGATATATAGGAAAGAGGTTTTTTTTTCCTTTCATTGGTGTGGAGCGAAGAAGAAACTTCATTGGAAAGTCACACTTGGGAGCTAGTGGCTTTTAGCTGAATGAGAAATCAGGTTATATCAGTTCAGGACATATTATTTTTTGTCAGAGAACATGTTTTTGTAGATAAAGATTTGACATTGTTTTTCTGGTTGACAGTCAATGCACTTTGTCTGCTTACAAGCAGTAATTGAAAGTTGCAATTTTCTCTCTGAGTACCCTGTTTCACTTTGCTTTTCAAGGGAGAAAAAAAAATCTTGCTTCTTTCTGTTGGTAAGAAAATACCCACTTAATTGGGCAACTTAAAAATGGGACATGGTTGCAGGAAAACTTTATAATGGTCTTAATTTTTTGTCCATGTATTTTATTTCAGTAGAAATATTGAGGGCTGCAAATTGTGTTTTTAAGCATAATTTAGATATATTTGAGGTATAGATGGTAAAAAATAATGTATTAGTAACCAGCATAACCACATTTATCATGATGCAATTGTATTATAAGTGTTGTATATAAAGCACCTGAAACGTGCATGTGGATGGAAGTGGTGGAGCTCACATGAGACCACGAAATGAGTCTGTGCACTTAAATGAATTGAGTTCTCCTTACTGTAGTTGGAGAGACAAGGTTTGGACCCTGCTGGTGCAAAGGGTGTTAGGAAAGATCTTGAACATGATAAAGCTTATGATTATGCAGCCCTGAAAACAATTAAACCTAATCTTTCTTTGACCAAATGTATTCTTTGATGGCACTTAATTATTTTTGAATTACAGAAAACCAAGATGGAATGATACCTTTTCTCTCAAATGTTCCTCAGTCTCAACTGGTAAAGGCCACAGATTTTTAGAAAAGCTGAAAGTTGTACTGTTACTTCAGTAAATTAAAAAGATAAGCAGGTATGATGTATAACTTCTGGAGCGGTATTTGTGATGATGGAATGGTGATAAACCACTTGTGCACTTTTTGAGGACAATGTGTTAGAGGCAGTGTTGTCTTGTACTCCCGTCCAATCTGTGACAAGTGACATAATTTTGGATCTCTAACAGCATATGCAGAACTTCGGGGATATTCAAGAATTATCTGGAATAATATCCCAGAACTTTGCAGTATTGCAGTGAATAATCTAAGGATTTTTAACTGATATCTTTCAGATCTTCACTGTTCTCTGCTGCTTCTACTGCCCCGAGTAATCTTGTCTGCTTGGAGAGAGAGGGAAGAAAACATCTTTTACTGATGTTAATGTTGTGTCATGTCTTTTTTTCTCCATTTAGCAGCTGAAATATGATTGGTACACACCTGGATAGTTAAAGACTTCCAAGTTTAGCTTCCTGTGGTAGCAGTTCACAAGGCAGTGCTTTGCAAAGCAGACAGATGAGGTGAGGGGTGTCTGGGGCTTGGTTCTAATTCATCAGTCAAATCAAAATGTTGAATTTACTCAACTTGAGTTTTTTAGTTTTTCTACTGGTACTTTCTTAGTTAATGTAGCAAATTTTTGGTGTTTATATGGTTAGCATTTCTCATTATCAGTGATGTGTTGCTGTCTTCTTTTCATAGTTTCAAGGTAAAGCTGTAGCTCCTGCTGCTGTTCCTGAGAAACCTTATTTATACCATGTGTTTCAGTCACCTCATTGAATTGCCATTTTCCTTTCTTGTTTTGAGAGGTGGCACATGAGAATCTAGTGGGGAAAGACTGAGTGAGTTGAGACAGCAATAACTGGGCATTTCAGATAGTAAAACTGGTCTAGGCAACTGTGTAAAGTTCTGCTAGAAATACCTAGATATGTCTGTGGGTGGTAAGTAGTACCAGAATGCAGATGCCTCTGAGGACACTTCACTATTCAGAAGTGAAATTTCTCATTTCTGCTGTAAAAAAGTAATTCCAAAATAGTGATAGCTAAGGGGATCTTTGAGGAGGAACTCTGGTCCACTTTTAGGATTACAGATAATAGATCTGTTGTTTGTATGTTCCATTTGAGAGTACAATAGGCTATAATTCAAGGAAGATTGTGTAGTTTTTCTGTATTTTATAAAGCATTCACATAGCGGTCCCAGTTTTCTGAGATCACTGTCTGTTTGACAGACATAAACTGAGCTGCAGGAATAAAAAATATGTACTAAAGAAACCTACTAAGTAGCAGCAGAACTTGGCATTAACTAAAAACGTATCTTCAAAATGCAAGAAAAGATGTGTGTCTCATCTTGATACTCGGGATTTCTGCTGTCCCGCTGTAAGCGGAGTTCCAGAATAGGATGTTGTAGTGATCCACAGAAGCACTGAGAACAGCTACTCAATGTTCAAGACATTATGGAGTTATGGAAGCTTCACTGCAGCAGTTGTTGTCTTGGGCATTCTTTCTGTTTCCTTTTGACAGAAGCTTTTTCTTATCAGAAATAGCTGAGCATGGTGATCTGAGAGGAATGATGGAAAGAGGCTTATCCTTATGGAAGAGTTCTCTTCAAATGTGATCATATCAGTCAGGGTCTATATAGAAGAACTGTTTAACTAGGGAGATCCTCATTTGCTTTTTCTGTTCTGTGAAACTCTGCATGGAAGAACAGAGGGTGGTGTTTGTTGGAGCTTCCCTTGGCAAAAGAAAACCTTGGTGTTTGCAGGGGTTTTATTGTCACTTTCTGAAACTGCCCTGTTTTTTTTCTGAAGGGATCAAAATTACTTGTGATACTTGAATGAAAAAGAAAAAGGCAAAATTTTGGCCAATTTTCCCCTAATAAGCATTACTGGAAGCTGAATTGTTGGCCAAGGCTGTTTTTCATCAGAAGCCAAAGAAAGTTTCAGATCACTCGGCGCTTATACCAGGCTTGTCAGTGCTTAAGTCTGGGAATTGCCAGTAAACTAGAAGCTTTCAGTCAGAGACCTTTTAATCTTCCCTTAGCTAGCAGGCTCCCTGCCACACTGCATCTGTTTCAAACAGAAATATCATAATGGCTATTCTAAAAGATGCGTGTATCAAATATAAAGAGCTGTGGCAGTCAAATCAATTAAGTGCAATATATTTTTATTACCTTTGTGCATTTTTGAAAGTACACTTGGACTTTGTGGTTGATATGCCTGTTCTAGGATTGTCCCAAAAATAGCCTAGTGACCTCTTCTGATATGGAATTACAGGATCATTAAGGTTGGAAAAGACCTCCCAAGGCAAGTCCAGTCTTTCACCAAACACCACCTTGTGAACTAAATCACAGCTCTCAGTGCCACTTCCAGGCATTTCCTGAACACTTCTGGGGATGGTGGCTCCACGACCTCCCTCAGCAGTTCATTCCAAGGCCTGACCACCCTTCACCCAGTGAAGAAATTCTTACTGATATCCCACCTGAATCTCCCCAGTACATCTTGAGACTGTTTCCTCTCATCCTGTTTAGTTGCCTGGGAGAAGAGACTGACCTCCCCTGGAAACAATCTCCTTTCAGGGCTGTGTAGGGAGCAATAAGGTCTCCCCTGAGCCTCCTTTTCTACAGGCTTGTGGCTAAACACTCCATCTCCCTCAGCTGCCCTTCATAGGACTGCCTTTCCAGACCCTTCCCAACTCTGCTGTCCTTCTCTGGACACACTCTGGCACCTCAGTGTCTGTCTTGTAGTGAGGGACCCATGAGAGTTGGGTTGGAACTTAGTGTTCTGTTGATATCACCCCTAAGGGAATATTCCAGTATCTCTAGGCAGAATAACCTAATAGTTAATAAAGTGTAAAAGGTGAAGTTCCTTAAGACTTCACCGTCATGTCAAGAGCAGTTACTCGTATTTCGTTTTTATAAACATTTGCTCTGTTACGGTTCATCAAGACATTTTCAGAAACAAATCATCTTAGTAGAAAAGCCTGAGAAATTGAGGTCATTTTTCATAGGGCCTTTGAAGGCTTATGTTGAATACCTCTAAATTAAAGTATTTTAAGATACTTCTCGTAGTGATTCTAGAGAAATGGCAGGAAGCTTCCCAGTCCTCTAAGTTTACTAAATAAAGCCTTAGAGAAGCATTTCTGCTTCATCAGTGTTGCTGTGCTAACATCTGAGCTTGCTCTTTTCTGTCTGAAGCTTTTTCTCTTAACACAGAAAACAAGCTCTTCCCCTGGCCTTACTTACACTATTTAAGCCTCATTTCACACTTCCTCTGAACGTTGTAGGATTACTGCCCAGCCCTCAGCAATTAGAAACAACGTACTTAAAATTTATTGTTGTTTTCTAATCCTTTCATAGCATTAAGTGGTTTCAAGTTTTTATGCTGACATGGAAAATCAAAGCAATTTTTCTTTGCCATCTGTCTTCTTTCTTGTCAGCCCAAAGCCATTATGCTGGAATGGGAATACAAAAGAAGTTAAAAAGTTGGGATATAAGCAAAAGGTCTGTGTGTACAAAAGATCTGAATCACGGCAGATACTCCAGTGTTAATTGCACTTTGTACCATTTACTTGATGGTTAGGAAGTTGTTTGACAACTCAGGTATAGCATGTAATCCAATTGTTTATCCAGAAAAGTAGATGCATAGGTAATGAGGAAGAATAAAGAAAGTGGTTTCATGAAGACAATTCACATCTGAAAACAAAAGAACTCCCAAGTATGATCCTTGTCTTGGTGGGTTAAAAAAGGAAGAATGCCTGTCATGTTTTCTCCTTTTTTTGTGAAAGGAGGGAGTCACATGAGATAAAGAAGAAAATTAACTAAATTTTTGTGGGGGTTTTTTTGTTTGTTTTGTTGGTTTTTTTGTTTGTTTTTTTGTTTTTGTGTTTTTTTGGTTTTTTTTTCTATGAGACAAAATGAAAGGAAGAGGAGCAACCTGAGCTACCTGGTTAGTGAAAGGTGTCCCTGCCCATGGAATTAGGTGATGTTTGTGGTCCCTTCCAACCCAAGCCTTTCTTTGATTCTATGAAAAGACTTTTCCTTGCAAAATAAATCCATTAAGGGAAATAAAGTTTAATATTATTTAGTCAGACTGCTAAGATGTCAGGAAATATATATAAACGAGTCTAAATGTAAAATTATATACCTTTTAGCTTTAAAATAATCCTATCTACTGTCCACAGGAAGAATTATGTAATGAAGCTGGTTAAGTCTTAAGTAAGCAGCAGAAATTACTTCAACTATCTCAGTTATTGCAGTTAATGAGTTAAGAGGTACAATTTAGAAGTTCAGTGTTGCTGTAGGGTGCTTTGAGTAAGTTTGCTCTTTGTAGGCAGCTGCTTTGAAACAAAATACAATTCTATAATCTGTAAGTTCATACACAGTACTAGAATTTTCTGTAATTCTAAAAAGCTCAAAAAACCCCATTCACATGAGTCTTAGTTGTGAACACCATGGAATATTCAGACTAACAATTTTTAAATTTTTTTTTCACTCAAACCTCCTTAATACTGTCTGTTGTAATACCCTTTTCTTTCAGTATTGAAGTTTTCTTATCTGAAGCTTTGGGTTTGTTTAACAGGGAGTTGACTGGAGAATTGTTGGCATTTTTCATAGAATATGACTGAAGTAGAACAGGGAGTACTGAATTGCACTGGGCAAGTTTACATCCCATCATACCTTGTACTTTTCAGACAGATTATTAATTTTGAAGGGTTTGTCTGCTAATAAAGATGAGTTGTGGTATACTTTTAGTATAAGTAAAAGGTTCCTTCCTTTCTGATGTTTATTTGTTTTGCAGTTTGTGTGCTGTAAAATGAGTAATTTTTTTTGTTTAAAAGGTATATTAGATCTATGAAATGAGACCCTACAAAATCATTCTGACAGGATTGACAGATACAGGGATAGAGCTCAGCTGCTTTAGACTTCTAAACTTGATCACAGTCTTATAATAAATAAGTGCTACGTGGAAGGATAGTGAATGTCAGTTTTCAGTTCATTGTCAGAATGGACTTTTGTTACTGGCTGCTGCAGGGAAAAAGCACTTCTTATTCAAACTTTACCCTTATCCTGGGGTCCTCATCACCTGAGAAACCATAGAAAAAAGGTTTTGTAGAGATAATTCTTTCTGGGTCTTCAAAGTGCAGGTGGTTAATTTTTTTATTTGGGGAGCATTATACTAGCAATAAAAAATACTCGTCCAGGTTTTTTAGGTATGCATTTACACCCACCATAACTGTCTTTTTTTCTGGCGTTGTTATTTTGAGGTGTGTTTAAAACTTTAAGGGGAAAAAAAAAAAAGAAACCCAAACTAAAACACAAACAACTCAAGCACAACACAGTCTGTTATCAATTAAGAAGTAATTGTGATGTGTCATTTGTTTTATATAAATGCATTACCTGGTAATTCATGTTAAGGCTATAAATTGTCTATTTTCACTCTGATGTTTGTTTTGTTAGCAATCAATCTAATGTTAGGAACATTTTGTCAATATCAGTAATTACTTGCTAGTGATCATATATTAGTGATTTCCTCCTCACTCAAGAGATGATTCTATGAAAAGGTCTTTCCTTGCAGAATAATTCCATTAAGGGAAATAAAAAGTTTAAGAGTCTATTCATTTGGTACCATCATTACATAGAGTATTTTCCAAATCTTGTCAGCCATGAGTCTGGCTGTGCTTAGAAAGAAGAGGAAATAACTATTTAGGCACTTGCTTCTCATGTCCTACAAACTGTAAAAGACAACACGTTGCATGAAATACAGAAGCATAATGGAATGATGTGTAATAAGGGTTGTTCTTCAGTTTCTATTCACGGGTCTTAATACAAATATAAAAACCATTATGAAATGGATGATTGTTTTAGGCCATGATTATGGTATTCATCCATACTTTTAAGTTCTAATGACTACAGATTTTGGCTCTTAACAGAGTTCCTACTGTCATTTCTTCCTGTTAAAATGATAGCCTTTATATACGAGTTCTGTCATGTTTTGAAGACACTGGAACTTGTACAAACACAGCAGCTGTATAACTCTCCAATCACCAGATAGTTTGCCCTTTATTGTATTCTTTTCAGTGAATTTGAAGATATAAAAGCAAAATACTAGGTAGCAATAGGTAATGAAAAGGAAATTTTAATCAAATTAATTGCTTTAATACCTACATCTCTATTTTTTTCATTAATGCTTGTAAGATCTTTAACTTTCCCAACTATAATTTTAAATGGAAAGTTCCCATGTCCATATTTACAATGTGTATGAGTAGCCAAATGATGAAAAAAATCCTAATTGAAATTACATCTAGTTTCTAATTAATAAACAAGAAGGACCTCAGTTGTCACTGTCACATGGATACTTACCTTCCTTAGACCATGTCCTATGTCCTTCAAGCTTTCGTTTCAGAGGTAGAATCTATAATAACTATGTTTTCTTTCTTGTTCTCCCCACACCCCTCCTGCCCTGCAGTGGAGCAGATTACTATGACTATGGCCATGGACTGAGTGAAGACACCTACGACTCCTACGGTGAGTGATTTTATGAGCTCAATCACTGCAGCAGCAGACTCTTGGAAAAAAAAAAAAAAACCATAATGAAAGGATAATTTCCACGAGGCAAGGCTTAGTCCTGCAGCAGGTAATGACTGCTCAGGGATTCCTGAGATGACACAGAGCTATTTGTGTGCTTATTGAGAAAAATGCCCTCTGTGGTCTGTTAGCTAATGCAGTCATGGGAAACTAAAACCAAAAAAGTAGATAAAATAAAACGTAAATCATGATTCACACAGCCTTTTCATGTCACATTCAATGAGATTAAGAAAAAAAATGGGGATGAAGGACCTTTTGCCAGGAACTTTTGGCTGCCAGAAACAAATGCTTCTGGTGTGGCACAACTTACATTGAGACTTGGTACAAGGTAGGAATCTGCTGAAGCTCCCAGCTGAAACAAGGCCTAATTGAGTGTGGTTTAGCCTTGTATGATCCTTTTGGTTTAGTTCATTTTCATGCATCAGTCTTGGGAAATCAAGCAGGGAGTCATTATGTAAAGGTTAGGGAAGTACTTTGGGTAGCTAATAGACATGAGGGCAGTGGGTTACTCTGAACAGAGACAAAACAATGCATAATGAAGCAAAAAAAATGGCAGTTGTAAAGATCACTTTTTTTTTTTTAATACAGAAACATGATAGTGACAGGTTTAATTAAAGAAATCTGCTGCGGGTTAGAAGCATAAAGCATTTTAAAAGGCACCTTTGCTTAAGGGATAAATGCTAAGTCATTTGTCTAGTCTCTGGCTAGAGATCAGAGAAATACCATCTAGGTCTCTCACATCTCAAACATTTGAGGGTTGTTAGTAACCTGTGTAAAAGTTGTGATTCTGAGTAATGAATGCTTCAATGACTTCAGAGGTCTGCTTGAAATTTTCTGAGGTCTATTTCTTTAACTCCATGTGGAAGTGCTTCCTGCATGAAACTAAAATGACCTTAACTAAGTTTTGATAAATGCACCTAATGCTGTAGTTTGCCCAATCTGCTTAAACTACTTGTTTGGCTTAAGGAGAAAGTTTGTCAAAAGAAGAGGTCACTTGAAATTCCTCTGACCCCAGCACTCTGATTTGGTGTTGATAGATATATAGCTTAAATCTTTATTTCAGCATTAAAATAAACTGTTTGCCATTATAAACCTGATATTTCTAAGACTATTTCATTAATGCAAAATTGATGGGGGAAAAATGTATGAAACTGCTTAATGTAGATAGACTGATGGGAGCAGATATTGATTGTGGTATTTAAGGTTGAAAATACGGATTTTTCATTGGTTTTGGATTTAAAATTTGTTTTCTATTTATCGAAGCACAGCCACTCAGAATATTAAATGATGTATTTATTCAAGTTGAGAGAGACTATAAATACCTTAAAGAATGATCATGGGTTGCAGCCACTGTACGTTTTGCACATATAAATAGTTCTACACTTCATTTCTTACATATATCCCTTAAAAGCAGAGTTAAGAGATTAATAACCATCTTCACTATATGTAAACAACATTAGATGCCTCAAAATAAGTAACACTCCTAGTGAGCAGGTAGTTGTCTAGTTCTGGCCAGGAGGAGATTTAGATTCCCAGGAGGTATCTGAACTCATCCTGAGAACCTCAGGTCACAATCCAGAGGGTGTAGAAAGAATATCAGTGTTTTTAGGATTTGGAGCACCTGAACAGCACCAAAATGAAAACTGAGAATGGCAGCAAAATGAAACTGAGTAAGATGACTCTTTGCCCTGCTGATTTGATCAACTGCTTGAAAAAGAGCCAAGTATTCCCCTTAAACTGTAACCAAGACTTCTCTTTTCATTTGAACAATTCTTGCAGCAGTGTTTAAAAGCTAGGATATTTTTAATTCCTACCCTTCAATCAGGGTCTTTTTCTTTTTTTAATATATATTATGCTTTCTGTGTGATGAAGAAGCACAAGAGATTGTTACCAGATGCCCATAGAAATTGCCTGAGGTGAAAGTTTAATTCTTTCAGCTTTACACCAAATTTGAACTTGTTCCTTTTACCTCCTAGGCAATTGTCCTCACCATCTATGTATGATTTATAGCCTGGACTCTGCAGGCAGCCACCTACCACCTACATTACTAAAAAGTAGTTAGGATGAGGCTTCTGCAACAGGATTGTGAAACCCTTGACATATGGAATCCTTGTCATCTAATTTCAGATGTCTCATGTCAGAGCAAGTTACCTCAGCATTCAAAGTGCAGGGTTCTTTGAGTTTTTGGGGTTTTTTTGGTGATTTTTCTTTTAAATTATTATTATTATTGACTAGAAAGACAGTGATGTCTACATTTTATTCTACCATACATTTGGATTCTGCCTTTAGTGTCTGGATTGTATTGGGTTCACTGGAGCACCTGTCTGTTTAGGGCAGGGCAGTTCTGCAAAAATAAGTATGGAAACACATACACTGTTTTAAGGTGTGTTTACTTTTGGGGTTTATTTTTGGTGCTGCCTTTTTTATTTTTGTTCTTCCAGATGTGACACAGTACTCTGATATGCTTGCATCATTAAAGTGCACCTAAGTACTGTTTCTTTATACTCTGTGCTCAATCCTGTGTTTTCACTTTTGCAAGTGCCTGGCACAGTAGGTCTGACTCCCATTTAAGATAATAATTTTTTCTACTTTTTAAAAATATTTAATACCATTAAAAGGTGGTAGGATTATGAGTCAATAAATAGAGCATAAACTTTTCTACAAACTTGCTTTATAGCTAAAATATATGGTTCAAACAACCAGTGTTCCTTGTCCTTTTAATATTTTTTTTAACCTGCCTTCCTATTTCTTGCATTTCAGAGAAGGTGTATGTTTACCTCCAGAGAAAAGGGATATTGGCCCTAGGATGTTAAACGCCACAGTTGTTTGTAGTGATACTTGAGGCTTGGTTTGCGTGTTTGAATTAGGCCTAAATTGGCACTGATGCAGAGAAACTTACTTCTGAGGGCAGCTTATTTCCTTATACATAATTCATACCTTCCATTCATTTCATCCCATTGCAATTACTGGTGTGTCTGCTGCGAGAGCTGACATTTCAGTGAATTTGCAACAAGCAAGTCCAGCTGAATTTCCACAGTCGTAAATACCTTTGCCATTAGCTTGTCATGTTCCCAGCTCCTGTGTGCTGAGAAATCACTGTGGGATAGCTCAGATAGATGTGCTGTGCCCAAATTTTTTGTTTCGAGTGTTAAATCTGTACACCTTGGTTTCTGTTAACAGAATGTGACTGTTTGATTCACAGATAAAAATTACATTCGGTATCTGAGAATGTTGGAAGGGCTCTGACCGTATTTTCTTTCCTTGCAGGGCAAGAAGAATGGACCAACTCACGACACAAGACACCTTCAGCAAGGACAACAAAAGGAGTCTACAGAGACCAGCCATATGCCAGATACTGATTGTACTGTCTGATGTTGTGAAATATCCAATCTCCACCAGTCCTGTATACTGTTCAAAGTAATTTTTTCTATGAACAATCCCTTTTTATTAACTCAAAGTGCATAAAAAATCTGAATGGATGGACTGAACTTAAAACATTTGTTGAAAGAACAACCTGGACAGAAAGATATGTAAAACAAGGAACTTTGTTATTTCCAAACTGTGTTTGAAAAAATAGGTGATCAAAAAAATAACCTTTGATTAACTAGTGTTAAACAAAAAATAGGTTTACTAAATACGTTAGTCCATTCTTTTTAACATAAGCGTAACCTTTTATTTTAAAGGTTTTCAACAATTTAGTTTTTAGCTTTTTATTTTCAGCCATTTGCTAGATTTTCTCTTTGCAAACATGCGTAAAAAGGGAAGCAAACTACAAATGCGAATAATGTGGTATTTTGTAACTCAAGTCTTGAAATGTTCTGTAGTGTTAAGCAAAGTTTTACCCTTGCTTGATACTAAATAAACTTTTGAAAGAAAATCAGTGTGTGTGAGATTAATTTTATGCTTTATCTTATAATAAAACTTCATAAATAGTAGTAAACAGGGAGAACTGTTTAACAGTGGTCAGCATAAAAGGCTCATATTAAACATTGTGCAACTTCTTTTAAAACAAAATGGTTTAAACCTAAATGTATCTCTCTATATACTCACAGTAGATATAAATGCTGTTTAAAATATCCAAATGGTATGGATCTTCTTGAGTGCCACATTAAATCAAAATACTTTTGTTAAAAAATTGTTTAAAATAGCTAATGAATTTTCTGGAAAAAGATGTTACTAGTTTTCACCTTGTTGAGCATTTTTTCACTAGTGCAACTTTGGAATTTTTATGAGAAATTTGGTACGTTAATGACCACCTCGCTCCGTGCTGGAAGCAATAAACACAAAGCTTTTAAAGACTTTCTGACTTGACTAATTGAGGTCGCTTTCGTCAGAGGCAGAGGATGTGTAACCCTTAAAACGGTCTTCATTTGCAAAGGTAAATAAATCAAATAAGATTTTAATCTCACTTAAGTTATCTTAATATAACCAATAAAAACAGGGAGGCTACAACTTAGAAAGTGTCATTTTAGAATGTAGGAAAGACTTGTGAGGACACCTAAATTCTCATTTTAAAACGTTTAATTGGTATTAGTCATCTAAAAAGCCTTAGCTTAGTTAGTTAAATTTGGACAAACTATTCCCTATTAAACAACTGTAAAACCTCATAACCAATAGTTTGTAATATATTATTTTTCCATAAATTCTAGTAACTTAAACATAGCAAATGTTATCTAAAGCTTTTTTTAAGCATTGTTTATATTAATTATAGTTTGATTTACATTGTTTTCTTTAATTTTTATTTGGAATGCTTTGAAACTTAGTAAAAACATCTCTTCTTTTTTCTCTCTTGTCAGGAAACTCACCTCCTTGGACAGCCAAGAGAACAAAAACCCTAATCTTCTGATGCTTTGGTAGGTATCTTTACTCATCTGTGAAATTATTAGATAGATAACAGAACTTTTGGTCAGGTCCTTAATTCTGCACAAAACTTTAAGTTAGGTGTCACTGTCTGTGTTCAGTTCTGGTAGGAAAAGTAATAGTTTTAAACTTTCAGTAATCAGGACCTTAAGCTGTCACAGTGTGTGGACACTCCCCTGGCACTTTATTGAAGGGTGTGCGTAGCTTTGACAGCATCTCAAACAATTAAGTGTTTGATTGCACAGAGGAAGCTGAAGAAACCAAATGTAATTTGATGTTTGTAGTTTTCAAATAGGAATTTAATCTGATCAACAAACATGTCTAAAATACAAAAAATACATTTTTGTAATCTGATTTTCAAAGCCAAGCATTTCTGCACAAGTAGCAGACTGATTTCTGGCATTAATTGAAGGAAAACAAATCCATTAAGAAACATTAGCTAAAGAATTGCTGGCTCTACTGTTTCTGGTCAACTCAATATATAACGTAAAAAATAATCTAACTGTATTTATGCTCAGATGGTATATATTTTAAATAAAACAGATTTTTTTCTACTTGGAACAGTAATTCTTCCTGCTAACCTCATGATCTCAGTGCTTTTAGTTGACAAGGCTCAGATAAATAGAGCTCTATACTGTGAAATATTGCATAAGTTGCACTGCCTCTATGTACTGCAGTAAATTTAAGAGGCTGCTGTCACAGGCTAAAGGAACCTTTTGTACATACAAAATGGCTTTAGAACTGTTATGAGCATTTTAAGGGCTTAAATCAAAGGACTCTAAGAGTAGGAGAGCTTGAAGAAGATTTCTCCCCTTTGGGGCTCAGAGGACAAAGATTTAATACCAGCTGCTAGAATTGCTATGGCAAAACTGAATATATAAATACCCTTTAAAAATATTTATAACAATTGGCACACTCTCTCCTTCTGGTCACATCTTAAATCACATGATGAATTACATAGCAACTGTTCATCTGCAAACATCATGTATTATATTTAATAAACAGAATGAAACCTCAGGGGTTGAAACTAGAATGCCTAGTAGCAAGGATGGCTAGTAGATAAATAAGTGAATCAGAAGTGGTTTCAGTGTTCTGTATTGTTTATCCAACTCTTTTATTTAATGCCATATTTTCTTACTGCCTCCAGCATGGAGGATGAACGTGTGATCAGCATGTGTGATTTGTGCCACTGCTCTGCTACTCTGCCCTGAAGTCCTAGTGAACCTTAACTTGTTTTTGGTTCCTTTTGGGCTGGGAAAATGTGTCTCCCTGATAATAGAGGCTCACTCCAAGTGCACCACTGAGTGATTATCATACGAATTAAGTCTTCCTTCATTGCTCTACATTGATACATCTTATTTCTCCTAAGAAAATGTGTTTCTATGCCTCTTAAAAAAAAAAAAAAAAAAAAAAAAAAAAAAAAAGTTGTATCAATTTTCATGTCCTATGTGTGCACAATAAGCTACATCAGTTCAAACAAATGGTGTTGAATATTCTTCAAAACTGTATTTTTGCAGTGCAAAATTTAGCTTGGCTTTTCCTCAAATAACATGCACTAGCATTGTTCTACTATTGCATTTCTCTTGTGGGTATTTTTCTTTTTCTGTTGAGTAGTCTCTTAAATGCATTTGATTTTGAGCAGAGGGAAAAATAATCTAAAAAGGTCTCTAAATGAAAGAAAATCAATGTAGAAGGCAGCCTTTCTTCCATTGTGACAAACTCAGAAGTTTGTTTTCATTCTAATAGATTTTTGCACTCTGACACTGGACTGTTACTGTATGTTATTGGTCAAAAAGTAATGTTAATGGTCATAATTACTCATATCAATAATTTTCCTTTATTGAATCTTTTTATAAAATTTCCACTGAATTTCAATGATAGCAGTTTCTGCAATGCTTGCCTAGATCTACATACATTTATTACATGCATAGTTGTCTGATTCCTCTACTTACAGTCTGGCAGGCTTCAGAAAATTCATGATTTCTAGTCTCAAGATATATACAAATGAAGTGTATTTTGCTCTTTTTCAGGGACTTCTGCCATGTTAATTATGGACTGTTTAGAGCACTGGACTTACCCGTGTGCTCAGACACTGATGAGACCGAGTATCAAAATCCTGCTCAGCATTTCTTGTATGAAAGCCTTAAAGTGTATAACAGCATACACTTTTTAAAATAATTGTATATTGAAACTCTTAACTGTATAGTCATGCAACAATGTTTTATTTGGAGCTCAATAAAGAATTTCCATCTAAGTTCCTGTTACAAAGCAATAATGCAACCTCCCATTCTTTAGTGACTCTTTTTCGCCTTATACAGCAAGTGTAAGAGAGTGTGTGAAGTCTCATGACTAGAACTTAAATGCTTTTGGAAATAGCTTGTCTAATGTATGAACAACATGGATAAGTCAACATGAAGATTGGTGTTTTCTGCTGAAGCTTTTATTAATAGCTAATTGTAAACAAGTCTGCTCCAGACAAGACTCTTGGGTAGAAATAATGCTCCAGCTTCCATTTCCTCCAAAAACTTGTATAACAAGGTGTTTAATCCCTGTCAATTATACTATGCTGCTTATTCTCTTTCACTTGGTGTTTGATGCATAGAAATCTTTTCTCTAATACGCAGTCACAGGTTTTCTAGTAGTAGAGTCTTGGATGAGGCTTTTACACCTTGATAAATCTTGTATCCAACAGTCAAGTTTCCTCAGTGCTTTTTGTTTTATATTAATTGTGATTGTGATAATTTGTAAAGAAAATAAAGTTCTGATAATTTATTTTCTTGTGTTCTTTTTGATAAATACTGCTTTCAAGGCATGTGTGCCTCGTTCATCAATTATGGTTCCATCAGATGCATTTTTCTTCACTGAATCTCAATTTATTGCAAACAAAAGCATATTTCATTCTGTGATGTTGCTGTTTTGAACATAGACAATACCAGTTGAGAATTTCACATCAAATTCTGCCTCTTCAACAGGTTTTCATAACTTCTAATCCATATACTGACTACTGAAAAATAGCTTTGAAGTTGTGGGGATGTGGATAAAAATAAGATTTCCTATTAACTGTGGTACCAATCAAATTATCTTGAGTAAGGCAATTTTTAATATACTTAGAAAACTGACCATTAAAATGTCTGTATTTTTTAACCTCTGAATATTTAAGGTGATTTTGTCAGTTAATCTCACCATCGGGAGAGGTTTTCCCTGCCTTCATCTCTCACTGTGCTAAAACTGCATTTCTAAACTGTTTTCTACAGCCAGCAATAGTAATTATTTAAATAAGTGAAAGCAAAATCAAGAAAAAACTTCTTTGAATAAGCAAAAGAGATATATAATAATGATTCCTTCAGACTGACAGGCAGGACCCTCTGGTGTGGAACAGCACCTGACCAAGTATAAAAACTGTATATAGATACTGTGTGGGGAATTTAGATAAGCAGAATGCAATTTTACTTTCTGTAATTTGGACACCAGGACTACCAGCACAAGCTCATTTGAGAAGTGCTATGAACTACTCAGACAGTTAAGTATCACCTTCCACTCTGGAGTCATGCACAACAGGGCTGCTTAATGGCAATGCTAAAATAGTTTGCTAGTATGACTTATCATGTGACTATCGAGGCTATCTAGCAAATGTGGTTTTCTGGGGACTTGTCTGATTGCTGAGTGGCCTAACTGGAGCCACTGGGGTCTGGTCAAAGTGGGCTGGCTATGGCTATCCAGCTGTTGGGGTTAC
The DNA here is from genome assembly GCF_009819655.1 of Sylvia atricapilla. Lineage (NCBI taxonomy): Eukaryota > Metazoa > Chordata > Aves > Passeriformes > Sylviidae > Sylvia > Sylvia atricapilla. Next base: position 146,341,695 of record NC_089140.1, read on the forward strand.
AAGTACTTTGCTTTGTTTCACCAAGAGTTTAAGGACTCCTTGCAGCCTGGACTTCAAGCCCTTCCAACCCAAACCATTTTCTGATTCTGTCTCTCCATTTTTTCTGGGTTTTATAATCACTAGATAAAAATCTAAGTTTTTGTGATTGTGTTTTTAGTGAAATCTTGGTCTTGTTTGTCACTCATTTCAAGAGCACATGTGCAGTGCAGCCTTGTGCTGCCACAGTGATGCTACACTGTGGGACAGTTCTGATGCTCTGTTCCCCGGTCTCAGTTATAGGTGACACCAATTTACTTCAAAGGTTTTGAGGAATGACATGAGCCTGCTACTTTGAATGACATGTCTAGTCTGCATCACAGCCTTTCCCATTGTGTCTGCTCTTTTAAGGATGACCCCACTTTGAGGTACATAATACCTCAATAATAAATAATATATCTATGAAAAGATGCTTGTTCCATGACTATGAATTAAAACATACTTTGAGGTCAGACACCTTTCTAAGTAATGTTGAAGAACATACATTCCATGTTGTAACTTCATCCTTCTGGTAATGAAGGAACTGAAAATTTGAAGATCAGAATGCAAAGCTCAACTTAAAATCCATATATAATGATTTGGTATAAATAAAATCAAATCTGTTCTGCTCAGATTTCCACACACAGAATTTTGCGATCTTTTTAAAGCTATTTTAGCTGTTATAATTGGATTTCTGTAGCAAGTTCACAAATGTGTGCTAGAAGGCCAAATTTGTAGAATTTCCAGGTTTCCAATATCTGTGAACATCAGCATTCCTGGCAGCTGCAGTAAATGTACACCAAGAATCTAAATATCTTTGACTTTACAAGTTTATGAAAAAGACTAATTGGATGAAGGGGCTGAGAATTGCTTTCACAAGCTCAGCAGTTTTGTCTAAGCTGCATTTGTTTAATGGGAAGAAAAACCCCTTTGGTAATTATTGAAGGTATTTAGTATTAAAGCAGATACTGTGAAGATAAATGTTTGTGCAGCCTCAGATATTTTATTGTGCATTGACCCTTGTCTTCAGGCAGGCTTTCCACATGATTGCAAGTCAAGAGAACATCTCTGGCAAACCTGGATTTTAAAGATGTTTAAGCTGTAGCCAAGGGCCAAAATAAAGCTGCTTTGCTGCATAGTTCTTTTTTAGGTCTTTTTTTCTCATCAGTGGAAAGGTATTAAAAAGTATGAGACATTGACACTCCTAAAAATAGGACATTAGGAAATAGGCTTAATGGACACTTTAACTTTTTGGTCAAAGATGTACTGGAAAAATATGAAATTAAAATAATTTATATTTAGTAAAGCTTTATGACAAAATTTATCAGGAGTCTATATATACAGTAATCAGAAAAACTCATGCTCTTTCAAGATAGCCACTGAGCTAAAAGTCCTGACAAAACAAGATTCTGATCTTATTACCCAGAGAAAAATCAAATGTAAATCAGTACTTACAGTTTCTGCTTTTGCAAAGTTAAATACTAAACCCATTCTTTATGCTTAGAACCATTTGGCATAAAATAGCTTAAATAATTTTATCTATGTTCTTACTGAAATTTAGAATTTAAAAAAGTTTTCACCAGAAGTGAAATTCTGGTCTCTTTGTGAAGATAATGGGAAGTTGTGGGGTTTTTTACTGAGCTCCACAGAGTGATTTTTTTCTCACTTAGACAAAACACAGTAAACTGCTGCAAATATTTAGTCAAGCAGTAACCCAGGAACTCAAGTTTTTTATCTTCTGTGGCAAAAGAGTCAGTGGTAACTGTGCTGATCTTCATAACCAGATCAACAGCAAGAGCACAAAAGGTCCTGATGTCCCAAACATCAGGAGGATGGAACACTTTTTAGTTATTTGAATATCTGCTTTGTTTTTTTGTTCCTTTATTAAGAGTTGAAGTTTCTTAGCTTGGAGGTAGCTGTAGACTCCATCTCAGAATTAACTACTCTTATTAAGATATTGGAAAAAAAAAAAAAAAAAAAAAAAAAAAAAAAAAAAAAAGGGAAAATACATTTGTTACCAGTTCATGAATTATGGGCTTTTGCTAAATAATTTTGCAACATTTGTATTTCAATATAAATATTTACTGTTTGAAAAATTCGACAGACCTTTCAGACAGTTAATTGCAGTTTGAAATCAAATAAGAAGACTATAGACATCTACCTGCATGTAAACTGGAAATTATCTGACTGATGTTGATTATCAGAATAGTCCAGATGTGAAAGTTGACCTTAATCTTTTTAATAGAAGTTTACAGATTCCTGGAGAGTTGGAAAGGACCCACAAGGATCCTCAAGTCCAGCTGTTAAGTAAATGGCTCATACAGGGACTTACCCCACAACCTTGGTGTTACCAGCACTGTGCTCTGACCAACTGAGCCAATCAATTATAAGCAACTAATAAGACTGCAGAAACCTGCTTTCAAATTTCAAATTTAGAGCATATACCATGCACAGTTTCACTATTTTACAGTACTTGAGGCTCTAACTTCAAATAGTTCAAATAGAAAATTCTCTTAGATATTTAAAATACTTCAGTGATGATTTTCTCATACAGCTTACTAATAAGAAAAGTGTATGTGGGTTTTTTGGTTATTCACTAAGACTATGGGGGTTTTTTTCACATCAGAAATAGGATCACTCTAAGACTGACAGAATGAATAAGTCAAGAAAGCAGAGCTGATCCTCAGGCAGTTCTCCTGAATGAGCTACAGGATGAATGCATAAGGGATTGTAGCAAAGTTTTGTGGTGTTTGATGGTGGCAGCCATGAAATGCATTTACCTTATTAGACTAATTATGGGCTTGAGGAAATGAAAATGAAAAAATAATATGAGCATATTACGCAACACGAAACTGAGAAGTGGTTGGTAAAAAGAAAGCTAAATACTAAAAGACAATTTGGATTTCAAAAGCTGGAATATAAGAGGAAAACCGTCATGTTCCAGAGCATGTCTTCCATAAACTAGTTTGTGGAGCCATGCAATAGCTGCTGATTTTATTATTACTATTATTATTATTTTATTATTATTATTATTATTATTGGGATTTTTTTCTGTCTAGGCTATTTCAACTGTTTTCCTCTGAAGTTCACTCTCAGTTGAAGCATACTTGATGTTAGGAAGTTGAAGTGATATATCCTAGTCCAGAGGGGCAAGATAAACACAGGGCACAGTTGCAGTCTGTGATAACTAACTTTTTTTCTGCCTATATGTAACTGGCCTGGCATTGAAATTCCTCACATAGTAGGAACAGCAGCACTAATTTTTGGCGATAACACTTCAAAGATATAAGCATGTAACTTTCATAAATGCCACAATCAATATTCCTTTGAAAGGTCACTTTGTGTACTGAATAATATTTATAGGCATGTGTACATAATTTAATGGTTTTGGTAAGGGCCCTTCAGAAAAATAATTCAAAGGACAGAAGGTGATATCTTACTGTGAGAGACTAAAAAAGCTTGATTATGGTTTGTAATTGCTCGCACAGGGAGAAAATAACACATACTAAATTACTCTAATCTAGTAGTGAAAAAAAAGAACTAATGCTGAGTAAAAACCCTGCAGTCTTAAATGAGAAATTAGGCTCAAATGAGAGTGATTAGCCACAGCAGCAAGCCACAAGAAAAGAATGGGCTTCTTTTGTTTTTTCTATGTAGCAGCAAGACTGTGTGATCTAATAACTGTGTCTGAGTTTGAGAGTTATGGATCAATGATTGTTGTATAATAATTCTCGCTGTTACTTTCTTTAACTGGCTTTCAGACTAGTAATATGTGAGAGTTAAGATGATCAAAATTCCTTTTATTCACAGGGGTGAATTCTCCATTTCTCTCTGTGTTATCTATGTACTACACATCCTACTGTCTTTGCAAACTGAAAGGGGTATCAGTTGGTATTTACTAGTGCTGACACTTGTTCCTTATGCAGGCTGCGCCTAGAAATTCTGGGTATTGCTGTGGCAACCTCACAAAGCACACTTTTAAAAAGACACTATTCACTTTTTTTAATTAACAGAAAGCTCTTAATTTTGTTAAAGAAATATGCTAGATTTTTTAGTTCTGACTTATGTATGTACAGCTCAGATGACAAACCCTTGACTGTTTGCTCAGGCTCCCCTTATCATCGACCAAGAGAAACTATCTCAAATGATAAATCAGAGAGAGAAATAATGCTTTTTGAGAGATAAATGAATTGAGCTCAGGGGACTGACTCACCCTCTGAAAGCACCTGCCTCTTCCCCCTTGACCCATGTGGGTGATTAAACTTATTTGAATTTTTAAACCCTAGATGTCAGAAGTAAAGCATGATGAATCTCACTCATATTTCAGTTCCAAAACCACCTTTGTTGTACCCTAAAAAAAAGGCAAGAAACGAACAAAGGCAAACTTTTTTGATGGCTTCTGCTTCAAATATTTCCCAATCAGCCTTTTAGTATGTGCATCGATCAAGAGGCTTTCATGCTCAGTATTTGTTTCCAGAGCCTTCTGTTAAACAGAGCCACATGCTTTTGGTTGTAAGCATCTTAAATCTCAGGATTAGGTAGAATATTGGCTGAAAGGACTTTTACAAGAGAGAATTTCTGTTCCAATTTAGGATATTCTCTCAATCTGTATTGTTGGGGCTATCCTGTGCAGGGACAGGACTTGGACTTCAGTGGTCCTTGTGAATCTCTTCCAGCTCTGGCTATACAATGATTCTATGAATTTATAGTTATGCTGTAAATGTTAGTCACTGATCAAGAGAAAGCTTTAAATTCTGAAGGAAAGCCAAGAGACCAGAAAAAGCAGATTAATTTCTGTGCATAAATACTTAGAACAATGCAAAGTAAAAGTTTTCCTCTTTCAGTCTAGTGTTTGAAATATTAGTATCCAGTCCTCCCTAATAACCACTAGATGTTACACAGAAGGAAAATAAAAACCTCCAGTGTACTTATCCAGTTATCCAGAGCTATTAAATAACATTATCTATTCTTTGGAATATGTGCAGGGTATCTCTCAACTAAGAAAGAGAAAATATGAAGCACTTCTGCTAATGAAAATCTAAGACTTTATACCTCTGTGGCTCGTAACACTTAAAGAATTTACTAATTTTCAAACTGTTCTGTTTAGGGAGTAGTGATGCAGGTAGATAATTTTTTGCACTATACAAGAAAAGAGCTAAAGCAAGCATGAAGCTTAGCATTGGTGAAATATTTCTTGGAAGCTTAAATTTTCTGAGGAAAATATGGGTTTGCAGAAAAAAGGCATTGGAACAGAGTTACTGTTTTAATTTTAAAATAACTTATATCAAAATTTCTTTTCAAAAATGTATCTTTTTAAAGGATGACTTTCTTTCAGGACAGTGTACTAGTCAGCATTTACCCAACACACAAAAGGTCCTTGAGAGGAACCTAAACCAATGCAGGTCCTTCCACTTCTGTGAAAAAAATGCATGAGAAGGAGGTTAAAAGTGCTCTTCATGCTTTCTTGCTGTTACTTTTTCTCAAATCCATCAAGGTAAAACAAAGATGTTTGAATATCTTTATTTCTCCCTTAGCCAGCAGGACTTAGGACCATTACAACTTTTATTCAGTAGTTTGGAAGCATCTGCACAGCATCACTGTCTATTGAGGTTTATGTGTTTCAGATGTGTTGGACCTAGATAATGTGACCCTAAGTCTGGCCTGTAGCTATTCTAGGCTCCTTTATAGACAGTTGTGGTAGAAAACAATTGAAGAGAGAGGGGAGCAGTGTGCCAGGTGTGATTTTGTTACCTTGAGAAATGTAAGGAGCTCTGCTCCTAGGCCAAGAGCCTCATTTGGTTGCCTCAGGTTATCTCACACCTCCTTACTGACTCACAAAAATGGCTTTGAAACTAACTGTAGTTGCTAATAGAGTTTTAAAATTAATTTAATTTTGAATAAACACACTAAACATTAAGTTCATGCTCCCTTCTCTGTCTTCTGTCCTGTGCAAACACTAATTTTAAGTGAGCTGATTAGAAATAAGTTGAGTTATCAGCATATTTCAGCAGGAAAGTGTTTATTTCCTTGTGCTAGTCCTCTTATTGTCCTTCACTGTTGAAACCTGCTCATTCCAGTGAAGGACTGTGTCAGTAGAAATGCTGTTAATCAGATGGTGCTTGAGGTACAGTGCTACAGATAAATTATCCCTCCAGATCTTTTGTTCTACTACAGGTAACTTTAGAGAACAAATGCAGAATTTATATAATATATTCAGGAAATTATTTTCAAGGAGTTTTTCAGTATTAAAGCATCACAAAATCTAGCAGACTACAATATATTATTTATTTTCATCTCAGAACCTACTGAGTATTTCAAGTCTAGTGAGCAGAACACAACTCTGCATTAGTACATATATCTCTGAATGCCTTTGTCCTATTAGCCCCATGTAACAGGTATTGAAATACAAAAAGATCAAAACTAAAAACCTATAGAAAAAGACATGCCTCTCAGTGTATCAATAACCTTCAAAAGAACAATCAGAAGTTTAATTCTCAGGACAAAGTGTCATAGTTATAATAGAGACAGGATGGAAAGATTTATAGATATGATTAAGACAGGTAAATTCTCACAAAAAGGCAATGACACTTAGGCAGTTCAAAATTTTCTAATATAACATATACTATAGACAAATAAAGACAAAAAAAAATAGAGTTCCTAAAAAAAAAAGAAAAAAAAAAGCCAAAAAAAATCATCAAATCAAATGCATTCATGAAAAAACCTCAGGAGAAAATATAACCAAACAAACTGAAATGAAATAAGGACCAGTGAAATAGACGGAAACTTGACAGAAAAATAACTATTATGAAACAGGACAAAAAAAAGTAGGGAAATAAAAAAAGCAAACAAATTGAGGAGATTAAATGCTCCAGACAAAAAGAAGACAACAAGGAAAAACAGGCAAAAGAAGAAAAAAAAATGCAATGACATGAAATGAACAGAGATGGAACAAACCACGAAAAATTTCTCTTCTTTAAAACACTAAGATTTCATTTCCTTTCAGGAAAGGAAATGAAATCTTGGAATCAGAGAACCAAGTGGAGCACACCCTAGGGAAAGGAGATATGATCCAATGAAATACGATGGGAAAAAAAGCCAAAAATCTGCAAATGGCCTGATTCAAACCTAATGGATTGAGATGAAATGAGGAGCAATGGAAAGGCACAGAAAGCTGTCATCATTATTGCCCTAGATGACCCCAAATCAGGCAAGAATGCTGAGCAAGACAGCAGGCTGAGCAATGGAAGAAATGAAATGCTCCCTAGTGACGAGAGAAAATCCTGAAGAAAAAGGCAAAAACAAGAAAAGTGAAGGAGACGCCATGAAGTGCACAGAGATGGCACAAACCTGGCCGATTTGATCCTTATGAAAATTGCAAGATTTTATTTCCTTTCCTGAAAGGAATATTTTTCCTTTCAGGAAAGGAAATGAAATCTTGAAATCAGAGTGCCAAGTGGAACAAACCCTCTTTAAAGGAGATATGATCAAATGAAATGTGATTGGTATAAATATATTAAAAATATTTTGTATTTTATCAGTATTTTTAAATGGCCCGAGATGATATAAGGAGCATTGGACATGTAAGATACATGTCGCCTTTATTCCCACTTTCATTCAAAAATATGGCATGTATATGAATAAAGAAATAGAGAAGAAATTTAAGAAATTAAACCTTTTGAAATTAATTCATTTATTTCTTTTTAAATGCAATTTTAAAAAACCAATGGTGTGACATTAAGTGCATGGTGGCTGTCTAAACCTTGCCCATTGGATCTTCTTTTGTATTGCAAGTCTTTGTTTTGTTTCTTGCCCAGTATACTACCATTTTAATATTTTTCCATATAGGTCAGTTGATTCAATATTTTGAAGGCTCATTTGCACTTGAAGATTTGGATAGGGAGTGGTCACTCAGCAGTTGCCATCACAGTGTTTGTTGAGTTTGGTAAGCACCTCTTACCACAAAGATTTTCTGGCTGATTTTTTTATTATGTCATTTCTTTGAGATTATGGACCTTGTGTCCATATACAGTCAATTGGAGCAGCAGAACTGACTCACAAATTGCTGGAAATGGCTGCAGCTTTTTGGGTGTAGATCAGGTCCCTGGTGTGACTTTAGAGCTTCTGTTCAGTTGTGTCTTCAGCCTTCAAGTAAACCTTAACTGGATATTAGGAAAAATTTCTTCACTGGTAGTCAAGCATTGGAACAGTCTATCCAGGGATTTTATGGTATCACTGTCCTCGAAGTGTTCAGAAATTGTGTAGGTGTGGTGCTTAGGGTCATGGTTCAACACTGGACCTGGCAATGCTTGGTCAATGTTTGATCTCAATTTTCCAACCTTTATGTTTCAATGATTTTTACTGTCCTGGTCAGGCCTGTAGGTTAGTTACAGTGTGTCACACTCCACACCCAGGCTGCTCAGGCAGAGGCTACTTGTCCAAAACAGACAGCTCTGATGATTTATTAGATCACCTCCTCTCCTGCAGGTGTGAGCTATTTGTGAGCCCCAAAAGAACTGCTTCACTGTTCCTTCTCTGGATGACCTTTACATTTACTGATGCTTTAATTAGGTGTAGCAAAATTCCTTTATGGGCAAATCCATCTCCACCTCCTAAGCCTCTGGTGAATCTTGTTACTTGTCTCAGATTTCCAGCAGCAGTGTTAATTTTCACCCTGTGCTTCCCCCCTTATGAAGCAAGTAAAACATTGATGAGCTTCTAATATTCATCCAGAGCCAGATATTTGTTATCTCATTTCAGTTTCCTGTTAACTCAGTAAGTGGTACAGCTTTTGATTCATGTTAGGATTGCTGCATTTTCTTTTCCCAGTTTTTTTGGTTTTTCTAGGTTCTTTTTGTTTTCCTTTTTTTTACCCCACTCCCTTTTTTAAAGCAGCCAACGTTATTTGCACCAGCAAACTCTGTCTGTAACCAGAGATTGCTCGTGAATGAACTTGTATCTGCTGTTGTGACATCAGAACAGCACTTGCAGCAGCAACAGCATCAGAGCAAAGGGCCCTGTGAGGTGGTGGTTGCCAGGCTTCAAACAAGATATCAGACTTCAGACTTTGCCACCAAGGAGTGTTTAAAGGCCCTGTGCTACAGGAAGCTTAATTTCCATCTCTGTCCCAAAAATCTGAAAGGGTAATGACTGCACAGTATGTCTAGTGAAGTTCCTGGTGCTGCTGTGCTTTCACATGCAATTTTTCCTTTCCTGTCAAGTTCCTGTGTGGCACCACTATGTGTTATTACACAGCTGCTTCTCTTTACCCCAGAGAGAGAGCATTTCAGCAGAAGACAAAGCAATTGCTGTTCTTCAAGCATGTGAAATTCCCTGGGAGTAAAGAGCTCCTAATCTTCTACCTTATTTGACTTTAAAATCTTTTTCAAACATCTGTAGATTTAAAATCTCATGTTTGGATATTGGTAGGGATGCATCTTTAAATTATTATATCCTTGCAAATGACTACTGCTTTTCACCTCCCCCCACAGAAAAAAAAATCCTACTGATCTCTTCTAGATAAAACAGAACAGACTTTCAGACTTACTAAATCAGACTAAATAGTTGTAATTAAATATCAGTGTACAAAAGGTCATTTGTATTTGAAACTAAAAAATAGCTTCAAAATCCTACCAGATGTGCTCTTTCTGACTGTTCTTGGGATGAGTTATATTTAATTTCAGTTTTTGTTTATTCCTACTGTAGTTTTTCAACTGACTTCCTCCATTTATACCAGAAGATCTGACATAAGTGTTCTGGTAAAATTAGATAATAAGTAAACAATCTATTATGCAAACAAGATGTTAAAAAGAAAAAGAAAACCATCCAAAAAAACCCACCAGAAAACACATCCATACACTAAATATCTATTTTTCTTTCAAGAAGGAATATGCATCATCTTGAATATTTCACATAACATAGAATGAGGACTGTGAAGTGACTCTGATGTAGCTCATTCAGATTAGCCATTTTTGGTGTGTGAGCTCCTTTCAGTCACAGAGAAAAGTCTAGTCATGAGCTGCTTCTGGTTTTTAGGATCAGCCAAGCCAAGCTTAGAAATGGACCCTGCAAAATTCAAGGACACTTATTTTTTCCAGACCCTCAGGACTGGTCTTTGTGTACAGCTCCCCTAAAAACAGTCTTCACACACAGATTCTCTGTACATATATGAAATTCACTTTCCTGCAGTGCGAGCTCCATAGCTCGCCTTCATTTCAGCAACTTTACCTTTTTTAAAGTAGAGGGTTAAAAGAATTTCCACAACGGAGAATAAGTCTCTGACATCTTAGAAGGGCTGTCTCATGAACGGGACAAGTCACAGTCACGACTGGATTGGATGATGAGTTGGAGTGCTTCCCTAAATGATAGATATCAGATAATGAAGCCAAATGAAGCAAAAGACATAAATTTAAATAGTTTAATTAAAGTCATTCAGTTTTTTATGAGATCCTCTGATTCATAGAATGATAAAATGGTTTGGATTGGAAGGTGTCTTAAAGATCATCTCATTCCAACTCCCCTGCCATGGCCAGGGACACCTTCCACTATCCCAGATTGCTCTGAGCCCTATCCACCCTGGCCTTGGACACTTCCAGAGATGGAGCATCCACAACTTCTTTGAGCAAAAGAGCTGAACAGTCTGTAAGAAGTGGTGAAAAGAGACAAGAGTTTCCCATGTAGGCATCTAACAAAGTTTCTTTTGGTTCACAATGCTGGATTCTACAAACCTCAGTTTCATATCTGGAAATCAGCTGCTAAAGCTCAGTGAGGTGATGCCTGCTTTGTACACTGAGCTTGATTTGGGGTATTTCAGCTAGGAAGATTTAAGTCAATTGCTTTTATCCCTCAGCATTTTCATCCTCTTTTCCACCTCTCATATTAAGTATGTTGCTATGGGACATGCTACTGAATGTGTATTTCTGCAATGTGTCCACCTATGTACAGAGAGACACATTCCACATTTATTTCCTCTGTAGAAAAAGTTGAAAAGATCATTCTAACTCCCATTTGAACCAACAGTAATTGCAGTTTGCTCGTTAACAACTGTAACAAGCAAACTTATGGAGGGAAGGGCCACACCAAGTGGAGCACAAAATACCTAAATCTGATGGCTTTTTCCTTCGTATTTTATGAAGGTAATGAAATCCTTCTGGAAATTATAAGTGCTCATCTGATAACTTTAACTTGTAGTGCAAGAAATTTTTAAGCCTTAGCTAAATTACTGTGCTATGGTTGCACTGAGTGCAGCACAAAGAATCCCAGTCCTGCTGCTGGTGCTTGTATTCATTCAGCACAATACACTTAAATGTCTTTTCCCCCGCAAAAAATGCAAATTCAACAATTTTTTTTCCAAAGCTGGATAAAAGTATCTCAAACCTTTTCTAAAAAGCCACAGAGGACGTTGCCTGCTCTTCCTTTCCTTGTGTAAGTATTGTGCTTGTTCCAGCTCTTAACAATGTTATTTCTAGGGTATCATCACTGATTTTTAAGGTTGAATTTTGTAGTCTCTAGTTTCCAGGTCTTGTTAACAATGCCAAAATAAATATTAAGGTGTTTGCATGCAATCCTATGGAGTAAGTTAGCCCAGACCTGCTACCAAGTGTTTTTATTGTATACTAGAAAAATGTAGATGATGAGAATATTACATTCTGTTTGACTGCAAGTCTAGAAGGTGGCACAGTGATATCTTTTCTAAAATTTCACAGTATGTCACTTCACTAGTACCAGAACTGACACAGCAGAGAAAGTCTGAGGAAGTCAAAACCACAAACACCACAGGGAGGGTAGCTATTAGGAGAATAAACTGTTGGGATAATGCATAGGAAGGCTTCAGGGGAAAAAAAAAAAAAAAAAAAAAAAAAAAAAAAAAAAAAAAAAAAAAAAAAAAAAAAAACTCAATCAAAAACTCCCAACAAAAAGCTATCAAAAAACAAAGGCTGATATTCAGATAAAAGATGCCTTGGAGTGTAAAATTCCCTGCCCTGTTCATTAACTGGCACCTTCACAGAGCTGCCTGTGCAGATGGATGTAAATGCTGTGCTCCATCACAGAGAACAGCAAAGGGAAAGGGGGAGCACCTCCACAGCTCTGGTGGGACTGGGAGCTCTGCTTAGCAAAGCTAGAGCTTTTGGTCCTTTTATTAAAATGACGATAATTTGATAGTAATAAACATTAGGCTGTCACCGTAATGTAGCAGTTTGCAAATAATGTTGACATTATCTTATGCTTCATGTCAGAGTATGGGTCTGCTTCATCAGCTGATTAACAGGGAAATTGGATGAAATTCTTTAAATCTGACAAAGGAGCTTGGATTGCACTGGGAATAAATTCTGTTTTCACCTGTTCCTTTTAAGCTCTGGTACTGCTTTTTCATCTGTTTTTGGTTTTTCAGGGTTTTTTTTTTTCCTTAATTTTGAGCATTTATGTAAAGCTGTGACAAGTTCTACATAAACGATAATGTTGTTTAAACTACTGGAAGTGCCATTTAAAGAGGTTCTGGAGTGGTTTTTTTTTTTTTTTTTTTTTTCTAGAAATACACAGTTCTGAAATAGGGAAGTTTTGCTTTTTATAGTGAGGGGCTTTTTGGGGGTTTGGTTGGTTGATTGGATTTTGTTGGTTGGTTCCTGTGTTTTGGGTTTTTGTTAAAGTACTTTCATCATTAACTTCTGTCTCCCTGCTGTCATAGATTGTTGTTGTTCCTACACAGTAGTGATCTAATACAAATTATGATCAGCCTTCCAGAATTAATTTTAGAACTGAGGGAATTATGGACACAGAAATTTTCCAACGCCTTGCCAGGGATTCTCTTTGTCATTGCAGCCCCCCATTGTGAGCCAGGCAATCTGTCACACCACAGCCTTCCCAACCACATTTTTCCAAATCTTGAACTTTTCTTTCTTTCAGGATTTCCTAGAAATGCATCTGGCTCTAAATGACAGGCACCAAGAAGATTTGAACTTTGCATTCATTTCATAACTGTGTGTACGGTTCAAATGCATTTCTTGCCACCGAAGATGAGGATCAGGAGCAGGCTACTGGACATTTGTACAGATGCCAGACAAAATCATCAATTGTCTTCTTTTCAGAAGGCAAAATATCACTGTGTAATATCTCCCTTCAGAGGTGTTTGAGCTTTGTGCTGGAAGCACATCTGGCTCATACTGGTTGCTGCATGTGCTGAATGTGGAGAATAATGGATATTCCCACCAGTCCATTCTCCCAGATGGCTCACACAAATGGAGTATCCATCACCAACATGCCAATTTCATGTGCTCAACAGATGTTCAGGGATCCCAGGAGACCTTTATTGAAACTTTCTTCTCCAAACAAGGTCAGCTATGGGATCCTATAACATGGCTCAGTTTGTTCCATTTGGGTCTTGAAAAGCCCTAAAGATGAGAAGGCATGATGTAGCTGGTCAATCTGCTCCACTGCCTGGCCATCCTCATAGAGAGAAAAAAACCACCTCTTTCTATTCAGTGTGAGACTCTCTTATCCTCCCACCACACACTGCTGGGAAAGGCCTGGTTCTGTCTTTATGAGGAGCTTGTCGTAGCAGCTGCTGTAAGGTCCCCCAAGGCCACCTCCTCTCCATGCTGAACACTGCCCATCCCTCAGCCTCTCCTCTGGGGCATTCCCACCCTGATCACCTCAGAGTCCTCCACAGAATTTGTTCTGGGTTGGTCATGTATTTTCTGTACTGATCTACTTAAATCTTAGTTAAGTCAGCTTAGGTATGAATTAATCACTGCTAATACCAATTAATCCCTGTTGACCTGGTACCAAGTGCTTAGGCCTATTCTGTGAATGGTAATAACCTGCCCTTTCCATCTCTGAGTATCATGGGGAGGAGGACAGGATTATCTTTCTTTCAGGATAAGAGATTCAAACATATTGCCCAAGCTAGACAGAGGTGACAGAGTCAATCATTCAGTGACAGAGTCACTTGTCATAGTCGAGGTAGCCACTGCACTCAGAGAGCTTCAATAAAAACCTCAGAGGGCTCCAAGTATCAGCACCATGTTATCAAGAAGTCTTTCATACCTTTTCTAGGTACCAGTCCTATGGGCAGTTTCACACAGCTCTGGCTCTTTATCTCCTTCTTCTCTTCTGCAATCCCAGCTTGCTGTTTCCTGTCCCTAGCACGACCTCCTGTCCCTTCATCCCCACAGCACAGCCAACAGTCCCCAGCTAGCTCCCTACCAACTAACTCACCCTTCTATTACACCCACCTGTGAGAGCAAGGCTGTTCCCACTCTTTGGTAATTAACACAATGCATCAGGGACAGGATTGCCTTCACTACCACAGTCACTTAGTCCTTGTCCAGCTTTGCTGGACTGGACCTCAAAAATCCATTTGTTTTTGCTGGCATTGGATGACAATGATGATTGAATTTGGAATGAGTGTCAGTAAGTACCCCCAAGAGGCACTTGACACCCTCTACAGGAAAGTCAGCAGCCTGTATTAAAAATCAATTAGCATTTTCACAGCACAACCTTTGCTATACAATGTACAATGACCTTTATAAGCCAGAGAAGAGTCAGTTTAATGTACTTACTATATAATGCCAGGTGGTAATATCTTCCCTCACTTAGGTGGCTCATGATTAAACTCAATTATCTCAGCTACCAATTGACCTTTATCCATCTCCTACTATTTAGTGAATGGAAGTTGGTAAAAGCTAACAGGGTAGATACATCATGTTATGACAACATCTTCTGAAAAGTGGGAGTGAGGCATTTCTGATATGCAGTGGTATCAAGCAAATTTTGTATACTTCCAGATAAAGGAGGACTTGTTGAGATGCAACCAGGTTACTTTTGTGTCCTATGTGTAGATATTCCTTTCCTCTTTTCACTGTCATGCTTAGTTGGAGGTGTTCAGTAGATAAATATTTTCCATTTATCCAGAGTAGGAAGAGATATTTATCATACCCAGCTGGTGGTCCAGTAAACAAGGAGGGAATTTATTCTCCTTATTCACCTTTAGAGGCTTTATTTAAAGTACATCCAGTAGTTGATATTATGCAGAGTCGCAGTGCAAGAAATGGCCTTTGCAGTAGTTGCTTAGCTCCTTGCTGATGCAGTAGCTTCCCATGATCCAGATATTTGCCGGCCCTGGAGGTCTGACAAAAAATGTTCTGAGATCAGTAGTAAAATGAAGTATCACAGTACAATCTCCTCTCATGTGCAACTAGATTACTGCATCTCATTTATTGTATTTTTAAATCCATGCCAGCGGGAGACTAGTTGATATTTCGAAAACACATATAATTTTTCAACCTCTTCAGTTCATCTCGAGGAGGAATTTGTCATTTACAATTGTATATTCATTTGAATTTTACAAGGCATGTATGTGGCACATTTGCTCATCCTGATAAGACTTCTTGACAAAGTGTTTCTGTTTCTTGTAAGTGCTCCTCACATCACTGTGTCCAGGATACCAGAGTTGGAAATCTGGTTTAAATCAAAGCTGATTTGAGCTCTCCCTGTGGAACAGGCTGTAGTTAACTCTTCACTCCAGTAAAGCAAACACAGCATTTGAAGAGTATTTTTTTTAATGAAACAGCACAACTTTGTAAATGAATATTTTGCTTCTTTGCTTCTCTTCCATGTCTCCTTTCTCTTGAAATACTCTGGAAGCAAGGGAAGGGCAGTTTTATAATTCCTCATTACTGTGGGCTTATATTTTCTGCTCTTGTTGTTTTTCACTCTGCTCACAGTTTGTCAATGCCTAATATTTTTTCCCTATTGCAATTGTGATTTGGAGCTCTATTTGGCAAAGCTCTCCTTAAGATGTTTTCATTTCCTCTCCAGGCTCCAAAGATGCCAGCATATGGCCATGAAACACTGTCACTGAATTACTGTCTCTTTTCATGGTAATTAGTTCAGACTTTTGGACTACATCTATCCTGGATAATTGAATGGCACCAGGGAACATTCCCAGCAATGGGAACTTGATAGACAGTCCTGTTAAATGATTCCTGCTATGATTTTGGCCCCATCCAGCTGGCACTCTCCCAGATGCATCCTGGACACAGTTGGGGAGTCAGCACAGACCCAGGAACATTCCCAGAAACCACTTTGGATGCCCACCCATTTTCCAAGGCTGGGAGAGTTTAACAGTACAGATACAGGCAAATTTGTGCCAAAGAAGAATCTCAGACACATGTAGCATAATTATCTAGCTATATTGTAACCCAAAAGCAGGTTTGGATTCTCCCTTTCTCTCTTTATCTGGAAAGAATCACGATCACTGACTTTAAAAAAAAACAAACAAAAAAACTTTGCATTTTGAAAACATGTATAACACACAGCTTGGGAATCTCTGTCATTTTCTGTGACAGCTGAATTGGTGCTGTTCAAAAGTATCTTTTACCTTCCAGCCATTGATTGTACAAATACATGCATATATTGCATCTGTGTACTGGACCTGCTCCACAGATGAATCAGGATCAAGCACTGAATGGGCTCCAATGCCCAGGAACGTGGCTTGTTGCAGCAATTAAGTGTTATATGATGAATAAGAAAGAGAATGTGGGGATGGTAGTGAGGATATCTTGCTTATCATAGTTTAATACTGAACTGAAGAACTAGATACTATCCTTCCATCCAGTGCAGAGCTCCCAAGAGATGCTCCATGAGACTCAGAGCCAGTAGTTTAGCCCAAGGTGGAAATTTAATTTATGGCTCTGTAGAAAATGGCCATTGTCTGTATCTGCTGGCTGTAGACAAATTCAGAGTGGGCTACAAAGAGGCAACAATGACTCATTGTCTTCCTTAATCAAAAGGGGAGGGAAAAGAGGCAGGAATTATGTCTTGGTGAAAAAATCATATATGGCTGTATCTAGACTGATTTTTGGGATGTTCAAGTAGTTCCTGTAGGATTTTCTGACTAATCCCATGGCAGATGTTTTCATGCCAAGACTTTTTCTTCTCTCAGAAGACCTTGAGACAGCTCCCTTCCAATGGTCACATATCCATAGCTCCACACACCCCTTTTTCAAGTGACCACATACTCCCTTGAATAGGGATTTCTTGCAGTGAAAGCTTTCCTGTGGTGTGCATCAACCACACATTTATACAGACGTTGTGGTCTTGACACCAAAAGTTCCTGCTGGCTTGGAATGATCTTAACCTGATTGTGAACTATCCCAGTTGCAAAGGCCTGACAGGAAATTTGCAGCAAAACCTAAAATTTCATGTCAGAATTAAAAAGATCCTGCAAATAATTTCCTTTTTATGGAATGTGAAGTTCTCTTTTACATCAAAATGAGGAGAAAATCTACTATCATTTAAAATGCAACAAAAATAGTTTTTCAATTCAACCTATTAATATCAGCATTGTAAAAGCAACTCTGTGCTCCAGAGATGTACAATTCAATGTCCCCAGAATGTAATATCAAGGATAGCAGGTATTATTGATTAATTTCATTATACAGGGTACAGTATTCACTTTGGAGAGTCACTCAATACTAGTTATCAAAATATATGCAGAGGACAGGTAAAGGTTACGAAACTGCCTGGAGAGCAGAGCTAGCAAAGTGAACTCTCAGTTGTGAGTCCTGTGCATGACTTAGTACTGCTAATAGTGCAAGTATGTGCATATTAGAAGCCCTATTGATCATCAGGAGCTACACTTCAAGTCAGAAATAACAAAGGTAGTAAGACAAACACAGAAAATAATAGCCCATTTATCTGGGTAACACAAGCAAAGTGTGAAGTTTGAAAGTCAGTGGTAGAACTGTTTTATTTTACTCTGGTAGTAACTAAAGAGAAGAGAGGAAGGAAAAGTGGTATCTTTCCTCTATGTCTGAGGTTGGTACTGCAACGGGTACAAGCGCAAACCCCATTACTTTTTAATGCTATTATTATTGTTCCCTGTGTCCTTAACATCTCTACATATATAGGTTTGTTTTCACCAATGGGCAGTAACTTCCACTGCAAATTATAAAGATAATTTTAACAATTTACTATAAGGGTATATAAATATAAGGGTTCTTTCTCTGAAACAAAAATGCTTTAAAACCACAGGCCATTTGCTAAGTCCTTCTCTGCTTTTACCACTTTTGCTTTGCATTAGAAACATTACCTCATTTTGTTCCAGCTGATCTTCCTACTACAGCTGAAAGATCTAATGCCTTATGATAGTACAAATGAATAATAGCTCTTAAACACCAACTAAGAACTTAAGATTAACTTCCACTTTAGTAGAAACCAAACTCATCCCTTAACAACCACAAAAAAATCCCTTCCCTAAAAATATGTCTCAGTTCTTAATTTTTAAAGTTTCAAACTTGTGGAACTGCACAGAAAAATCAGACTATCTGGAAACTTTTTTATACATGTTAATTTTAATCTAAACTATAGCAATTTCACTCACTTTACATGGCTATTTCCAGTTATTTGAGGTGACAGGGACAGTGAAGGAAGTGAACTGTGTCACCTGGCTGATGAATGTGTTGGACATCATTCAAGTTTCCTCTTGACAGCCGAAATGAGAATCCCCTCCTCTCCCCTTATGGATGTGGTCAGCCAGCTGCCTGCAGCTGGGGGCTGTTACATGCACCAAATCACACCAAGCTGTATGGCTCATGAAGAATTAGAATTCCATTTTTTATTGCTAAAGAGGAAAGTTAAGGAAAGATGGCCAAGGAAATGGAAATCCGCACACTGAGCTCTGTGGCCACCTGTGTCTGACAGGCTTGCAGGTTCATTTAGCTGGTGGAAACACATGATTCACTGGATTACAGTGAGAAGATGGAAACTTGAACCCAGCTGAATCCTGTAAAATTACTTTTCCTCATGATGTGGCAGCTTTGTCATCTTTTACCATGACTTATGGGAGATAACAAACACTCTCTACTGGGAGGCTACTCTAACTCTCCTATTGATTTTTGCCACTTCTATGTGCTTGTTTAATAAGAAAAATGTTGTTCAAAACTGAGTCTGATAATCTTAAATATGTTATTTACTTTTTGAAACGTGATCTGGATTATGATTAATATGGTAAATAGCTTAAACCTAATAGAGTCAATGCTTCTTTATATCTCACAGTGGTCCAGTCCTGGTGCAGTGAAGAAAGTAACAGTCAAGCCTGAATTAAACATTCTCAGCTTTCATGTTTGCAGTTTTGATTTATTTATTGATATCTATGTATAGACCTCCATTCAATCACAGGAGCTAATGCCATCCTTCTACATAGCTGGAGATGGAAAACTCGGCTATCTCCCAGGTACAATCTCCTTTCACACTTCCCCTGCCCTTTTCTGGGGTCAGTCAGCACTGGAACTCCACCCAGTTGATGATCAGCTGAGAAACTTGGTACATGTTTTCCTGTGAGTACATCAGACCCACTTTTACAGGGAATTCATGATGGTTCTTGTCTTTTGTTTGCACTGTGAGGCTGTGACAGGCCACCAGCACAGCCTAGGAGGAAGGGCACAGATGAACCACACCAAACTGCACTGATCCCTGTCCCTCTCTCCTCTTCATTCCTTCTTGTTGCCCTTTTTGACTGAAATCACATCCCACCCATGCACCAAGACCTTCAGCAACTCCATTAGGAGTCACCCTAGGATGGGACCAGGCCCCCATCAAATACCTCTTGCATCCCTCCGCTGGAAATGGGGGTTGTTTACCATGAGACTGCAGAAGATGCAGCTTCTCCTTGGAAGTGCAGGCACAATGGATTCCAGCCTGGCAGTCCTGCACTTCCTTGCTGGCTCTCAGAAAGGTCTCCAAGGCCCCTGTCAGCCATGAACCTGTCATAAGAGGTTTTTGTGGTGTCTTTCGCATGGAATATACAGCAACAGGAGTTCTCCTTGCTATTGATTAGCAGCAGCTCAATATAAAAATGTTTCAGGTAGAAGAGTTTTACTGGAACTGCAGTTGCTCCTGGTGCTGCTGACTCCCAAAGACAGAGCATTGCTCATTACACTCTTCCTGAGCTCATCTTCCCTTCTCTTGAGATCACAATGTACATTTGTCATGTTGTGCAGGACTCTACTGACACCAGTGCTTGCTTTGATTTTCCTCTTGGCATCCCAGCTGGGCACTGAGAAGTTGTCTTGTCATGCTGAACTACTGCTTTGTTTTGAAATTTTTTTACATAGTGATACAGTATTTCCCAGCATCTTACCTTGAACTTGGACCTGGGCCTAAATGGATGGAAAAAAGCCACCACTAGTAAAACTTTCTTGTTAAAATGGAAAAATAAATAAAAATAAGTATTGAATAAGGCTTTATGAGTTAATTCTCATAATGAAATTTATCTACAATGTGGTTTACAGTTTCCATTTTAAACTTGTGGTAGCTTTTTACACTGTCAAAATGTAAGAAGTTTCCTACCAACTTTAATAAACCATCTGCTCAGAATAGCAACATTTATACCATGTTCAAAATAAGGTTGGAAAAAAACTCAGTCAGTCTAAAAGCCTAATCAGTATTTATTTTTCTTATTGATGCTGGGAGGAAATTCTGATGTGTTTTGTGAATTTATGCTAGGAACATTTGACTCTTCAGTCAGGACTTATTCTGCATAAGGAAACAAGCACAAGTTAGTTAGTAAGACATCAGTGACACTGTGTTGAAGTCATGAAGAAAAATGAAAAACCAGAATAACTTATGAATAGTGGTCAACCTTCCCAAAAAACTGTGGTTAAAACATCAGCTGCAGGTTTGTTTTTTTTTTTCTGTGCTTCAGTTAGCTCGCTTTTCTGCTTTAAAAGGAATAAAATATACATCAGAAAGGCACCAATACAAAAATGAAACTGAGGAGTATTTTAAGTAGTTGAGCATATGTTTAGTGAGTGCTGCTGTGATCAGTGAAATGTATGTGGTGAAACATCTGCTCTGGCTCTCATGTCAACATAATTGTTCTCATTAAGTGTGTTTCTGTGGATGGAGAATCCATGCCATGCCTTTTCCATGTGGATTATTTGGTGCCTCAATTATACCTGAAGTTGAGGTTCCTTGGGGATGACATTATTTTGGATCTTCCTTTACGTTTTTCTTCACAGCATAAAGAAATTTGGTAGTTTATATTTAGATTCCTTGCAACAATATGAAGGTAGAAAAATTCAATCCACTTCCCTACTCTGTCTTTTCTTGCCCCAGTGATCCTTCCATCTTGCAAACATTTAACTCTTGACCTAGCTTCTCCTTTATCTCACATATCTTCAAAGAAAAAAAAAGGAAAAGAAAAATAAAATATAAACAAACATGAAAAAAGCTACTTTCCTTCTTAATTTCAGCTCCTTGTCCATCTCTTTTTCTTATTAATGTTGCTGTCTAACAAATAATCCCACAGTTCTGTTGAACTTTCAGTTCCTTAGCAGTGTTCAAATTTAGGTCTCATCTATCTAATGGACTACCTATCTTTCTCAAATTAAAGGCTTTTGTAGCCATTCTGACATTCCTGCTCAAGTTTTTATCAGCTCTTGCTTTCATAACCAAGAAACTTGCCTGCATAACAAGAAACTTGTCACCCTGTACAAGCTGAACTTCCTCTTCTCCATGTAAGTCATTGCTGTCAGGAGTGATCTCCCAGGCTGCTGAGACCCCATCACCCCACCATGACGTCTTCCTGTGCTTCCCTCAGGATTCTCTTTTCTTATTACAAGAAAACCAAAACAAAGCACCTATTTGCCTGAACTGAACCAAATGAACTGAACTGAACCATCTCCCCAGCCTCTTTCAATCAGTATCACAATGTCAGCTCCTGCCTCTTCTCCACCCACAATCTGCCAGCTTCCACTAGTTGCCCTCTCCCTTAATGCTCTTTGTTTCCCATAACAAATGGCAAAATTCATGGCCTCATCCTTCTTAAATACCCTCAAAATCCATCCTCATTATGAACCCTACAAAGAATTTAACACTATGCAGCCACCCCCTCTGCAACCTGGATTTTTGCCTTTGTTTTCTTGGTTTTCCCACTTCTAACCAGGTGTACAGTTTCAACTTCACTGGAAGCAGTTTTGGGGTAGAGCCTTCACTGGCTGCCTGCTTGGGAAGCAGTCTTGACTTCTCAGTGCAAGAATGTTTCCCCCAAATGTCCCAAGTCTAATTTGATGTGGTTTTGTATTTTATATTTTTACATTTTGCTGTATGATTTTAATCTCAGAACATTTAGCTTCAAACTGGATAGACAATAAAACTTCACAGGCACCAGAAATACTGCTCTAGATGTGTAACAGAAGCAGGCCCATATTCATGTTTCTCTTGGACACTTCCTCAAGCTCACTGACGCTTTCTCATAACTCCAACTTTCGTGAGAAACCGCCCTATCAAAACTCACAAGCCTTTTTCTTTTGACCTTCATTCTTTTTATTATCAGATCCATTCAGCCAGTGCCTTTTCTTCTTATTCCTCCCTCCTCTGCCTGAATGACTCATCTGTTGTATCCCTTCTGGCATTTAACTTCAGAGTTGTCTAGGCAGAGATTCTGTTGCTCTGATTTAGCTTTACAGCATCTGGTTCTAAGGAACTCAGATCCCCAGTGATGGTCTTACAGCAGTCCTGTTTTCCTGGTGAAAAACGTTTTCTCCTTCTCCCTCTCCTGTAGCAGGCTGCTCAAGAAGTACCTGAAAATATATTAAGCATGCAGCACAAAGATGTATCCCAAAAGAATCTGATTTAAGGCCAAATCTTTGCTTTTACTGTATACTTTCTTGTTGAACAGTTCAAGTTAAGGACAAAGTGTCAGCCTAAATTTACCATCTTTGATTACCTCCTGTCACAGTTTTCATCTCACTTTAATGCAACTTACTTAGACATACAAAAAATAAAGGTCATTTCCTTCTACTAAAAAGAATTTGTATTTCTTTATTTTTAAGAATGACCTTATTGCTACTGAAGAGACAGATAGGCAGCTGAGGAGTCTGGAATAGTTTATTCCAGAGTTTATCAAGCATGGTGAATGTGCCGTTGACAGTGCTCAAGCAAAATGCAAATTTTTTCTCTGAAGAAATCTGCACCTGCTGGTTTCTTCAGAGATGTGTCTGAGCCGAGTGTTTGTGTTCTTCTGTCTAAGGACCTGCTTGGTCATTAATGCTGATGAGGCACAAATTGGTGATGCAAGTGCAGATGGAGAAAGCATTGGGTTAGAAGTGATGGCTGCATCATGTTCATGAAGACATAGCTTTGTGTTCTTGATGGTGGAGGGCTTGGACAAGGTCATGGAGTTTTGCTTTAAGGAAAGGGAGTGAGAGTACAGTAATGAGGGGTTAACTCAACTTGCTTGTGCGAATTGTCCAAAGCAGAGCTCAGAATGGACCTACAGCTGTGCTGCTATCCAGACAAGTCAATGCTGAGAAACACTTGCTAGGGTGCAATGTTCTTTCAGAGTACACCACAAACTGACTAGAGGGTTTGAGATTATTTACCCCCAGCCTGTGTGCTGGCTTTGCCAAGGTCCTGTTCTCTACCTTGCACAAGGGATTATGCTGATATGCGGGAATTTAGGGGAAGGCTGCTATCTGCCCCTGTACCATGAAGATAGCATTACATTACTTTCAGCAAGGTAAACAAGGAGAGGTGGAGCTGTCACTGGGGAATTGTAAGGCAATCTGGCGTGAAAGCTGCTTCTCACTCCTGCAGGAAGTAGCTCTTCAGAAGTGTCAGGAGAATTTAAATAAGAGCGAGACAGAACAGCTAAAATATTTATTACCAGACAACTTTTAAAATTAAAAATAAGGGAAAAAGGTATATTGAACAAAATGCCATGAAGACACAAAAAGACAGGTATTTTTAAATATTCTTAGGAGTATGAGAGACAGTGAGTTTCATATCATGGTATTTTGTCAAAACGAAAATGGAATGAAATAACTATGCAATGTCTGGAATTACCTCTTCTGTCTTAGGTTTTATTGTCTTTGAAAGCCTTTACTAAATAACATTTTTGAGACTACAGTCTTTCTTCCCTCAAAATCAGGGTTACATATAAAAGTTTGTTTTTCAGTTCTTCCTTTAAGCCTCAGCACTGTATCTGTGTATCCTGCAATGACTGTGTCATTGTGCAATATCTGAACCATATTGAAATCACAGTAAGCCAAAGGATGAGTTGGAGAAATTTGCATCAAGGTTTTCATGTCCCCCGGGTCACCATCTGTGTGCTTGGTGACTTCAGTGATTGAACCAGAACTGTGTCATTTGCTATTTAATACCTTCATTATTGGCAGGGAAATTTTCTTTGTCTTTAGGGATTAGCTAGAATAATAGAATTACTATAATAGAATGAATCTTCGCAAGACAAAGTAAAGAGTTGTTTCCCAAGTTATTACTTTTATGAGTGGAAAACAGAAGTAGTAACATTAGTAGTAGTAATAATAATAATTATTGTTATTATTATAAAACTAACAATAAGACTCTAGTAAATGATACAAGATGTGGCTTCTTTATAAAAAGGCTCAAATGAGCCTTAAAAAACAAACAAACAAACAAACAAAAACCCCAAAAAACCCCCAAACAAACAAAACAAACAAACAAACCCCACCAGAACCACAAACAACCCAAACTCGAACAGAAGTAAAAAAAAAAAATCCAAAAAACCAATGTATTTCAAACTAATCATTCTGTCACTTGACATAACCTGTTGAACTGAAGCCTGGAAAAGTCAGTGTATTATGAAAAGTGACAAAATCTGTAAAAAAGTGTCATAATCAAATTTCTCTGCTCTGGTCATAGGCACATTCAAATTTGTTCTACAAGATATAGTACAGGAGGTCCTGAAAGCAGAACTTCTTTCCAATTTCCATGGCATTGAACCCAGCAGACTGATGATTTAAACAAGCTATCTAGATTTCCAGCTAGGTATGCAATCAGAATATAAATGCACTGGAAATTTTTTATTCATGCTACATGGAATTTATCTCACCATGAAGACACTTTGCAATGTCCTTTTCTCAGGATCAGTGCTGAAATGTCATTCTTGATAATGCTTTGCATAAAAAGGGGATATTCTACGAAACCTGAAGCTGGCTCTCCTAGCAGGTAAAAGAATCAACCCTGATGGAGGATAAAGTAATAAAGGATACAACACTGGAAATATTAATAATGTCTTTTGCTTTGTGTGTGTGAAAAGGAATGGGAGAAGCTATTTTAGATAACTTAATTAAACATAAAGAAAATTGACATGCTGGCAGCAGCTGTGAGGCAAGGATGTCATGTGTGGGATTGCCTACTAATCTCAGTTCCTGCCCATATTGCACTTTGAGAGCTATTCCCTTATAATGGCTAAGGTTATAGAATCATAGAATGGTTTGGGTTGGAAGGGACCTTAAAGATCACCAAGTTCTAGGTCCCCTGCCATGGGCAAGCATCTAGAGCAGATTGCTGAAAGATGGTCTCTTGTAATTTCTGCTACTGATTGGAAAAGATTGCAACTGACAAATATGCTAGAATAACAGCAACAGTAATAATACGGCTCTTTTTTTGCCTTATCTTGCTTTTACCTGCCCTCTTGCAGTACTTGCAGTTATTGTTTAAAGAAAGGATTTATATCAATCAACATAACAACAGTACTGCAAATCCTTACTTGGACAGTCCTAAATCAGTTTAAATCAAACTTATTTCACATTAAAGCTGCTTTTTTGCAGTCCACAGAGAACTTGATGGGGATTTGCACCGACTCAGCACAATTAGGTGATGGGTGTTTCCCGATCTGTGCAGGGACTCCCATAGGGAGTATCTCTATCTGTTGGGTACAGATCATGGCCATTTTACCTGAGATCTGTAATTCAGTCTGTGAAATCTCTGTAAGAGTTACAAGGCAGAATAAACAAACTAATAAATTACACACACACGAACATGACACCCCCTGGTTTAGTCCAACCCACTTTATACTGTATAGAAATGGACCTGATAGGGCAGCAGCTGGACATGAAGAAATGACCCTTTATGAGACTATGAGATGACACTTGTCTGGCAGAACCCACAACAAAATTATGCCCTTGTGCCAAATTCACAAGGTGCCTGGTTCACCCTGCCCCCAGGTTTTGGATTGAGGAGTCTGGGTAGGGAAGTTGGTCATCTAAAGTCTGATATTTTAAAATTTTGTTTTACTGTTTCTCAAGGGGAAAAAATAACAATTGCACGTTATCTGTGACAGGGTATCAAGCTCTGGCTCTGGGGCTATGGAAACCCTGGAAAACCTGAGAGCATGGTGGTCTGGTAGCTCTCAGACAGGGAGTTTTGGCTGTTGAGGGTCCATGACGTACAGCTCCATGCTCAGATCTCGTCCAGTCTGGCAGTTGAGCTGCCAGGAAACTGGAAAGTATCAGGAAATTTGGTAACATGGTGGATGACAAAGTGGGCTGAAAGGTTAGAATTAGACAAACATGTAGATTACCTATGAGAATCCTGGAAAATTAACAATCACCTCAAAATTGCACAATTTTGGATAATTCCTAAATTCTGATAAGACAGAAAACTTCAGCCTTGCTTGCTTTGGTTACATTATTTTTAATCTATGTTTCTACAGTAGGAAAAAAAAAAAAAAAAAGAATTCTTCTCCTTTTTTCCAGCCATTACCAAAGAAATAATATTAAATACCATTATTGCTCAGACTGGTGTCTTTGGTGTTAATGGAATAAAGAATCCATTGTCTTTAATGGAAGTAAGTTCGGACTCATCTGCCGTTTTCCAATTTCTGTTCATTGATGTATCACCCACAGGAATTGCTAAAATGTTGCTAAGAGGTAGATTAGCAGAAGGGAAATGGAGATGAGATCCCATATGGGTGAGCTTGACTCACCAGAATACATAATCAAGTGTTTATCTGCTTTTGCTGGCTACAGAGCTATTCCAAAGTCTTCAAAAGGTTTACTGGGTCCTGATTAATCAAGGCAATAAGGAAGATAAGTCAATTAATCTATCAGACTTTTGTTGATGGTGATATTAGTAGAAAAGAGGAATTAAAGGCATGAGTTTTACCAACATAATTTTAATATGGCCATAGATGTGTTTCAAACATCCCACCTCTCAGAAAACGTAAGAAATACCAATACTTCTTGTTATGTACGAACTCTAAAAAGAAAAGTTTTGTCCTTCTCCCTAGAGACAATTATGGCTCCTTGTTGACCATGAAATTTTATGGCCATTGTACTTTTGTTCCCTGCTGGTTTTGCATGCAGATTACAGCCAAACCTGAAGGGTGTGTTGGCAGATCAAATAGAAAGAGTCAAATTCCTTTTCCTTTAATGATATGACAATATTTACATATGCAATATCATAATAGAGGATATCAAAGTGCTCAATTCTTCACTCTTGATTTTGAAGAACAGAGAGATGCATGCAGAAGTTGGTGGTATTTTTAATAGCTTTATGGACACTCTCTGCAGGAGGCCCCACCTCTGTTGTTAGCTATGTTCAACTTTGATGATTCTCCACATTTTCTGTGTACAAGATTAATTAGTTATCTCACAGAAGGTTCCTGTTTTCTTTAATTTGGTAATACATCCATCTGTCAACGCAGATTTTCTCTGAAATCTGCATCTGTGGACTGTCCATTTTCAAATAACCTTTTTAACTGTGAATTATCAATCACTTTGTATTTCACTTCAGACAGATTAGGATCTGTTATCTTCCTTTTACTTCAGATACAGATTAAGACCGTATATATATATATATTTTTTTTTTAATCAAGTGTGGTGAAGTATAACCTAAAGATATTTGTAATCACGTTTATGTTCTTTATGTTTAATGCTGAGATTTCTCAGCATTCCTAGAAATCCAAGTTACTCAGTTATAGTAACAGAATATATTTGTATGTGTATATATGTGTATATGTAATAACTGCTATATAATTACAACAATATTGTTGGTATTTATCAAACTTGTTTAATGAAATTTGCTCACATCTCTTTAGGCTTCAAAATGGCATGAGGCAAAGGGATCTCCTTACCCCTTCCTTTTGTCTGGAGAAAAGCTCTCTGGTAGAATTTGCTGCGTTGCCTCACCTCCCCCTGCACGGGGAGAGACTGAGGGGCTGCTGATGGAGGCTCTGAGCAGTGGTACCCAGCCCTCCATCTGCTCCAGGTTGTTGCTAAGGAACGTCTGCTGCAAATAACAGCAGCACCTTCCCCCACCTGCTCCCACGCCGGCTCCAAGGGCTCCGCTCTCTCTCCTTGACTCCACAGGCCGGGAAGCACCAGATGCTGCAGGATGGTGTGGAAGTTTTTCTCTCACTTTCCTCCCCTCCCCAGTCACTCCTTAAATCCTCCAAACTGAAGCACCCGCTGCCAGCCCAAGAAGAAGCCGCCCAGCCTGCTCCCTCCCAACCATGCCAGTGTCAGTCCTTACAGAGTTTTTCCCTCAGGCTCCTTTCCTCACCTACTTTTCCATGATGCAGTGAAGAACATCACGATTCAAACTCAAATACTTTGTGCACAGATTTACAGAGAAAAGGTGAGAATTCATGCAGCAAGTTCCCTCCTCTCCACGAATGCATGATCTAGTCCCTTATAAGAACTGTGTCTTGGATCTCATAATTCATGTGTGCTTGGAGGGAAATGAAAAAGCATGTGTCTGACCATCCTCACACTTTAATGACTACTCTGTTTGAATTAATTATATCCTTTTTGGTATTTTTGAAAGGTCTGTGGCTGATGGTGTGAGATATGATTTTATAGGAACAGAAGAGCTGACCACTCATGTGATTATGAAATGATATACAATGATATGAGCAAATATTCTTTATCTCTACAGAGAGGTAAGAAAAAGTTCATAGGCAGAGCACCCTACTATGAATAATCTTCTTATTCCTAATGCCACCCAGCCATGCAGACTTAAGGATAAATACAGATGAACTAAGAGAGGCTGAAGTTATTAAATGTAATGGAAATGGACTTTAAATTTGGCAAATCAAAATTTTGGATTAATTTTTTTCTTTTAATGTGCTTGAATTGCCACCGTAGCAGTTCCATTTTCCTCATCAAATTAGTTAAGTGGGAGATGAAATGATACAAGTTCTGATCTGTCAAGGAATCACAGCCTCTGAAAAGAAACAATTGAAATATGGAAGCAGCTGTTGCAAAGCCAGATCTCATGCCAGGATGAAATGCAGACTTTTATTCTTTAGAAATTCTTCTGAAAGGAGGTGTGTACTTGCAGTGAAATGGTGTTACCCACCATAATATGATTTTTCTTTCTCTTTCAGGTGCTCCAAACCATTTTATCTATAACTTTGGGCTGCACAAAAAGGGTCTTGGAGCATCCAACAGCTGGGAGAGGAGGAGGTTTGGAGGGAACATGATCTAGGTTAAAGATATATTATAAAATTACATGACACTTCCCACAGCTGATGATGTTTAATGGAGCCCATTTTATGAGTGAAACTGTTGGGAGTCCTGGAGGGAGTGAGAAGGCTGGAAATCTGCTTCTGAGGGATTCTGGGAAACTTATGGACAACATGGACCTTGTCTGCAAAGATGGTCTTGGGAGAGCCTGCCAGGTCTCTGCTTTTCCCCCCTGGTAAGGCTGAGGCTCTCTCCTGCAGTTGATGGTCTTTGTAGCCTGGATTGTGTCCAGAGATTCACTGCTCATGGGAAGCACCACTTGGAGTGATGGGAAATAGGGACATCCATGGCTAGGATGGATTACTCCCTCCTGATCTCCCACCTATCTGTGAAAAACATGTTTGTAAAAAGCCTTTTTTTTTTTTTTTTTTTAATACAATTCTTAGTACCTCAGCAGTAAGAAAAGAAACCAAACCAAAACATACGAAATATAACCTGTTTCCAACCAGGCATAAACTGATAACATGCAAATTGCAACACTTAAAAATCTAATCATCCTCGTGAGAGAGACTCCACTAGAGGAATCACAAAGGCTATGGGCTTTTTTTCTTTCATTTCCACTTAATTTCCTTTCATTTTTCAGTAGTATCTCTGTTAAAAACATCCCAAATTAATGTGACAGTGCAAATTTAAATTATCATTGAAATCAGCAAAGTTTTCTGAAAGTTTTGGCCTTACATAAAAATGTTTCTCTATTTAAAACCAATTTGGTCTCATCTGTGCTGTCCAGAGTTATGATTCCATGAAAAATAAGGTGTGTGAGTAGCTTGCCTCTGGTTACTATCCTCATGAGTCAGATCTCCTGGTGTATAAGCAGGTTTGGGGGCTATAAACACTGTGGTTCTTCCTTTAATTGAATCAATGGGTGTTCTGCTACTAATTTCAGTGGGAAATGGTTTTTCTAATTAAATGTTTCATATTTTTTAGGGCCTCTCCAAGTCTGCATGAGGGTTCTTTTTATTTTGGGAATAGGTTGAGCCCAGCTTTATACTAGACAAGTGAAACAAGTCACCTCTGTAAGTGTATCCTTCAAGAAAGCTGGTACTATGTAGAGCGTTTCCGTTTAGCTACTAAAAGAAGAGAATCAATCCAAAGAGAAACATCTCCATCAAAGATTGTCATGGGGACAACTCACCTGCCCCCAAAGAGCTGAGACATAGATCAAGGGCTCTGGAGAATTCTTCAATAGGACCCCCAAGCTGATTTGTACAGGGCATTTTTGCATTCAGAGCAAGAAAACAGCATTTGTGGTGCTGAGCCAAAGCAATTTTGCTTTCTTGATCTCTGCCCTACGCAAGGAGACTGCACTGCACTCAGAGCAGCTTTCAAATCTCTGTCCTTCACTCTCTTCCTTTGGGAAGATCTATGCTTTCTTAGTCACTAGGGTGATGATTTTCCTTCTTTCCTGTTTTGCTTATTAAAACTTGTTATTTGATGTCATCAGAGAATAGGGGATTGACATGTTTATGTTTGTTCTAATTTTCTTGAATTTCACTTTTTTTTTTTTTTGATACATTGATTATTAATACAGCAAAAAGTCTTATCTATTTACCCATTTGTTCATCAGTTAAATTCCCAGGTGCCCAGAAAAAAAAGAGAATCCCAACTACAATCACACAGAAGTGTAAAAACTGCAGCTAAAATATCAGTCTAGGTGGATGGTGAGGATTATTTGGCCATTCCAGCTCACACCCTACAACAAAACAGGGCTCTGGCTTCTTTTCTAGTTGCTCTGATATTTCTTCCTCTGTTGCAAAGATACAAACCAAAATAATTGTGTGTTAAGGGTGCCAGCTCCTTGTTCCCTATCCCCAACTAATTCCCTCTAATATTCATGCTAAGGAACTGATTGTAGGGTGTGCTGTTGGTTGGTGGGTTTTTTCACCCTTTTTACCATCTGTCTGCTGTGAATTCATCTGAAATCCCTGGCTTCACCAGCTTAAATGTTCTCAGCAACACAATTTTTTTCTCTTCTAATTATCCTTTTAATTTTCTTCTGCTCAACTCCCACACCTCCTCTCCCTTACCAGATTGTTTATATTTTTCCAAAGAGCTTCTGAGAATTGCTTATCCTGCTCTTTTCACCCTTTTCCTGTTCCTTATTCCAGAAATTACTTTCTTGTATCCTCCCTTGCTATGATCTTGCAGGAGTGAATGTGGATCACAACCTTCAAAACAGTTTCTGACAAATTGCCCTGTGGAGAAATAATCTGTGATATTGAGAGTATTTTCCTCTTACTCAGACCTCTCTGATCTGCATTAGCAAGTGGGATAGATTCCAGTGATTATGAAGACATTTGGTACAAACGAATAGCACTTTATTTGTGGAGAGAGCTACTGCATCTAATGACATCACCAAGTTCCACAAGAAGCTGCTAACTGAGAATTGACTCAAAACATGGCTGTAAAGGAGTATTTGAGTGGCTGGAAAAGTGCAGCCTGGAAAGAAATCATGGGGTTGGTCCTGGGAAGAGTATATGCATAGGAGATTTAGCAATGAAACTATATGTCATCTTCCCAGCCTGGGGGGAAGATGGGCATGGATGCAGACAACTAGCATAAGGAATAAGTGAGACTGAGTCTGGCTCCAAAACCTCATTCCCCTTACTTGTTTTTAGGTATCCTTCAAGACTGGTGACATTTTACCTCTCTTACCTCTTCAAATTTCCTCACCCTCAGCCGAGCCCTCTCTGAGCCCCTACTGCTTGTCTAAATGTAATCAGGGAGCAGGAAGGAGGCAGCACGAGGCTGGTGTCTCCTGAGGAGCTCCATGCAGTTTTCAGATCTTCCTTAACATGCAGTGACAGAACTAGGTTCCCCAAGTAGCTGTTGCTGGTGGTTTTATGTAACAGCCAACTCCATAAAACACATTTGCAGATATCTATAAAATGCTTTCGATGTAGTGTCTGCATATGAAGTGCTATGCACTTCATGTAACATATATAGAACACAGTACATATGAAGTATTCATAACAAATACACTGTCAGTTGTACAGAAATAACCATATTAATATAATATAATAATATTTGTTTTATATAATACTGTTTAACCCCGGCTGGCAACTAGGCAGCACACAACCACTCATTCCAGTCCTCCTCTGCTCCCTGTGGGATGGCAAAGAGAAACAGAAGAGTAAAAGTGAGAAAAGTTGTGGGTTGAGATAAGGACACATTAATAAGTAAAGCAAAAGCCATCCACACAAGCAAAGCAGAACAAGGAATTCATTCACCACTTCCCAAGTTGAGGGGGGTGTTCAGCTGTGCCCAGGGAAGCAGATCTCCATCCCTCACACCAGTCACTTGGGAAGATACTCCAAATCATCCAAGATCATTGACTCCAATCATTAACCCAGCACTGCCAAGTCCATCACTAAACCTTGTCCCCAAGTACCACATATGCAGTGATTCCACCACTCCCCTGGGCATTTCAAAAACAGTGACAAGGGTCTTGGCAATGGCATCAGCCAGATCTCAGCACCCTAATTTGTATATGCTGTGATCCCATGGACTTGAATTCAGTTGGTTTAAGTGATTCCTACTCATATCTCCCTCTGAAGAGGTCAATGTTGCTTTCCCACAAAATCTGCTGGTGGGACTAGGGGTCTTGGAGGCCAGAGAACAGACCTTTTGAGTGAATTTGGCAGAGTAGAAATTAAATTTTGCTTTTCAAGTCTATCCACCTGATATCCAAATATTTCATTGTAACAAACATTCAAACTGTTGCAGTTCAGAGATATTTCATAGAAACACAGAATCATAAGGTTGGAAAAACCTCTAAAATCATTGAGTCCAATCATCAATCCAGCACCACCACCATGTTCACCACTAAACCACATCCTCAAGTACCAAACCCAAAAGTTTTTTGAACACATTCAGTGGTGGCGACTCCGTCACATCCCGGGACAGCTTGTTCCAGTTCTTAGCAACCCTTTCCATGAAGAATTTTTGTCCTAATATCTAAGCTAAATCTCCCTTGGGAAAACTTAAGGCTATTTCGTCTCATCCTGTCTCTTGTTAACTGGGAAAAGAGACTGACACCCACATCACCACAACCTCCTTTCAACTTGACACTGAATTATGTCTATCCAAGCTGCTGTGGTGGATCTCAAAAAGATAGTCCAGAGCTTTTCACTTCTCCTCAGGTTGGTGTCCTCACCTCTATTCACTTTCCCTTGAGGCACCATGGTTCCCTTGATAGTTGAGCTGTCCCTGTGATTCACGTGTCACTTTTTTTGGACAGTAAGTTTTACCATTTGAAAAACAGGAAGGACATAACTTTTTCAGACAGTTTTCTTTCATTCAAAACCAAACAAATCAACAGAAGTAGACCAACTCTCACTGGTGATATTTTCACTGATCATTATGTTCAAGCTCAGGGACATTCTCTGAGGTTAAATTCACTTCTGTGAAAATGGAGCAGTGGCATAGAGATCTTGTTCTTGGTCAGCCAGTTGAAGATAAGAAGCCTCAGGAATTTTTGCAGCTGGCTTGAGCAGAAGAATGGAGGACAATAAAGAAGCCCCAGACCTGGGCATCTTACACGAACAAAGATATGCAGCTGAGGGGAAGAGATAGGCAAGATACAAGAAACCAGCTCACATTGATGCAGATTTTATTACAGTACAGCTACTGACCCTGAATCCTCCTGCCAGCCAGGGATGCTGCGGTATTGACTGTGCAGTCAGGTTTGCAGCAGAGCAAGGACCCTGACTGCACAGCTGATCAAATGAGCCATCAATCAAGTGACTCACTTTGTGTACTTAAACCTCCTGCTCAAAGTCAGGTTATAATTCATACAGCTGAACACCTCCCAGAGCAGCTGCCTTAAACTTAAGGCAAGAGATGCTAAAGGAGGTAAAGCAGCTAAAAAATTAAATTGCCAGTTACTAATAATAAACATGAGAACTCCTTCTCCTGACCTCCTTCAAATGGCATCTCATAAAATCATAGAAATGAGGGGTTTTAACTCATTGGGGATTACCTTTATAGCAATGCAAGGAGGAACATTAGAAGATTACTGGAGTAGGAAATTGCTGACCACGCAAAGAGTGGGCAGTGAACATGGCTTTAAAAGGGACAGGACTAGCCAGGTGTGAAAGAGAGACATTGTTTCCTTGTGTGACTCTGCACCAACTAAAGGCACTGGGGCTGGCTGGATCCAAGATGGATCTTGATTTTTTTGGGCTACAAACAGGTTTCTAGTGCCACGTGAGATAGCTTGAGGTGTCTGAACAACTGCAAAAGGAAGTCTGAGGTCAGACAGTACTTCACAGACTGACAGTTTTCAAGACCAGATGCTAAAAGCCAGCTTGTGAAACTCTAGGAGACCTCAAATGGCACTGTCATGATCAGACATAGCACACATCTATAGTACAGATCATTCAAGTTAGCTCAGGTGACTTCCCCTTTCACAGACTAGCAGAGGGGAAACCTTTGATGCAACACTACTCTTGTGCACAGAGCATCTGCTGCTACATTAGTTTAGACAAATTTTGTTTAATGGAACAGGGAAGGAAATTACAGTAGTGCTGCAATTTAGACTCTGGAGTGTGATTCACATCTGGGGCACAGGCTTTGCATGTAAGTCATTGCAGTGTTTCTGTGCTCACCTCCTGTGCACAAAATGGGCATAACTGCATTTTCCCTATTTTATAAAAGTGACCTGTAGTACAATGTGTTAATCAGGAGGAGAAGCTCTGACACCCAGATAGAAGGCATTGCCCTAGGCATGGGGCTGATGTGCAGTAATAGCTGCTTTTGTCATGTCAGCTGTGTTAGGGTCTTAAATGGAATCCAGTTATTATGAATAACACTATATTAATATTCAGACAGCTCCTTGATGTTGCATTCAGTACGATCAAGGATATAATGGCTTTCTGGAAAGAGCTTTTTACTTTCTTAAAAAACAAAAGGCTTAAATGTTTTCTCCATGTATCCTTGTTTTCCAAGAGGCAAACCTTGTTTTGGTGGAGCTGATGTGCTAAAGCACCTTAAAAAATATAATAGGAGTATTCCAAGGCCTCTGCAAAGGTAGCATAAGCTACTTGCTAGCAGCTATTTAAACAGACACCTTGTATGGATTGAGCTAGTGGAAGAATGTGAAAAGCAGACCATTAGGACCAGTAGTTGGAAGACTGCACTTCACACATGGCTTCTCCCTTGTCTGGCCAGTGGCCCTGCCACTTTACAGCACCCCAAAACTTCCTATGTGACCTCACTGGTACCCTTTCCAGCTGTGCTGTAACACCTGCTGCCTGTATTCCTCTCGTAGCACTGGGAAAATGCATAAATAAACACAAAAGAAAGAGAGAAAAAGATAGTTGCTCCCTTGGGGACTTTTATTCAAGTGAAAACAAGGTAAAGATTTTGGTGGCTCACCTTGCATCATATTTTGCTCTCATACAAGAAAGGTGCAATATATCAGGACTGCATGTCTATTTAAAGTGTTGGCAGGTATTGCTCCCAAAATAAGGTTGACTGTTAAGTATTGAGGGTCATATCAAATCCTATCACTGTGTCAAAACCGGATTGCCAACTGTCACAAAATATTGCAACCTGGCAAAAAAAGAGAACCTATCAAAATTGTCTGTCAATAAAATCAATAGAGAAAATAAAGTGAATGTCAGTAAAGGCTTTAAGATAATTTCAGAGAAAAAGAGATTTTTTTTCCTCTTAATCTGGTCTTAGTTCTTAAACTCAGTTCATATTTTAATATGTAATTTGGATTTATTGGCTATTTAATAGTTTATATAATAGATTCAGCATAAACAAGCTATTCAGCGCTCCATTGTAAAGACAGGTGGGAATCCAAAATTTCTTGGAGAAGAAATTTCTTGATATGGAGAAGACTTTTTAATGTGCTATCTGTATTTATTGTTCTTTTATAGTAAGAAGTTTTAATAGGCTGAGAAAAAAGTTGAGAGAGTGAAAAACAAAATGCAAATTCCCCCCTAGTTTTGTTGTTGGTATTAGATTCTCTAGGTCAGAATCTTCTTTCTTCCTTCTGTAAGTAGATCAGCAAAACTCAGTGGAGATACACAGGTGTAAAGCCAATGCAAATATTTTCTGTGCTATGGTCTGTGATGATCCTCTCTCTCACCTCCTTTTCTTATAAAACCCCAAGATTTTGATGTAAAATCTAAAAGCTCTTCAGCAATAATTATATTTTGCTTTTACATCATGCTTTCCTTAATGTTCTTTCTGTGACAGCCTCTATGTCATGACAGAACAGATCTCATAGGAAGACCAAGGGATTTTTTTCAGACATGCTTAGAGGATGTGAGAGCAAAATTTCTATGGAAAGTGCACTAGTCATTCATCTCCTGTGCTATTAAGAATTGAACATCATTTTTTTAAAAAGTGTTTTTTCTCCCAAATGTGAGTTCCAAGAAGCCCCCTCCCTGTAGGGCAAATCTTTTACAGCTGTCAAAATTAGGCAGCAACATTCCTAGAATGCTTTAAGGAGGCACTCCAAAATTCAAGCAAGGTGAAGTATGGAAGCCATATCTCTGCTAACAAACTGGCTGTGGAGAGAGCTGGCACACTGTAGATTGCATATGTGGGGCTAAATTCCCTTCTCCGAAACATGTGTCTGCATCCAAACTGTTTCTTTGTTCACACTGTTCCCTGGACCAACCTGAACATTTTCTGTGAAAGTGGAGAATGCAGGAAAATAGAAGTTTGTATTTCACACAATGCTGGGGCCCCAGTCCTGTGCTGTTCTGGTCCTGTTTATTCCATTAATCAGGATGTAGCCAAAGAGACAGATTGGGAATTAAAAGCACAGATGGGGATCAGATGTTTCGAATTTCATCTACTAAAATGTCAAGAAGCGTACTGACCAGTCACCTTGTGCATAAATCAGCAGTGAAAAACTAGGAACTATTTTCAGCTAGTGGAGAATTCTTGCTTTCACTCCCAAGAAAAGACTCTGGTAGGAGATGAGGATATTTGGGTAAAAAAGAAGAGTTCAGTGCTTGTGTGTGGTCTGAAAACCTTTTGTCATGAGGAACACTGCAGCAGACAAGAACACAGTTGATGAAAGACCTACAGCAAGCATAGGTACTCTGGTTCAACAATGTTGTAGTAGTCTGGATCTCAGATCAAAGACAGACCCCCTGTAAATCCTTGGAGCTATCACAACTCTGTTACTCTCACACAACAAAACAGAAAACTAAAGAAGACAGAAAAATGAAATTGTAGAATCACAAAATTGTTAGAGTTAGAAATGACCTTACAGATCATCCAGTTCCAACCCCCTTCCATGAGCAGGGGCATCTTCCACTAGATCAGGTTGCCCAGAGCCCCATTCAGCCTGGCCTTGGAAACCTCCAGGGGTGGATAGTCCACAGTCTCTCTGGGAAACATGCTCAGAGGGTTACAGTAATATATTCAAGGTCTAATCCCAAGTCACTAGCAGAGTAGGAAAAATAATTCTGATCTCCTGTTTCCAGATGCTCACATTGCTAGCTGACTTTATTCATAGTATGCAATAGCATGCTGTTACAGGCAGATCAAATCTCAGTGTGAAAAAAAAAGCCTCTGAAAGCACCATTTTTCTTTCCTTGTCCAGGCAGGGGCAAAGCTACTACAACATGAAAAGAAAAATCTTAAAATAATCCCCAAATAATGTTTTCAGAAATCCCCATACTTTCACCTGTGCTACATAGAGATTACAGATGTGTCTCCTGGAGAAACTGAAATTTTTTTTTTTTTTTTTTTTTTTTTACCTACAGTGTACTGACTTACATATAAGTTGAAGCAACTCTTTTAGATAGTCTAAGAAATACGTGTTTCTTTTTCTCTAAGCCTGATTCCACCTGGCTATGTAACTATGGATTTCCCGTGTATGTGCTGTCTTGGTTTTCAAAAAGCATTGTCTCTCATGCTGACAATGAAGCCATCTTAAGAAGGTGAATTGACAGATAGCCTCAGGTGGGATATTCTTGAGTCCTCTTGTATACAGACCTAAAAAATCTTTTCAAACTCAGTCTACTTTCCTGTCAGTTGCAGCATTCCCCCTTACCCCTAGTTCCCAACCTCAGTGTCCTAATTTCCTCCCTGACTGATTGCATGAATCTTTTTTCCTTCTGCTGCTGTTGTTGCTGTCATTGTTACCCTTGTTACTTGGGGAAGTGTTCTGCAGCTCCGTTAAGCATCCTGAAGCCAAAGAAAAATGTGTTAGGAAGTCACAACGACAGGGAGGGATTCAGTGGGGACATCTGCTGACAATTCTGTTAGGTCAGCAGCCCATGGCATTGACAGCCTGATAGTCCTAAGACCTAAAAAACTGCAATACTGGAAAGCTGACAACTTCTGCTGCCAGAAATCTGAGTATCACTTGTCGCAGCAAATGCAGGCACAGCTCCTGAGCAGTCAGGGAGAAAGCTGAGCCTGGAAGGCTGTGTGTACCTTCACCTTCTGCTATGGAAGATGCAAATTGAAAAGAATTAGACTGCAGAAGGGCTGGTCTGTTTTGTATCTTCTGAGCCCACATCAATGTGCAGCACTGGACTTACCTTTGCAAGAAAGACATTGCAAATTGCAGGAGATCAGCAAAGCCCTACAGAGATGGCTGGGGCTGAAGCACTAGCCTGGTGAGCAGAGGCTGATGCAGCCTCAAGAAGCTGTGAAATGTCACCTTGGTTAGTTAAAAAATCAAATGGATGAGGTGTTGAGTGTCTTGGGTTTTGTAACAACAACAACAACAACAACAAAAAAGTTTATTCCATTTGTTGAAACCCAGTTGGGGAGATTTTTCTTTATCTGTTGTAACTCCAGAAGGGAGGGGGAAACTGCCTTCTCTGATAACAACCAGCTGTTAAAAACCACAGGGGCATTGTTTCTTATCTCTGTTAATTTTTCCACTACCCCCATGGGGATATCTTCTGTTAATGGGCCGTTAAAGCCCACCAATGACATGACACATTACATCATCCTATTGTAAGATGCTCTACCCAGGGAGAGGGAGCCAAGCCATTTCCATCTAGATAAAAAGGAACAAGTGTCACCGGACACCCAGTTTTCCCAGGAGATTCCCAAAGGAAGACTGAACCCATCTCTGGACCCTTTTCTGCATAGGACCATCTCTGCTTCCAACAGGATCACATCTATCACTCCAGGAGGGACTACTTTTGGACTGTTTCTAACACTCTGACCAACAGGGTGTCAGGCTGTATTTCTGACTCTGTCAGGGTTTTCTAGACTTTCTTGTTTGTTTGTTTGCTTGCTTATTCTTCTGTACTACAACATTTGTATTTTTTATATCCCTAGTAAAGAGCTGCTATACCTATTCCAAAAATCTTTCCCTGACAGCCTTTTAATTGCAAATTTATAATAATTTGGAAAGGGGGAGGGGCTTACATTTAAAGGGAGACTCCAATCTTCCCTGGCAGATACCTGTCTATCTAAACGAAGATATTGAGCAACCTGATTTTAGCTGGCCTTCCTTTGAGAAAGGCAGTGAACTAGGTGGCCGTCAGAGTTTATTTCCAACCTTGATTATCCTGTGCTTTTGTTCATCGTAAGAAATTGTTATTCCAGAGTTCTAATAAAAAGTCTGGACAATGATGTGTTTTATGGTTTTGGACAAAGTTAAAATACAAAAAAAGGGCTTGGAAAGATTTAATGGTTAAGGCTACTGATCAGTTAATGGAAACCATTAACAAACAAGTGTTCTATGGACAATAAAAGGTAAAAAATCTGTCAACTGTAAGAAAACTGTAATATAATGAATTCTTTTGGAAAAAAAGAAGAATTTCTGGAGACTCAAAATAACAAATTTGAATGAATAAATAATTGAAAATTTTTGTTTCCAAAATAACTTGTGGCCTAGAATTCAGTTTTTCAGAGAGAAGGTTCCAGATCCATTTTTTTCATCTGCTTCTAATATATAATGGCAGAAAACCCCTGTATTTACTAAGATGTAGAAGAAAAAATCTTGATGTCACATTATGTGACTATAGAGAGTTTGCAGGAATCTCTGAGCAAGCAGCACCAAAAACTTTAAAAACTTTTATGGTTGTGCTTTGTGAACCAGTAGAGCAAGACTTCACTCACCCAGCAGAGCCATGCCCTTCCCTATTGCCAAAGGGTATAGTTGCCTTGTTGCTCCACTGTTGATTGGAACCATTTTTTATCTTCTGAATCTCCAGCCTTAGAGTGAAATTTGTCAGGTTTATCCTCTGCCAGAAGGTCACCTTTAAAGCTCTTTTTTGTATAAAATACATATTAGATAAGAAACAAGCACTCCTTTTGATCATCTTCTCTTCCTCCTACCACCATTTGTTCTTGTCCAAACATTTTGATTTAATCTGCATGTGTGGCTGATGGAATAACTCTTAGATTGAAGCTGGACACTTTTTGTTTCCATTTTATTGTCCTTCCTCCATTAAGCTAAAGACAATCTGACTCTACTTATGCGGTTTCTGAGCTCTTCCCTTTCAGTTCTTACTGAAATATAGTTCTGATCCCTACATGGCAATTGGAGCAGTTTAGATTTCAGAATGGACTGCTCCCAGAAGAGTCCTAAAAAACCCTCAGGGTCCAGCTATTTAAGACATCCATCACTTGTTCATGATGGATGCAGGACCTCAGCTAATCCATGGGACTGGTTACTCTGTAATGGCTGAACACAGACTGCAGATGGGATCACTCTTAAAGGTTGCAATAAAATGTCTATTGCAGAACACTACTCACCTTCTTTTTGGTGTGGTTGGCATGGCCATGTCCCCTTCCTGTGCAGGGAAATCAGGGCCTCTTTAAGGCTGCCACTAGAAATGCTCTGAAATCCCATATCAGTTGTTCCATCTGGAGATAGAGTGCAAAAAGACATGCAGTTAGACAAATAGCATCTTGGGGCTATTTGGACGTGCCCAACTTAGAGATAGTCATCAGACTGGGAATCCTTCACAAAAATCTCCTGCCTTTGGAGTTTTCAGGGTATCTTTGGAATCAGACCAAATGCTCACCCCTATAACCAGTCAAGTCCTGACAGTGACTGGTGACCAGAAATTGATAAAAAAACAGATGAAAAAGGCCTTTCTATATGAGACCCAGCAACTCCCAACAAGGAAGGACCTGCCTTCCTCCAGGTGCATCAGCTAGAGATCTGATGAAAAGCTGCATGAAGCATGGATTGAGACTGCAAGAGCTGTCTTGCTTTCTCATGTTCCTTTGGATGATGAGGTAAATGACTTTTAAGGTCCTTTCTAACCCAAGCCATGAACAAAACATGCCCAGCTGCAAGCCCAGCTGTCTGTAAGCATAGCTCACCTATGGGTGACCCCTTTGGGCATCTGGGGGTGTGTGCATGTGTACCCATCTGTACAGAAAGGGAAAAGGAGATTCATGTTGGAAAATCTGAAACACTGGTAGAAATCAGAAAGGTGGTGTGTGTAAGGTGTGTTAGCTACACTGTCATTGGAATATAAAGCAATCTCAGACCAAAAGGTCAGTACAGTTTCTGAAGATGTTAGGTACTTCTAGCACAAGTGGCTGGTGCTGCAGATGCTTCTGGTTTCTTGTTTTTGCTGAAAAGGGAAATGATGCAGTAAAGAACAATTCTTTCCTGCAGTAAGAAAAATAGTTCTGCCAAAGGAAATAGGGACATGTTGCAATTCAGATTGCTTAATGACATAAGATAATGTTCAAATTCGGATCACTGATGCTTGGTCTGAATCAGACAAAAAAGGGCATTTACCCTTGATGTCTTACCCTGTACAAGTGAGCAGCCAAATAATTTACATACCAGTCAGTGAAGCAGATCTAACAGAGGGTTTCAAAGATGTTTCTAACTATCTCTACTACGAGCTACCACCTTCCAGGTCTGTCTGGTGAATTGGTGACTGTGAAAGAACAGCACTGTGTCCCCATCCACTGATCCAAAGCTCTGACCTTGATGTAGTGAAATAAGGATTTGACCAATGCCATTTTTTTGTGAACTAGTTTATAGAAAATTCTTATCCCTGCATAATCTCTGGAGCATCTGAAGCACTGTGGTTACTGCCTTAACTACATGATTTCATAGTAAATTGTACAAAACACAGTACTGGATTCTTGCTAAGGAGTGATGGTGCTGTCCCATGACTTTCCTTACCTGGAATAGCTACAGATCATCCCATGAGGCAGTCCAATTATTGAGTTCATTTTGAAGGATTCCTTGGAAGCATAGGCTTTTTATTTTTGTTCTGCTTCTGTGTTAGTAACCAAAAAATCCATGAAGGAAATCAATGTGAATTAAAAATGTTAACTCCCAGTTATTATAAAGGGAATAAAGAGAATACAGTGAGCTGGATACCATAATTGTATATCTTTCAGAGTGTTTGAAAAATATGGGTTTACTTGCTATACTTATTGCCTTTATTATACAGTACAATTTGTAGTCAGAAATATATGAGAGTCAATTAAGGTTTTGAAGAAAAGTTTTCTTTTCTTTTCCAAATGAAAATGTCATATATCATGGAATATCAACTCCAGTGTTAGACTAGTAGAAATTTACTGCATCATGTCCCTGCAGTGAAAATTTGCAGCTAGATTAATGTTCCTTTAGCTGGCATTAAATCAATTCCATACATATGCTCGTATTTTCACCAGTGACATTCTGCAATAGCTGATGTTTTGCAGGAGCTGTAATAAAAAAAAAAAACAAAAAACCAAAAAAAAAAAAAAAAAAAAAAAAAAACAAACAAAAAAAAAAACCAAAAAAAAAAAACCAGAAGATTTTGCTCAAGCTTCGTATATATGTATGTATATACAAGTGAACAAGATACTTCATGCTTCACTAGCTATGAAAAATTCTTGAGTTTTTAAACTTGGTCAACTCCGTGTTTTTCATGGCTATATACTTCTTGCTGTCAGCACACCTTCATGTAGTTGAGAAGCATCTAGAGTTACATAGATTTGGAAAGAAATGACATTTTCTTTTTTCTCTCTGTTGGAATTGCTATTGGTATGAAACTTGCATGTCAGCAATTGACATATTGGGCTAAAACTGTCATATCTTCCTACCTAATGCTCACCATGCTGTACCTGATTTCATCCTGGCTGGTTGCCTGGGGACCCATGAGAGAACAACACCCTCAATGGCAAGACATGAACTGCCCAAAGAGGTTCTGCATGTCTGTGGGACTTTGTTTCTTCAAAAGGGTTCAGCAATCTACAAAAAGGCCATTTTTCTCCTGAATGCTCCTTCTCAAGAAAGGCTGCTGAGGAAAGTGGAGTCAGCTCATTCAGGATGCTCTCATGAAGCAACCACTGCAGCCTTGGGGACAAAGACAGTGTCAGCTACCCAGGGAAAAAAGAGTTTGTACAGCAGTGGCATCACTATGA
Source organism: Sylvia atricapilla (assembly GCF_009819655.1). Taxonomy (NCBI): domain Eukaryota; kingdom Metazoa; phylum Chordata; class Aves; order Passeriformes; family Sylviidae; genus Sylvia; species Sylvia atricapilla. The sequence continues at coordinate 146,385,329 of NC_089140.1, forward strand.
CATCACTGGTAAATCAGCCGGTGGAATTTTCTCTTCTCAAATACCTTTTGTCAGATAAAACCACACTGATTGTCTTGGTCATCAATTGCTGTAACTGCCCCTCTTATGTTGAAGGGGTCTCTCACTGCTGCTGGACATTACTCCAGGCAATATAAATCTTCAGGGAAAAAGCCATTGTCTCACCAAGAGGATCTGGTCTGAAAAAGGAAATCTCATTTTATGTAGCAGTAGTAAAGGACTGAGTCAAATGTGGAGAAACCACACAAGTGAAAGGAGAACCAAGTCCAAGATTTGCAAGTAGCTTTAATGTGGATTTGCAATTGAGGAATTTGCTGGGATTTATGATTTTACAGGCATTCAAGTAGAGGTATATTGTGTACTGAGACACCCTACGATGTAGAGATAAGTTAGCAAAGACAGACAAAAAATATGGATATCTCTAAATATGTCCAGGGAAAAATTATTTCTTTTCTACCATTACTGGGTGTAACGAGGGGCCTGGGAAGGATTCTGAGGTCTCTTGGAGTGAAAATCAGTGGAAAGTGCTGAAAACCAGACTCAGGGTGCCAGGGAGCAGATCTAACCCCTTTAGTTTTATATGCTCCTGATTCTGTAGTATCTAAGCACCTCACAGGCATCTCCAGCTCTCAGGGAAATAGGAAACACATTGTATTTTAGAGGAGGGAAAAGAAATATAGAGATTACCAAAAAAAGTTGATTTGCATTAATATTCAGGGCTCCAGGTCACCAGCCACAATCCTGAGGTGTTTTGACTTTCCTTGTGTATTTAAATTTTATGGTAGACGGACTCTATCTTGGGAAAGCAGCCCTTTCTGCACAGGGAAATTTGGCAGGTAAGGTTTCCTTGGGATGCTGCTCAATGCTGGTGTGTTATTTGTGATGTTTTCATGTTACTAAGGTCATGTATAAAGTCTGTCACTAACCTGAATAACAAACTTGAGCTGCCTAAATGCCTGCTTTGCATGCAGTTTTCTATCTCTCTGTTGTTTTAGTTATGTTGTTAATATCAGGTAAAATTTTGTTTCTAAGAGGTATCCAGAAACAGCAGAATCCTCCAGTTTTCTTCAAAGAAGGGATCCAGTTTAATTCTCTGTCTTTGCATATCCTTTGTCACTTATTTCTTAACTATTTGTCCTGTTGTCATGAGTAAGTTTTGACAGCACAGAATACAGTTGACATCTAATACTGGCAAGAGACGTTTGGGTGTTTTTTCTGACATGTGAGGCAACAAAATTATAAATTAAGATAAACTAATGGGTCAAAGAAAATTATCCATTAAACATTTATTATTTCAAGTTGCTTGAATGACTCAGGTTTGGTCAGCAGCACTGGGCATAAAAAAAGGCCTCATTTACATATTTATCATAACAAATCAAAATTATTCTAACAGAGGTATTATGGGTGTGGTTCATTTTTAATACATATGTATTGGGGTTTGCTTTCCCCCTTCCCCCAATTAATACATAATTTTCAGAGCAAGATGTACTGTGGACTAGGACAACTTCAAATGAAAATCTAACTGCAAAAATCCTCAAAGATCTGACAGCCCTGAGAGACAGCTTATTGTTAAATACCTTCCAGTCTTGTGCATGCAGCAGCCATTGCACTGGTTCACACACCTCCATTTGCTTTATTGTTTTTAGGAAGCATGTCACAGTTTCCACATAGGTGACTTACTCTCTGAAACTAAAGATAAGCTCCATAGGAATTTTATTTCTTAAATTTCTGATTTAGAATCTATGCAAGTTGTTTTATCTATTGATTCTTTAGCTCCGTTGTGCTTTCAGTTTGTTTTTTTTTTTTTTTTTTTGAATATAGGTTATATGACATATATATATATGTTATAGGACAAGAAAGTCTGAGCATTGTAAGAGATTAAGGCTTTGTTCTTGAAGTGTTCAATTTTTTATCTTCTGTGCTACTTCTTGGGGTTTATTTTTTGCTTATGTATGCACATGCATGCATTATCCATATACACACTTCTCTATCATCTCAATTGCCTACCCTGCCTTTTTTATAAATCACTTTTTAAAATTACTGACTATTCTCTGTGTCATATGTAATTTAATACAATATTTATAATCATGGTAAAATGAACAATCACGCAGTGCTCTTCCGTGCATAGTTTGAAGCAATTTTCATAAATAAGGATTTAATAAAAAACAGGTTTCATTTTTTACACTCTAATTAAAAATTAAGAAGAACAAAAATAAAAGAAGAGCAATAAAAACAGACTGAAATCTTCTCTAAATTGCATACACTAACCTGATTGGATTCACTGGATTTACTTTAATTTAGAATGTGTATAAGGGAAGAAAGCAGAGCTTGGAGTAGCCATTCCTGAAATGGAGAGTGAGGTGCAATAACAGGGTAGTAATTAAGGACTGCCTCTAGCGTGCTCCTTTGAAGGAGCTCATGTGCCTTTCCTCACTCTCTGAGAGTGTTACCTGAAAATTCATTAAACACAAAGCTTCAAGTTTAGCAAGGCAGCCAACAGATCAGCAGAGACCAGGGAAATATTTGTCACTGTTGATTTATTGCAGCTCAGCTGACTGAGTGAGCTGTAGTGTCTTGGATGTGGTGACTCCATGTGCTTTTCTGGGGTCCTCATTTTGTACTTCCCTACCTTTGCCCTGCTCATTGAGTGACCTATACTGGGGGCTGTGGGAATTTGATCCATCATGGACTTCTCATCCACAAGGAGCTCATTCTCATCCTCTGGAAACAAGAGTATCTGATGTGACATGGTGCAGATGGGACATTCCAAGGTCAAAGCTCAAATTCTAATTGCTGCTCAGAGGAGTTTCCCATAAGTAATGTGGAATGTGCACAAGGAACTGAAGGATAAATTGGAGTGGAGAAATCCTTTTCCCCACTATAGAAAAGGCTCTGAAAAGTCCACTGACTCATCCTCACCTTTTTTTCTCCATTGTCTTTCGTCTTCTGTTGTGCCCAGCTCTGGTGTCCCAATACAGGAAAGATGGGGACTGGTTGGACCAAGCCCAGATGAGACCAAGGAGATGTTCAGAGGGCTGGAGCACCTTTCCTGTCAGGCTGCAAGACTTGAGGTTGTTGAGCCTGGAGAAGAGAAAGCTTCAGAAAGAACTTGTAGAACCTTCCAGTACCTAAAGGGGACTAAAAGAGATCTGGAGAAGGATTTTTGACAAAGGCATGGAGTGACAGGACTAGAGTAATAACTTCAAGCTGAAAGGAGGGTAGGGTTAGATTAGATGCAAGGAAGAAATCCTTTGCTGTGGGGAGGGTGAGGCACTGCAAAAGGTTCTCCAGAGAAGCTGTATATACCCCAAGTCTAGAAATGTTCAAGGCCAGGCTGGATGGAGCTTTAAACAAAATGGTCTATTGGAAAGTGTCCCTGTCCATGACAAGGGAGTTGGAAAGAGGTGATTTTTAAAGTCCTTTTCAACCCAAAATATTCTATGAATCTTTGTGGCTTTTTCTGTTGCTTTGTGAAATCCACAATGAGAGGGAATATTATAGATTTTTTATATTTTCTGCATTTTCCTCCTGAATGAACTTTGTAGGCATAAGTCTGTATGATTTTACTGTTTTTTAAAGATGTATCTCTTTTCTCCTATTGGAGAAAATTGCTTTCTCCTATTGACTATTCATTGTGGTTTTGATTCTTTGCTTGTCATTTGTTAAGGGACAGGCTAGGGAAAAGGAAAGGGAAACATTTATTCTCAAATTCATTGTATTGTATATATTCAGCATTTTAATGCTCCTTTTCCATGTCCAGCCATAAAACACAAGACTTCTTTAGGGAAAAAGAAAACAGAGGAAGTTTTATTTGAGCTTTCTGCTCAAATCTTAATTACCTGTAGACACCCAGAGATGGTTTCAGATATTCACACAGGTGAAGAAGGCTTGTTTATGTCACCTTCCTGTAATTACATGAAGACAAGAGAGGAAACCATCTGGCAGATGAAACCAGTGGGGTTGGTACTGGATGATCTTTAAGGTCCCCAACAACTCAACAAACAATTCTATGATTTTGTAATTATTATGGAGCAATCAAGGGCAAACATGAGTAATAACACCTGAGAGTTGTTCAAGGTTGGTTTTAAATACACGGGGGAATGAGAAAAACATAACCAAAAGAACCCAAACCCCAAACTTATTTTCACCTCCAAAAAAATTCTGGTGTTGAGTGATTTTGGGTATATCTGAGGAAACCAAGGTTCACTTCTTCTCTGGAAGAAACAGATGAGTGTAAAATGCTGTTTGTATCCAATCCTTCAACCACTGAAAACACCTTACAAAAATCAGTGTGACTTCTTTGAATCTGAAAGTGTTACTTGTATGTCTAGAATTGCCATTTGTCCAGTTCAGAGAAAAATCTTTTCTTACTGGGAGTAAAACCCCACGATTTTCACACTGTGGAAGAAAACAACAGGGAGAGGACTGGGCTATCTCACTTTTTAAAACTAAAATATTCCCTATGGGACAGCACATATTCACTTCGCGTATGGAAATGAGATACTTCTGATCTGCTAAATGCTTAAACATGAAAATCTTCATCCTAATAGAGAGAACGAAGTCTCTTATAAATTACCACCTTCTCATTTGGATTATTAAACAGTTTCTCAATGGGAAAAGAATAAAGTTAGAAACAGTTTTTTAGTATGAAAACTGGGGGGAGGGGTATTATGAAACTGCTTTCTCTTTGGAACAGTGAAAAAGGCTTTCCATGTTTTCAAGGCAATCATTCATGGCCAGTCCCCAAAGAACCTTGCAAATATTACTGAGGTGTTGAAAAGCTGCATGAGAGAGACACAGGCAATGTTTGGGCTGATAGAACTGAGCATCACAGAGGGAGCCTGGGGCCCATGGAGCTCAGAGTGACTGGCAGCCTGGAGGTTATGTGAGAGCTGTAATACCATTAAGGCTGAGAGGCTAAACCCCTTCTGAGAGGGTCATTGAAGTCACTTACCCTCTTAATGCTTTTGCAAATGGTGCTCATAATTTTGCAAGATGACTTCACCTGGATAAGAACTGAAGACAGCCAGAGACTGGGTGTACACATAAAGATTTTTCCTCAGTTAATTATTGCTAAAATGAAGGATTATAATAAGGAAGTCAGACTATAACCCTCCAAAGAGCTCATTTGTTTATGCTTTATGTACCTACATGTGCTAGCATTTATTATTTTCTGTTGCAAGCAAGCAATAATAATCCTGTGTCTGGCTTCATAAAATGTATGAATTCGCAAACATGTCTGTATCAATATATAGCAATGCACAGTTGGCTGGAGTTTGTTTGCATCTATCTGTATTTCTTCAGAGCTAATCTCAGCTCCTATCCTATATAAATCTGTCAGGTTGTCTCTTGTACTAGGAGACTATTTATATTTCCACTTGTGCACAGTTAAATCATTGTTTCCAAAAAGCCCAACTCATTCTTGTGTGTGTGTCGTTCTTTAGTTTGAACAATACTGTGTTGGCAACTGCTCAAGAAAATTTGGGCATTCAGCATCAGAGCTGTTCCATCATTAAAGTCTTTCAGACATATGCAGATATTGAGAGGTTAAGAAATAAAGTTTCTTGTTAGTCAAAGCAGTATGCCTTATGCTGACTCAGAAAAAGATTTTAGTAAAGCCTTGTGGGATTAAGAAAGGGGTTAAAATCTGGTCTTGATTATATCAGAATTGACTAAATGTTCTGTAATCCTTATTCTTTGATGACAGACTTTCAACTGAATTTAATTTCCCTGTACTACTGCTTAAAATGAAGTTCAAGGGCTTTAGGTAACTTAAAGCCACAGAATTACAGTCTCTCCCTGACTACTAAATATGAAAAAGTATGATAAAAAAGGTAGATAGTATCAAAGTCACTATTTTGACAGTTTTATCACAGTACAAACAACTGCTCAGGTTTCTGAGTATTCACCGATAGGTATTTCTCTCCTTTTTTTGCATTCTTCAATTTAGGTCAGCCTTTCAAAGCAAAGGTAGTCATTCTTTTCAGAGGCAGAGTACTATTTAACTTGCCTTTTCACGAGCAACTCAAGGTGTTTCATCATTGTCTGGAATGTGACAGTAGAATCCTCTGCTAGCAAAAAAATTTTTTTTTTCTAAAACAATCCCCAAATTCTAAAGATCTTATCACTAAGAAAAAAGAAATTAAAAATTGAAAGGTTTGAACCTCAATAAGCAGAGACATACAACTTTGCTGCCTATAAGGCCTTTCCTGATGAAGGGGTTTAAAAACCCAGGCAAGATTTTCCTCCTTCTCAACATAATATTTATAAAATGAAGCCTGTCATGCCATCATTATGTCTGTCAAGGGCAGGCTCAGTGACTCTTCTGCAGAGGTGAGATGGCAGCAGATACCTCAGATTGGAGGTGTAGCCAATTACACCCAGCAAGTTGAAACATGGCAGATCTTTAAAAGTGTATTTCTCCCACTTGCAGAAAAAAATTTTGTTTTGATTATTAGGTGACTTTAGAAGACCTAAGTCTGAGTGAAGCCTAAGGATTTTTTTCCATTAATCCCCTGGTAGTGAATGGAGCCATAGAATTGCTTAAATATAGCTTGTAAGGAGATTCTTTCTTTCTCTTTTGTACAAAAGAGACTTGGATTTTCCCCTCCTAAGACAGTAGTGTTGATGAGCCATGGAAAAGTAGGTCTCTGTATGATAGCGATGCTCCTTAATTTTAAATTTAAAAATAGCTGCGCTTTGCTCCACTATAGGTTGACTGATAATATCTCATTTATTGATCTGTTTGGCCCAACAAATATCCCTGATCTCTCTGGGCACAGCCCAAACATCCCTGTACTTATCCTCTAGCAAGAAAATGCTGGGGGCACAGAGAGATGGGTTGCTTTTTCCTCCACGGGGAGCTGTGTCTTATTACAGCTAAATTTGAAAAGCTTCTACTCTGACAACAGCAGATGAAACCTGTTGGTCTTGGCATGATGTATCTTCCCCATAATCATGTGTGCGTGTGTATGTCCTATTAGAGGTAATAAGGGTTATGTATTGAGAGCAGATGCTCTTTAACCAGTAACTGTCTCATACTATTACGTTTGGATTTATTTAAAAGCTGTTGTCTACCCATACCATGTAAGCATTAGAGTACAGATTTCCACAACAAACCATTGAGAAAATTGTCAGTGCTGCTGATTATCACAGTCCAGGATAAATTTCAGATCCATAAGGCTGACTTTTTTTTCTGAAGTTGACTTCACTGGTGTCAAACAAAGCCTTGAACTGCAAAAATGAGTGTTCCCTTTACAACAAAACTGCAGTTCAAAACCATCTTGGATATGAGGAGGTGCACCTCAATGCTACATTGCACTTGGGCTTGTGCATGGGTGGAGTTCTGACCAGAGTTAATAAAAAGGCAGAGGCTGGAGAAAGAAAAAAATTAATCTGTGATAAGTTTGCTCTTGGGTTGAAAGTGCAATTTGGTGTGAGCTGGGTTTGCTCACTTCTCCATGTCAGTGTCATGAAGTATTGCAAAGCTCACTTTCCAGCTCAGGTCAGTCAGGGCAACAGGTTACAAAAGCCTCTGTGAGAACTCGGGGAAAAGTAATGGGAAATGCTATGTTTCATAAAAAAGGCAAAGAAAGAGAAAAAGAGACATAGAAGGGAGAGTGTGGGTGAAGAAAACCAATAAAAAACACATTTACTGTGCCAGTGTAGCTCAGGATGGGGAGCTGAAGTGAGTCAGGGGAAAGTAGGGGTTTTATTATCACATACATTTTTCATTTCAGTCCTCATCTCTCCCTAAAAACAAAGGCAAATGGATGGGCTCTGTCTACATTACACAGGATTTCCCATTTCTTCTTGAGCAGTGACTGCAGATCTAGAAACTCAAGCTGCCCTGAGATCTGTCTCTTTTGGAAGTTCATGTATTTTCTTCTTGAGACTGTGGACTTCCCTGATCTGCTGCATGCAGAAGTGGGTAGATCTTTTTAAAAGCTACATGAATCATTAAATTCCCTCCCTTTATGCCACATGAAGCCTCACGTCTTCTGATGTACATCTTCTGATATTTGGCCCAGAGACTATAACATTCTAAAACTCACTTTGCAAAACACTTTTTATTGCTGTTTCTTCACTGGCAGGTCATGAGGTTTCAGGTAATGTCAGCTAATGCAGAAGGGAGAGCTGTCTGTGCTTTCTTTACCACAGAGTCCTGGGATTATTTCCTACTATAGGAGAAAAATGAATAGCAAGAGGGAAAGACTGCAACCTCCAAAATGCCCTATTTTATATATTTACTTGTTTACATAAAACTTGTACCACCAGACAGAAAACCTCAACACTGAACTTCTAATCAGAAGGCACACAGAAAGCCAGCCCTTATTTCCACACGGCACAGATGCATGGACACATTCACACGCTGGGGTGACAGTCCCTAGAGGACTCCATGAGACAGCACAATTAGGATTCACTATTGCCTACCCAACACACAGGACTCAGACATAGTGCTTCTCTTTCAGAGACAAATTCTTTTTTCTCTCTTAGATGACAAGGAGCCAACTTTGAGGGGGAGCCCATTTTGTATGAATCTATAAGAAAATGCCTTAACACATTGTTCAGCCTTGGCCTTATAGCAATTCAGATTAATTCAGTGACAGTTGTGAGTAAAAAATTCATATTTTTCCATGCAGTTCCTTAATGCAGGTTCAAATGCCTGGCTGACCCATATATTTTAAGCAGCCCTGTTTAAATCCTGGGATTGACTTACTTTTTGCATAAGAATTTATTTTTCTGAATATATATAATGTCCTGAAGAAGGTAAGTACATATCAGTGGTTAAATTTACTGAACATTCCAGAGCAGCAGCAAAAACGACCTTTCTGGCTAGGTGTTTAGGTGAGCAAAAGAATGTTGCTCTGATGTTTCTGTCTGGTGTTTCAACCTTGTAGGGCCGTTTTTTGTAGCGCAGATGTCTGAGCAGCCTCCCAAAGGCAGAGGTGAGCAATTCCTTAGGGGAAGCAAGTCAGGCGTTTAAGAGATGAAGAGCTGTTGAATTCACAATACTTCTGTCTGCTTTTCTAACCCAAGCCCAGACTTAACAGATGGGTCCTAAGGTCTGTTTCATGACCCCCCATGCTGTCACTGAGATCAGAAATCCCCACTGCAATTACTGGTAAGTTCCCTTGTTATCATCTGTTACGAACATTGACTCCCTGGGGGGAACATGGAAGTCAAGGAACTGAGTAAGGCTAACACTGTGGTAGTGAGCTCACAGGATGGACCCAAAATACTTTCTTTTATTTTGGGATGGATAACTTAATTTTTTAATTATTTTTTTTAATGTTCTTTCTGGTCTTTCCCAGCTTAAAGCAATTAGCACAGCACCTGTCTGCTTAAAGAAAGGCTAATTACAACAACAACAACAAAAATAAAAAATAGGAAAGGGATAAGGTAGGTCACTTTTCTATGAACCCATTAGTAAGCTGTGCAAAATGCAGAGCCCCAGAAAGCTTCCACCAGCAACCCTTGGTCTAAGGATGAGTGGCTCTATCTCCTCTTTTGCAATTGCAGTCTTTGCTTCAGTAACATTATTCCTGTTCAGCCAATGTTTTTCTATATTTCCCCTGTCTATTTTCTGAAGAGGCAATTGTTGTGAATGGTGGAGAAGGTTGAGTGCCTGACTGAAATAAAAGAAAATTAGTTTTTAAGGAGAGTAAATTGGATAGAATAGGACCCGTAAGGATAACAAGTTGGTGATAATTCAGTGTAGTCTTCCTGTTCTGCTCCTGTTTATTAAATATTCTTATTGACTTCTGCTTCTCAGTACTCTCTGTTCTAGTGTACTAAATTACAGTAACTGAATATTCTGTCTACATATGCTGACTGGTCATTTGAGAGATGAGTGCACTTAAGACAGAAATGTTTTCCTTTAGTCCTTGGATCCTTGAAATGCCTGTTATAAAATGTACATCTGTGAGAAGGCACTTCTCCTTGCCAAATGAGATTTAATGCTGAAAAAGCTACAGAGCTAAATAAAATAATAAATTTTGAGGAGGAGTCTTCTTTTTGACTCATATTGCTCTTTTCTAGCTACTGCTAGAATTTTGGGTTAGGAATTAATGCCTCCATACCCATATTCTCCCTCCAATAAAAGAAATCCCAATATAAATATATTCCACTAATCTTATTTTTTACCTTGTTACGGCCTATTGATGGAGTTTCTCGAACTTTATACATTTTTGTTACTGTTGCTTGGGGACCAAGGTGCTCTGAGTGTCAGCCTCTTTGGCAATGAAGGGTAAACCATACTGGGGCAAGGAGTGCTGTCAATACAGCATTCAGTATGCTGTCAATACAACCAGGAATTTAGCCCTCGTATTTAACTGTTACTCATTTTTTTGAAATAGTTTTGACAAGCACATTTTAAATTTTTTTGGATGATGCCTGGATGTGACAAGGGGAATAGCATAAGCCAGTGACTGCTCTCAGTAGATAACACAGGTGAAACCATCCTGTTCTTGTGAGCGAAGCCTTGATCCATGGATTTATGCCATGTTTTCAGGGCCAGACAAAAGGTCTTGGTAATTTTTTTTTTTTTTTTTTTTATTGCTGCAGAGTAGATTAAATGTTCCAACTTTTTTCCCCCTTCAGAAGAAGGGGATAGGGAAAAATTCCAGTCTCTCACTTCCCTAATTTACTTAGTTCAAGGCCAGGTTAGACGAGGCTCTGAGCAGACAGGTCTAGTGGAAGGCATCTCTGCCTCTGGCAGGAGGAATTTTCACTGCCTTTCCATGCAGCCTGCCCCATTCCCAGGAGCCAAGGAATTTCCAGGGAGGGTACAGCTTTGAGGTACCCCCTTCTGATGAAAGAATTGAAGCCAATTCTTCCAAGGACCAGGCAGATGTGACCATTAGGAGATTGTACAGTACTCTTGGCTGTAATTCGCTTTTTTGAAATCACTTTTATCTGATATGTTGTTCTCTGAGAAAGCTTTTCACAATAAACTCCCAGAGGAGAAAATGAGGGGACAAATCCCTAATCTCAGCTAAGCTTGTTTGTTAATCCAATGTTGAACTGCTCAACAAAAAGAACTAAACAGCAAAAGAAAAGAAGTGCTCCTCCATTTGCTCAGAGATAGAACTTGCAGGCTCATGAGATATTTGGCACTGAAAATAGTCACATTTATGGACTTCAAGTGCCTCTAAATACAGATGGAAGAAGTACATTACTTTGGGAACATATTTAAAATTATAATGTATAAATAGAAATTCTACCCCTCAGTGCCCTCTTTTTATAGGGTTGCCTTTATTCCCTGTATTAGTGACTGCTATTTGTCCTTTCTTCTCCTGGAAGATCATTCCTTGTTTTCCATTGCTGAACTAAATATGTGCTCCATCTTGCTTAGCTGTCTCTGCAGCAGAGGCTAAGCCTGCATCCAAAAGGGAATTCAACATCCTAAAACTCAGCATTGAGCACTGAGTGATTTGGAGGCAGCTGTTGAGCAAACATTCATCTTGCTGTCATTGATCTCTCTCCCATTTGGAGGATCAGTCTTTTAAACAAAATACAAGACTCACCCACTGAATTAAGCCCCAGCCCCAACATTTCTCCCAAAAAGCCATGAGAATTGGCTTAGAAATCCATAGAGCACCTTTTGCAATCTTTTATTAGGAGGGAAGATAATTTTTCCAGTAGGAAGCAGAATCATACAATCATAATGGCTTGGGTTGAAGGGGACCTTAAAAGATCGTCTTGTTCCAACACCCCTGCCAGGGGCAGGGACACCTTCCATTAGACCAGGTGGCTCAGAACCCCATCCAACCTGGCCTTGAGCTTTTCCCTGGATGAGGCATCCACAGATTCTCTGGGCAGCCTGTGCCCGTGCCTCAGCATCCTCAAAGTGCTGAATAATTTCTTCCTCATATCTAATTGAAACCCACCTTCTTTCAGCTTAAAGCCATTAAGTCATTCAAATAGCTGCCATTAAAGACAAGTAGTCAGTCATGTGTTTCAATGACTTTATACAAAATTGCATGCAGCTATGAGTGTATCTAATTAATTGCTCTACCATGTTGTACTCAGCCAAGTACCTGAGCTCTGGTACGTCAACTTAGAGAAATGTTTGGAAGTAGAAAAAGATAATTCTGTTCTCTCTCTATGGATACAAGTTTTAAGTTTTATACCCCTGGGATTGTTTATGCCAATTAAGGCCTTGTAAGTGTTTTGCTTAAGCCTTCCCAGTTTATGCTATCCCTCAACTCCACATTGTGGTCTTTGGAAAGAGGAGTACCAGCCCCCATGTTTGCATCAGGAGAATAATTTTGAATTATGAACCCAACCTTCTGAGCTCTTCTGGAAGAGCTCTTCTGAGTCATTCTCTCAAGTTGTCTATTGTAGAAAACCTCACCATCTGATTTAATAAACTCAGAGTAAATTCAAATATACATAGTTACCTTGAAAAATTTTAATTTCCCTTTCAAGACTCAAATATCTTGAAAAATTTCTAAAGAATATGGATTCTCATCATACATAGTTGATCTTCTTCTAAACTGATCTATTTGATCTCCATATGCCCCCTTTCCTGAATTATTCTATATATGGAATTCCATTAAGTTCTTAAATCTCACAATCCTGAGGGAAAGAAGTGAAAATTTGATAAGACCATTGCCTTTGCCAATGGCATTAACTGCTGTTATTTTGTTCATGTTCATTTCTCTGAGATGCTTCAGCTTCCTGTGTTTATTCTGAAAAATGATCCAAAGCAGAAGATGCCAGAAGGTGGAACAGAAAGAAGCAAGGAGTTGTAAAAATCTCTTCGGCAAGAGGATGGAGAAGCTAAAATCACTTTTTATCTTCTTTATTACCACTACAACTGTTTCTTTGTCTGATGTTAATTGTGAAAATGGAAATCTTCAGAACACAGGGGATAAGTGGAAATATTTCTATTGTCTTTAGTATATTCTTGACTTTGGCACAGTTTGGATGTCCACAGAAGGCAGGAAGCATGTTTGTTGACAGGAACACATCCCTTCACTGAGTCTGCTAATGGTTTGTTAAATGCCACACTGTGCAGGCCAGTTGACCTCTGTGCTTTCTTGTCTCCTGCGGAGACAGAAGCCACACCAAGCAAGGCATAACAAAGGTTAAATACTTGTCTTTAGCATGGAGGCTCTGAGAGCCCTGTGGCCAACAGGTAGATTGTACTGAAGAATATTATGCTTATTCTCCAGTGTTAGCAGCATGCCTGGCCAGGACTTCTGGGATTCTGTTCCTTTTTCTGTGCCTGTTCTCCACTTGCCTTCCAAAGGTAACAGCAGTTTCTTCTTACTGTCATGGTGTCAGTCTTGTTTTTGAAACTTCTTCCATGTTGGCAGCAGAAAGATCAGTTTTGGTGTGTGGGTTAGTCTATTCTATTTGTGCTGGAGTGATACAGAGTTATTGTGCACTTCTCAGCAGGTCTTATTATTTTAGACTTGGCCACTGTGAGAAAGCATATATGCCTGTCGTGTTTTATAGATGTCATGGGAAACCCTCCCCTAAGTCTTCTCTTAGGTGTGTCTAAGTGTGCTTTGCTCCCAGGATAAGGACTGGGAGGAAACAGTTGCCTTTCCTATTCTTGTTATGTATTGCTCATGTGGTGAGGGTGGTTTGCAGGGAGCTTTAAAAAACCCTCTCTGTCTAATAATGCTTCTGCTTAATTAACAAACTGAAAAAAAGCAATAGATAAAGGAGGGACAGCTAAAGAAGGGTTGCTGCATTGCAAAGCCCTGACAAAAGTCAGAAGGGACACAGCCAGCTGCACAGCAGAAATCCTACAAAGACTCAGAACATTTGGACATGAATTTCTAAGAAATAAATCTTTATCTGTTAACTCCAACTCTGTGTTTCTTTGGCTTCAGGTTGTAGAGTTGTTTCCCAATGAAGATGTAGTGACTTAAGTAGCTGTCACGTAAAGATGTGGGTGGAAAAGATCCTCTCCTGAATTTCTGCTTCTTTAAAATTCCTTCTATGAAAGCAAGTAGCACCAAGTATATTTCAATGCCATTATTAGTTAAGAGATATTGATGTAATCACTGATGTGAACACAGTTCAGCCTGAACTAAAGACTCTTAGTGAGACTATAACCTGTTAAAGCAGTAACCTATTCCTGACAGCTGGCAAAGGAAAGACAAGACAAGAAAACGCAAGGGTGACGTTTCTCCTGATACAACATCCTAAACACCGGGAACCAGCATCTTGGGTACTTCTCTGTCTGAGCACTGCATCCGTATAGTTATGTTCAAAGGTGCTGATGGACTTTGTTTCCAAGAATCTGTCAAATCACATTTTGACATACCTGGAATTGTGCTTCTATGAATTCTACTATGTCCTCATGCTCTATATGAAAGTATAAATCGTTTTTATGTTTCCTAAATTCCTGCCCCATTATCTCACTTATCACAGACTCACAGAACCATTAAGGTTGGAAAAGACCTCCAAAACCATTGAGTCCAACCTTTTACTGATCACCACCTTTTCAACTAAATGACAGCACTAAATGCTACATCCAGTCATTTCTTGAACACCTCCAGGGATGGTGACTGCACCACTTCCCTGGGCAGCTTGTTCCAATGTTTAACAACGCTTTCAGTGAGAAATTTCTTCATGATGTCCAAAATGAACTTCCACTGGCACAGCTTGGGGCTATGTACTCCAATCATGTCACTTGTTACCTGGGAGAAGAGCCCAATCCCCACCTTGTTACAACCTCCTCTCACCCATGAGAAGGTCTCCCCTGAGCTTCCTTTTTTCCAGGCTGCACATTCCCAGCTCCTTCAGCTGCTCCTCATATGACTTATGCCCCTACTTCCTCTTATTTTTAGGTTGTGAGAAAAAAAATGCATGACCATTGCGTATTTCCCATTTTCAAAAATTATCTGTTTCACCATTGTGTCTCCTCCATCTTTTGTTTCCAGATAAATTTTCTGTTTTCTGTCCATATAGAAAATGGTCCATCTCTTTAGTTTTTTATTATTATTTTATTATTTTATTATTTTATTATTTTATTATTTTATTATTTGTATTTTTTCTAGTCCCAATATTTTTATTTTTATATAGTGGTGTGCATTGACGCAGTATACAAGATAAAGGACTATTAAGTTTTTATGGATTAGAATGACAATATGTTCTGGTTAGCTCTCTGTGCTTTTCCGGCAAATCCTCCTGATGAGGATCAATCTCTCCTCCCAAATAACAAGTAACAGCGTAATGGGAAATGACCTCTAGTTGTGCCAGAGCAATTTAGATTGTACATTATAACAAAATTTCTTCACTGAAAGATTTGTCAAATATTGGAACCGTCTGCCCAGGAAAGTGGTGGAATCACGAATCTTGGAGATGTTTAAAATACACATAGAAGTGGTAAATAGAGACTTGTTTTAGTGGTGACTTTTCAGTGCTGGCTTGATAGTTGGACTTAATCTCAGAGGATTTTTCCAAATAAATGATTCCATAAGTCTGTCACCCTTGCCATTCTGTCTGCTCTTGAGGACTGAGAAAGCATTTTCAGGATGTGAGTCTGTGTTATGAGGAATCTATGTTCAGCCTAATTCTATGAAAACACATTTTTTAATCTGCATGCAGAAATATAAGGATCTTTAATAAAGTTTTTATATAAAGGCATACATGGGATAAGAAGTGGTAACAGAATATGAATGAAAAGTTAGTTGGGTTGTGAGGTCTTACCTGAGGGACTCTTTCTTGGAATTTGAGAAGGAATTTCTATTTAAGAGAATTGGAGGTCATCACTGAGTACAGTTCCATAGTGATTCTTACATTCTTTAGGTCTGGACACCTCTAGAAAACCCTCAGTTTGAGAGACATGTAGTATGGATAAGACAGAATCTGCTACTAAGCAAAATACAACACTGTCATCTCAGTTGTATAAAGAAGTGTCCTGGGTTGTAGTTTAGGTTGTATTCTATCACCATCTTCAGTTAATGGCCCATCAATGCCTTGCGCATTTAATGGGCCATCAAGGCCCTCTTCCATGACTCATCATCCCATTGTGAGATGCTCTGCCCAAGGGGAGGAGCCAAGCATTCTCACCTGGATATAAGCTGGGATTTGGGACAGTAGAAGCAGCCCTCACCCACTGGATTCCCAGAGGACCAGAGCTAACAGATCTTTCTACGAGATCACTGCTTCAGGAAGACCACCTTACCTGGACTGCTTCCATCACCCTGATCATGTTGTATTCTGACTCTGTCAGTGGTTTTTCTTTTTGTATTGTTGCATTTATTTTATTTTATTTTATTTCCTTTTCTTTTCATTAAATTTTATTTCTGACTTAGAGCCTCTCACTTGGTTTGTTTTCAAACCACAACAAGAAGACAGAAAATAGTTTAAAGAAAATACGGAATTTAAAACTGAGGGGGAAAGAAACCAGCAAAAACCAGGACTTTTTTTCAAAATGGTTGTGTTCCAAAAAGTTGTTTGCCTGCAGTTTATGGCTAATCTTGGAGTGAAGCTCATGGCACCTGTTCAAGATGCCAGGACAGAGGGTGTTGTTTAGGCAGGGATGGAGCTGTCCTTTATCAATAATTCCAGCACATTCAGTATAAACAAGCTTATTCCATCTGTGCTGCATCCTGTCATTGCCTGAACAATGCTGAAAGGAAAGTCTTACAGCCCACTTACTTCCTGCTCTTGACATATGCAGCACCAAGAGATTGAAGGCAGCACATGGTTGACAAGGAAGATAAGAAATGAGGTAATGGCTGAGCATATCATAGCTCTCCTATCTTGCTGACTCCACCAGAGATGACAGAATAGATTCACCTGATGGTGACTCACCACCAGGAAACCATGATGCTGTGAATTTTAGGTATTATCTTTTGGTGTGGTAATATTGCAAAGAGAAAAGAAATGGCAGGTGGAGGGGTTTTGTTTCCCAATTCCAGAACCCCACATTAATGAACAAAAATCAACATACCATTTTACTACTGGTGGATCTGAGATGCCAAGGTGAGGAAAACCAAGCCTTGTGCTTCTTATGCTTCTTATGAAACACTTTCTTATGGGTTTCTTATGAAAGCAAACAAAATCTTGGTCTGTGTCAAGAGGGCTGTGGGCAGCAGGTTGAGGGAGTGGATTCTCCCACTCTACTCTGCCCTTGTGAGATCCCACCCACAGTGCTGTGGACACTTCTGGTGCTCCCAACATACAAAACACGTGGCAACAGTTGGAGTGAGTCCAGAAGAGAACCATGAAGTTGATATTGATAAAAGGACTGGAGCACCTCCCCCACAACCACAGGCTGAGAAACCTGAGGCTGCTCAGGCAGGAGAAGAGGAGGTTCCAGTGATAATTCAGTGATCTTACAGGATCTGAAGGGGCTAATGGGAAGCCAGAGAGGGACTCTTCATCAGCAACTGTAGTGATAGGATGCCACAGTGTGGTGCTTCTCTTGGGGTTTCGCCTTCTTTTCCTGGTGAGCTCTGGCATTGACATCGCAAAAAAGGTCCGGTCCTGTATTCTGGAATGCTGTTCCCATCCCGTAGGTTCTTGCCTCAGCAGAAGCATGAACAATGAGAAAAATGAAGGGATGGAACTCCAGTGGGGGACCTCAACTGGGTTTTATTAAATTCTCACAATACCCTTTCACCCAAGAGTCAGCTCACTGAAGTTGACTAAACTTGCGGGGTTTTACCTTAAATATGGGGATGGGGGAGTGGGGAGGATACAACTTGGAACCAATCGAAAATAGGAAGGGAGTGACCCTGAACATAAATGACAACTTATAGGACAAATCAAGGGACAAAGGGGGAAGAGGGACTTGGACCCCACCAACCACTCCACATCCTCACCAGAACTTTCTAGAGGTCAGGGTGAGGCTTTGAAGTGACAGGCAGGATCCAGGTGTCACATAAAGGATGACTGACTAATAACAATAATTGGGGTAAACCATAATGGGGTATAACATGGGGTACATGGAACAAACCATTATAAAACAAAGAACAAAAGCATGCAGAAATTTGGTAAAGTCCAAAATACACCACAACATCCAGACAAGGACTAATGGGTACAAACTGAAAGAGGGGAAAATTATTCTTGATATTAGGAAGAAAGTCTTTACTACGACAAAGGTGAGACAGTAGATCAGGTTGCCCCACCCCTGGAGGAGTCCAACGCCAGGTTGGATAAGGCTTAAACAACCTGGTCCAATGGGGGATGTCCCTGCCCACAGCAGGGGAATTGGGACTGGACCATCTTTAATGTCCATTTCAACCTCTTAACATTCTGTAGTTCTGTAATTCCATGATCATGCAAACTGAACACTCCAGGTTTGAGTGAGAAAGGGAGAGACAGACATCTGATATTCGTGGGTCTGAATAAACTATTCACGGAATAGTAACAAGAACTGTGATGGAAGAAAACTGCATTACAGCAAGTGTGAGGAATAGCCATGTCTTATTTTTGCTCTTAAAGTCTGCTCACTGACTCCACTGACCTTTGCTCTAGCTCAAGGTAAGCTATTACAAAATGTAGTTACCCTGTTTCCCCTTGCACTCTGAAGCACTTGTTGTTTTGAGGTTCTGTAAAGATTTCTCCAACTTGTCCTACTAGCACCATTCAAGAATGTGGTGAAATTCTGGTATGTTTTTAACAAAGGAAAAAAGATGCTCTGTAGTCCAACATCTAATTTCGTACCCATACAGGCTGGCCCTCTGCCACACTATCTGGCGCAGGGACAGGAATCTCAGCTGCACCACATTGCAGACTATCCCTCATTGCATTCTTCCCTCTTTCTTTAGCAGAAAAAAAGAGAATAATAATAATAAAAAATCAATTTCTGGACACCTAGGAGGGAATTTCTTCATGCGAGTGGAGATAGAAGCAGCATATTCTCATGAAAAGTCGTCGTTTTCAACTCCCACCTCCAAATACCCTTCAACTTCTGTGTTCTCACTGGCAAGCAGAGGTTGTGCAGCCCCTCACTCAACTGAAGGACTTAATGGATGCTCCAGGCTTGGCACAGACTGATGTCTGCAGGACAGTGGCAGTAAACTCACCAGCTTTCTGCACCCCTGTGCTTGCTGAAAAGATGAGCTGCTCACTGTGTTGATAATCAGGAGCACCAGCAGGAAACTGGTTTGGCTAGTTCTTCATTCTCCAGGCACAAAGTTAATGACAAAACATTTTACCCAGAAGAAAGTGGTGGGTTAGAGTTATATAAGGTACCTGGCTAGTGCCCCTAGTTAATGGGGGAGATGTTCACTGAAGCCTCTGTGCAATAATTCCCCCACATAAGAAAAGCATCCAGACTAAGAGGCATATGCAGATTGAGATCTTGTACTCCTCTGGAAGATTTGAGTTTAAAAAAAAATCAGTCCTGTTCTTCTCTTTCCTTAGAAACCTCTTGGCAAATGCACATAAACAGCTGCAGCCTCAAGGCTGTGGCTCCACAGTTCCTCACCCACCTCCAGTCGTGTCCCCAGTGGGAAGTAATTGCCTAATGAAGCCCAAGGGTGTTTGAAGCCTAAAAGCTTCAAACTGAGAAAGCACTTAAGGGCCAGAGCAGAAATTTAAGCAAACTCTCCTCAGAATTTCCTACTACTGCCTCAGCTTGGAGGATAGTTTTGTGGAATCAGTTTTTTGTCTCTCCTTAGTCACTGTACAGGAAGCTCCAGCGTTTAATTCTGTGTGGTAGTTTGGCTGAGAATCTGAAAAGATTAGGTGTTGAAAACATGCCCTTCTTGCTTTTCTCTGACATGTCCTTTACAGCTTCTCCCCATTTTAGTGTCACAGCAACTAATGATCTTTGATTATCTGTGTGCTGAAATAAAGAATTCTCATATTTTCAGGAAAAAAAAAAAATGACAGCCAGAGCTACTGAGGAGCCTGGTGGTCTGGAAAAATCATGGACTGAAATTAAATACCAGCCAGCATTTTCCCTCTTTTCTCTCCTTGCTGTGACACCCAGTCTTAACAACAAAGGGCTTTGGCCTCTTCTGTTAAATACAAGAAAATATCTTGCATGGAAGAAAGTTACATTTTGGTTTCCTCAACGAGAGTATGACTTTTATATATCTAATAATACCTTTGTCTGCATCAGTTTAAGGTAAGTGTCCAATGCGGTCACAAGTGCCTGAATTGAGGCTCATAATTTTTAAAATCTCCTAAACATATAAACTAGAATGGCAGCAGCAGCAGCAACAATAAAACAATCAGAAGAACCAACAACCTCTTTTAAAATGTTGTCACATAGTAAAACTAACCTCTTCTCCTGCCCCCCAAATATCAGTTCTGATTGAGGTTTAGATCATACATGGCACCTATTGAGGAAATCAGGGCTATTGCAAAGAAAACGCAGAATACAGGAAGAATGTGGTTAAAAACCATATCAACAGTAATAGTAATGTCAAGGAGAATATTTAGTTTTAAGGAGGGACAAATAATCCTCAAGATCACATGGAATTTAGGGCAAAGGAAACTCTACCCTACATTTTGTTGATGGTAGTGTATCACTGTAGGAGGTGCTAAGTCTGGCTTTAAAGTGCCTGAAAATATAGAAAAGAACATACATCAGAATCTGACCTCATTACAAACCGTGTTGCTTCTCTGACTTTTGCAAAAGCGGAATATTGGTTTCTAAAAGCAGATTTTAGACTCACAGATGACTGATCATATACAGTGCTATAAATTGCTAATGGGCTTGTGGATTCTGCAAAGCAGGAAGGAATTGGGTGGAAAAGTGCTGTTTTCAAAAGAGCTTCTAAAACAGGAGAGAAGTGAACATAATCAGGATTGATGCAGAAGTCCAAGGTCAGGCTGGGAGTAGAATTTTGGAGAAGGAAAACAGAAGATAATGAAAAGTTAGAAGGGTGAGAAGAGGAAGGAGAAAAAGGATGAAAATGACAGTAGAACGAAAAGGATGTTACAAAATGCTGACCATGTGGCAAGGGCTTCAGAAAACCCTTGCTCTCTGGCTAAACCACTATGCCTGTGGTCCCTTCACAGTTCTTAGCTGGGACCATCTCTCTATTTGTACAAACTTCAGCACAACAGGGCCCTGCTCTCTGTTCTCTTATATCTCCAGGCACTGGCATCACACAACTAATTAACAGTAGTAATAAATGATAGTGTATTGGCTCTTAACCCTTGGAATTTATTTTTCTGTGGTCTGCATAAAAAAAGAACAAAAAATTATAAAAAAAATTAGAAAGATTAATAATCCTCAGTCAGAGTGAACCTCTGAAGAGATGACACCATCTGGATGATTACTACTTGTTTCATTTGCACGTTGAACTCAGTACTCTTCCGGCACTAATTATTGCTTACCCTTTCCTTATTCCATGACTTCTGGGGCTCTGTGTGGGATATAAATAGCCAGACTAATGACATGCCGCATGTTGCTCAGGAGACCTCATGTTAGTTTACAGCATTTCTCTGATTATTACTTTTTTAATAGAGAGAAGATAAAATACTGGTCTCACAAGCACAACATGAGAGCCTTAATTTGTTCACATTTTTCTCAGAGCTAGTGCATGATGAAATATTTATATGTTCCTCTCCGGCTGCAGCATTTTGAATGTGCTGAGTTGTTTATTGTTGTAGTTAAGGACTGATGGGGAAAAAAGTGCTGGAGCTGTCGGTATCAGGGTATCCATGTCAAGTATGAAAATAAAATTACTATAACCAAAGCAAACATAACTACAGATGGTGTTAAGGGCCTGACCTGTCCTTTACAGGTAGAGAATTTAATAATGTGTCAATTTGTGAAATATATGTAGGAGAAGTTGCAGAGTCAAACGCTGTTCTTAGCACTGAAAGGCCAGACCAATATAAGGTCATTAAAATGGCTCATAATGCCAACTAAAACAACGAAGTTTGTCATGTTACGGGGTGTAACACAAACTATCTGCAATGACCAAGAGAGGAAACAAAGCCACAGCCTTTGGATGCTGCCTGAAGTACTTGGACACTGCTGATGGGATGCCCATCCTTGGCTAATCTAAATGTGACCTGATGATACATTATCCTTTTTGAGTTTTCACCCCAGTGTTTCTTTCTAACTGTAAATTTATAATGTACAAAAATCATTAACTGATGAGGCTTGGTATGGCATTTCCACTCCACTGATGACATTTTGGTGGGTTAACTCATTGCCCTTGGGATGAGTTAATAAGCATTGATCGTTATTCACTTTTTGTTTGTAGCAGGACTAGCAAAGATTTCTCTCCCTGTACAAAGCGTGGGTTGAATAAAAATTTTAAAAACAGTGTCATGGCATGTGAACAAGTATATAGTCTAGCTTAAAGACCAGACTGGTAATCAAAAGAAGAATTAATATAGTTTTCTGCTGCTGATTTTTGCCATAATTCCCTTGTTTGATGTTTTCTGCTCAGCTCACATTCTACTCAGGTCCCAGCCTAGTGCTACTCTGATGCAAACATATATTTAAACCATGGAGAACAGAACAGTCTTGAAAATCACTCTTCTTGACTTATAGCCAGAAACTTCCAGTGCATCGTTGATTTACTATTGCTCACAAGTACTGGGACAACCTTGGAAGAAAACACTGGTGCTCTGTAGGAGGGCCACCCCCAAGAGATCTGGAAGAGAATCTGAAATGCACATTAACATTGTGCTGAGATGGAACTGAATTCAGATGGAACTGAATAGATGCTAGGGAGTAAAAGCAAAAGGCAGCTGATATCTTTTGGTCATGGCAAGATTTTAGCTGTTGATCTTGTCTGATTCATCAGTTTTCAAATTACCTAGATCCTTTTTTTTTATTTTTTTTTTTTATTTTTGTAATTCAGGGATACTCAGAAGGCTGCAGCCCATTTTGAAATGTAGAATTGAACACATGCCATCAGAGATAGTCTAGGTTTGGGTTAAGAGGGAGCAGAGGGAGCAGGAATTTTGGGAGTCCATGGGGACTGAGAACATTCTATTGAAGCATTTAAAATAAAGGGGATATACTCCTTTTTCCCTTCCACTGTGCTGTTTCCCCACTGACCTTGCTCTGTTGCTAGCCCAGAAGATGAAAGCGCTACTGTTCTTTTCTGCACTCCTCTGGGTCTCCAGTCCTTTATCTCTGCTGAAGTCTTCACATCCACTAAGTCCAAGGACCAAGAAGTGAGATAAGGAGAGGGAAGTCTCCTTACCACTTTTTCTTAACTTCTTGTGCACCCATGCAGTGCCAGCTGCAATCCTGGCCCTCTGTGATTCATAAACTATCCAATTCTTTTTTTATAAAACACACTCTCTTAAATCAAAGAATTTTGTTTCATTGCCTCCTGCTGCATGAAGGTCAAAGCCTAGTGGTGCATACTTCACTGATTCTTTATAACAGTGTGCACTTCAAGATCGGTTTCATTTGCCATGTGTCAATGGTTTCCACTCCTGTCTTCATCTAATTACAAGAAGGTGACTTGAACAACCCCTCTTCACCTCTGGGAATGTCTGAAACTATCTGTGGATGTCTACAGGTAATTAAGATTTGAGCTTGCTGCTCATGTAAAAGTCTTTCTCTGTTTTGATTATTTTTTTCCCCCCTACAGAATCCTTATGTCTTCTGGCTCAGATTTTATAGATGGACATGGAAAAAATCAGTGTGTTAGAAATTCTGAATATATCAGATACAATGAATTTGAGAATAAATGCTTCCATTTATTTTTCATGGTTTATTTGGGCCCCTAACAGAAGAAAACAAAAGAATAAAAAAACCCAAAAACCACCACCAACACCACCAAAAATCCACAAAACCAAAACCAAACCCAACCAAACAAAAAACAACTAAGAAGGAATTGAAATAAATAATTTAAGTTAAGGAGAATTATATGAGATAATACAAATACTCAAGGGGGAAAAGGCAGCTAATTGTAATTTAATCTATCTATTCAGAATTTAGGATTTTATGGATTTCAAAATGCATGTAAAAGCCACACAGAATCATAGAATCACAAAATAGTTTGGGTTGGAAGGGACCTTAAAGATCATCTTGTTCCAACACCCCTGGCATGGACAGGGACACCTTCCAGAGACCAGGTTGTTCAGAGCCTCATCCAACTTGGCTTCCAACACTTCCAGGGATGAGGCATCCACAACTTCCCTGGGCAATCTGTGCAAGTTTCTTATCACCATCACTAAAAAGAAATCCTTCCTAATAACCTAAATCTATCTTTTTTTATCTTAAAACCAACACCTTTTGTCCTATTCTGTCCTATTCTACTCAAGGATATGGCAAAACTTTCACTGGTTTAATGAGTGGAAATTAAGGTCTTGCTGAAAAAAAAACCCCTTGTTCTTATTTGTAGATCTTTTGTCTCTGATTAAATTTCAAATAATATGCAAATACAGGTACTATGTTCTGCCATAACATATATTAAAGTCTGTGCCCACATAAACACAATGCATTATAAGGCATTATTTATATTGCAATTGCGTACATTCACATTAATAAAATACCTATGATATAATGCAATAAAAATATATGGAAAGTATAATAATTTATCATAATACATACTGGAAAACATATAATACAATCCCATAATAGACTTAATATTTTTTCCAAATGTTTATTTTTCTGATAGTTATCAAACAGAAATATGATCAGGAGTTCATGGGAGTGTAGTGTAAGAGATAAGAGATAAGATGAGGATATTTTTACTAAAAAGTATTAAATTTTTGCATGAGAAAATTCAAATATCATTACCAAATGTCAAGAAAACATCATAATGTATGTTTGGAGCTACATAAACAGGAAATGTCCCTTTTTTTTCTGATTTGCTAATACCATCTGCCTGAATGGATCTGGCAGGAGAAGAGCCTCTGAAAGAAAATGCTGGGACATGTTAAGACTAGATTGGACAAAACCCAAGCAAAAATTCTGTATCAAAAAATTGATGGACTAGAGAATTTAAAAGGCTTTTTTGGTCCCTGATTATATGTTATTTATTGGCATTGGATATGAGTGGTAGAGTTTAATATTTCATATTGAAATATTTAATATTTCAAAAATGTCATATAAACAGTATTGCCTTTGCATCTTGCTCAACCCAGGATGGCAAAATGGCCAGCTCAGTGTAGTGAGGATTTTGCAGGACATTATTGTCTCTCTTTTCACTAAGTACAATCCCTTCCATCGAGCAGAGAGAAGGAGCAGCCCAACCAGCTGTGCTTTTACAATAGTCTAGGCCAGGTAAAGGTTTTTGACCCCATGGTACTCTCAACTAACCATTGAGGTTCTCTAATGATGACAAAAGCTGGCAGAGGAATGGAAACTTCCAGAAGAAAAAGACTTACAGATTTGGTAGTAGGAAAAGTGAGGAAATGAATGTAAATAGGACAATAAATATTCACATCATATGCAAAATGGAATTTTGAATTGTATGCAGTGTCTCCAGTTTTCTCAGATTATTGCACTGACAGCTGTGAGAAAGAAGGAGCATGGTCAGTCAGGTGTATTCCCTAATTTGCACATCCAATCCTGGGCAGGATCTGCTTGCACACATAAGACATGACTATAGATAATGCTGTTACTCTTTTATCATGTGTCATATTTCTATTAATCTTGCAAATATCAAGGTACCCAGCATTCTTGCCCCCTCATTCTTAAGAAACTTAAATAAAATAAATATTTTATTTAGGTTTCTTAGGCTCACTGCAAATGCTGGAAAGAACAGCTGAGGCACTCTCAAAATCCTTGTAACTAAAGGAACAGGAAAATAATTTCCTAAATTTTATGGAAATAAGCTAAAAGTGGCCACCAATCTTGACATTTCCTTGAAAAATGTGAGATGTTTAATATGTAGCAAGAATCTGTGCTGTAGGAAAGCTTTGTTGAGTTCTATATGCAAGAACTGGGCAGGACAGGGAACGTTCCCTTTTCACTTTCAGTGTGCAATAGAAATGTCATCCATACTATGAGACAGGAGTAGAGAATAGGTTTGTGAGCAGCAGTGATTTCTCTTAAACTAATTGTTTCACTATTGATCAGTGATCAGAGCATCAAATGCTCACTGACAGGAACATATACAGATAAGGCCAACAAACCTTCAATACAATGCGCAGGTTTTTGTAATGGTATTACTTATAGTTTAGAAGCATTTTCTTGTTTTGTTTTGGCTGTTTACGTGTGTTTTTTCCTCCATATTATTCAAATACCTTCACTATTCACGGAAAATAATGATTGTTTCCTTCTTTATTGAAGTCATTATTATTTACCTCAGTGACAAGCTCTCTCGAGCAGTAAAATCATGTTTAAGAGTCACACAAGGTTTAGAGACTCTTGGGTGCTTTTCATCTCTCTTAGCTTCAGTGTTGGTACAACTAACAGTGATGACCCGAGAAACCAGCAATGAGATTTCTCTGATTTGGGAAAGAATTCGACTTCGGTGGGAGCTGGTCCAAGTAATGGCAAGGCACAGGGGTAACTCCCACTGGCAGGGCAATCAAGCTGTTACTAAATCTGACACTAAAGACTCTGTTGGGAGTAGCCAGACAGAGCCCACGTGTATCACATCCAGCGGCTCCTACCACGCAGCCCAGTAAACAACCTTCAGCTGGTAATAGATGTTCTCTGAGACTCTTCAGGTGGAATCTTAACATACTCCAGCCTGCCACTTTTCAAGATGTTTGCTTGTAATCAATAGTATCTGCCTTTTCCAAACTTTTTGGAGTAAGAGCCCATTCTGTTTCCAACGCAAAAACAAATGTGCAATAATATGGTCAGCTGCTCACATGTCAGGTGAATGCTAGAAGGAATGAATTGAGATCTAAGGATGCAGTCCAAAGCACAGGCTCAATCAAAAGTGAGTCTGCACAATGTCCTGAGCCAAGCAACATATAGAGAATATTGCCATTAAAATGTGCTGAGAGATGAGTCCATCATTACACATGAATGCAGCTATCCTAATTTCATTGACTTCTAAATTATTTTCAGAGTATTTCACTTCTCTCTGCAGTTCTCTCCTTTGTCCTCTTTTCCTGCTACTTTCATCTTCTTCATGTGTGTATGATTGGGAAAAAAAAAAAAAAAAAAAAAAAAAAAAGGAAGAAAAATATCTGGAAGGGAAAAAGAGTTTTCAGAGCTGAAGCTTTCTAGATGCTTTCACTGCAGCATTTATGACAGCTGCCTTTTCCTTTCAGGATGCTGGAGAACTACACCAGTGCAGGAGTTGTAACCCTTCTTTGAAATTCCCCTTTTTACTGAA
The DNA here is from genome assembly GCF_009819655.1 of Sylvia atricapilla. Taxonomy (NCBI): domain Eukaryota; kingdom Metazoa; phylum Chordata; class Aves; order Passeriformes; family Sylviidae; genus Sylvia; species Sylvia atricapilla. Next base: position 146,412,502 of record NC_089140.1, read on the forward strand.
GATTCTTCTGTTTTTAGTCTGATAGTTTAACACATGTGGTAGTGCACAGCTCAAAATTCAAAGAAGAAAATATTTGTTTTCCAGATAAATGCTCACCCAACAGAATTTTTTTTTTTTTTTTTACATTAGAGAAAAAAAACTAAAAGATGCTCTCAATTCTACATATCAGTGATTTTAACATATAATTTTCTCCCCATTTTTCTGTTGGTGGTTCTTGATGATACCTTAGTGTTGCTGCTTGATCTAATTTCTTCTAAACAATACCTGGTAATAGCAGATAACTAATAGGAAACATAAAAAACGCCTGAAACCCAACCCACAAGAAGCCCATTGTCACACATCCACTGCACAATGAATTGAGCTAATTGTTAAGAGAGTAATTTTAAAGAAGCTACATATTAAAGAAAAGAGTTCATTATGTGTCAGTAAAAAATATTAAGTATCTGTGACCCAGGAGAAGAAAAAGAGAAATTGAATTTGACATCTAAGTGAAAACCCTTGGAATAAAAACAATTAGAGCATTAATATAAAAGGATTCAGCATTTTTTAATGTAATTGACCTTTGAAGCCTTATGAATCTATTTTACTTTTTTTTTTTTTTTTTTTTTTTTTTTTAAGATTGCAAAACATCTCTAAGAGCCCATTTGGGAACATGACAATTTAGAAAATGGAAAATGCATTCCTTAGCCTGACTTTAGTGCATTTGCAGCCTCCTAGCATTACCCATGAGATAACACTTCACTGCTCCTGTTTTTCCCTTTCCCAAACTCAGACAGTTGCATCCCCAGATACCATCTAGGAACCCTGGGTGTTTGTGCATCATTATGCTGTCTGCTTCACTCCTTCCCACACCCAAATTGGATTAGGTCCATCATCCTTAAAGGCAAGGGATAGAACATGAATCATCCATTGCACTAACTTTGAGAAAACTGTAAAGTGCTGTAGAGTTCCAGAAGTGGCTTTTAATAAATCCATCAGATCATACTCAGATGCAGCCTGATGTAATGGTTTCCATGGACAGTAAGCCTGATAATGAAACTGTAGATAATGAATAACAAGATCTTAGTAGGATGTTACAATAATAGAGGGTTTGGGCAGGCGCTGTCAATCCTGGTGACACCTATTTATAATGTTTCATTAGTGCAAATGTAGCAAAGTATAAAGTGGGATACAAGTCCTTGATGCCTTCTCTGACAGTTTCTTAGTGCACTTAAGCATTAGGGTATACCTTAGTGCATTTTATCATTAAAAGGACTGGGTTCAGCCTCTTCTGAGAGACTTAGTGGCACAAATAAAATGTTAGTAGTTCCAGTCATTATGCCAAGATATGGGTGATATTTCTTCTCTAGAAAGTAGTCAGTCTGTGGCTTGAAAGTCAACAGGACTTCATCATAGTGGAAAGGGACTGCAAGGTCAGAAGGGCAAATTATAACTTAAGAAATGCCATGAGATATTGCTATTGCCAAGGGATTTCAGCAGAAGTCAAGGACTCATTTTCTCTTCTTTTGTTCATGAGTATTCACTGAAGGGGCACAGCAGCCTCCACTTTTTCCCCTTGAGCATTTCTATTCAGACTTGTAATTATGCAGATTTCATTCAAGCTAATTACAAATATAAGTTTCTAATATTTTTATTAGCATTTTATTTCAGTCCACCACCCATACTGCTGTTTTCTCACCCCTCTTTCACCTTGCCCCTTTTGTTCAAGAATCCACTTGATACAGAGCCAAAAGTCCACCTTGTGATATTTCAGATTTCACCTTCCACCTTTCAGGTATCCCTATTCTATATTTTACTGAGTGCAGTGCAGGGCAAAGACATCTGAGACACCTTTCCATGAGCTCGTTTGAATGTTTGAGACAGGACACTATAATGCACTATTTAAAGCACATGAACCCCCATCCCTCTTTCACAAACCTTACTTTTTATATATGTTTTTTAATCTATTAAATCTACAATAAATTTAGTTTTGTTTGAACCACCTTCCTGTGTATTTGTTTCTGTGTGTAAGAAAACAACTTTCTAACATCATCTGGCCGTGTACAACGGGTCAAATTTTGTCTTTCACACTGTTTATATAACAAGGCTGGAGCCTGTAGGGCTTAGTGAAAACGTCCTTAGCATCTAAGCCTGGTGGGAGAGGGTGTAGGAGTAGTGAAATTATAGCACAGTGAAGATTTAAGGGTTACTGCACATCCACAGGCCTGTGACTGACTTTGGATGGCCTGTGAGGACATCTAGGGGAATAGCCAAAGAAGCAATATCTGTTTTGGACAAAAAACCTTGTCTGAATGATTCTGTTCTACAGTTTAGTCCAAGCTAGAAACTGTTAAAAATGTTGATCAGGATTAGGTAGTTTCTGCTCTTAGGTCTTAAAGGTCTTTCCCTGCAGAAGAAAAAATGACTTTTCTTTAAACTTTTCATTGACCAAGATAATAATGAATTTATATTTATGAAAGAAAGCTGTCTATTGGAAGAATGATTTTTTTGCACGGGAAGGTAGTGATAGAAAAGACGGAAGGGTTTTGAACTAAAGAAGGATAGATTTAATTTAGATGTTAGAATGAAATTTGTGTGAGGGTGTGAGACACTGGCACAGGTTGCCCAGAGAAGCTGTGGATATCCCATCCCTGGAAGTGTTCAATGCCAGGTTGGATGGGGCTTGAAGCAACCTGGGATAGTGGAAGATGTCCCTTCCCATGGCGTTGGAACAAGATGATCTTTAAGTACCTTCCAGCCCAAACCATTTTGTGGTTCTGTGTGTCACCTGGAAAAAGGACTGAGGTGGTTGCTCAACTGTGACTTATTTTAAATCTGATGTGATGCTAAAGGCATGATGGAATTTTTTCAATATTTAGGAAATGTTACTCTGAATACATGCAGTACATTAGACTGAAGCAGAGTGTCCTGGGGGAATCACTAAAAACATTGCATCTCGAGACCACAACCTGAAAACCATATTACACATAATCCTCCATAATATATTAAAAAGACTGTTGTAGTTATGAGGGAGAAGAAAAAATAATTCAATAAAATTTTTATCTTGATTTCTGAGCAGAAAGACCAAATATGTTGTTCTAATATAAGCACTAGAAGAACAGGAACTTGATCAGATGGTAAGGTACTCTTTCCTTAAAAAAAAAAAAAAAAAAAAAAAAAATTGCTTCCAGGATTTTTTTTCTGTACACTTAACATGAATAATTCATAATTAATCTTATTCACATAAGTGAGAGGATTCATGATGTGCAGTCCTATTCATACAAGCAACAGAGCCAGGTTAGCCAATGCAATTAGTTAAGGGTGCTTTGGATGCCTGTATCAGCTCCAAAATATAAAATTGAATCTCTTGAATCCTGATCTAGTTTCTTATGTTTGGGAAAATGATCTCTTCTTTGTTTGAAGTTGACCCCTTTGATATGATGCAGTCATCAAAGGTAACAATTATTCTTCCAGAAAAGAAAGAAGATATTTAACAAGTGTAGAATTTTCACATCTCTCTCAGTATCTGATGAATATAAATGCTTTTTATAAAACTTAAATCCCTGATGAGTGACTGTCTTTAAAAATAAAAATTTTGAGATTCTCTGGGAGAGCTTTCACTTGTGTTACAGAGAACAGAGTTTAATAGGATAATATTGGAACTCAAAAACAATGCATAAATATTTTGGTATCTCAAAACACTATGGAAAAGCTATTATAGAAGAACTCATGTTTTTTGTAAGTCTTACTGTTCTTCTGTTTCCACCACTTTGGGATTGGACATGATATATTTTCAGACAAAAAAATACTGAACCAAGATAATCCCCTAGAAATCTAGAAATGAAAGAAATAAGACTCAAAAACTGTAAAAGTAGAAATATTGGTGATATGCTGACACACAAGATTCACAACAGGCTTATGGAGAAAGTAGCATAGAATTTTATGTTTGTGTTAAATTACACAACATTTTAATGCAGTTTTAATATGAATTATTGATGAATTATGCATTCATACCTAATAATTTAAATAAACTCAGTAGATAAAACAAAAATGTGTAATACAAATGAAAAGAGCCATATTTTTAATATATAAGTGTGGTAATATTTTATTTTAGATGAGGATATAAACTTCTGTGTTCATGGAAGTGATATTACTTGCTATAAAGAATATGTCTTAAAGAAAAAAAATTTCTCTGACTTGTCAGAGAATACATATTTTGTATAGGTAGGTGCAAGTCCCCACATCTCATGGCCATTTGCTGCTGTGTGAATTGAATATTTCCCTGATCCAGACAACTTACATAAGTTCTTTTAAACTCCAGCAATGAAATTATTCATAATGACAAAGAAGGGAACTGACCCAGTTTACTTGAAATAAGATTCCCCTCCTTCCCCCAGCAATAGCTGACACCAGCAAGTTTCACTTCAAACTGAGGTTAAGGAATTCTTTAAAACAGAAGAGCAAACTTACAGAAATAACTGTTGAAAATGGGAAACATGAGTTTGTAAGCAAATGACAATCTTGGGATTTTTGAAGCTGATGTTATGAAGCTGATTGCACTCCTCAGTTATTTATATCCAAATGCCTCCACTCTTTAAATAGTGTCCATTTATATTTCAAGTGGCCTACATACACAATGCTGGTGTTACATGGCTGCTCCACATGCATTGTAATTGAATTACTGAACAAAATATAGGCAGAATATAGTCGTGGCTTCTGATACTGTATAGTTATTGCAACCTAATAAGGTCAGCAGAGATTAATTGTGAAATCAGACTGCTCCATCTGAGGAGGAAAGACAAGAATAAAGCACTCTCCATATCACCTTTCAAAGTTGTGACTGTTTTGCCCTCCTGTACTCTTTATTCTGTGCAAGTGAATCACAGAATTAAAGAATCACTGAATGGCTTGGGTTGGGAGGGACCTTAAAAGATCATCTTGTTCCAACATCCCTGCCATGGGCAGAGGCACCTTCCATAGACCAGTTTGTTCCAAGCCCCTCCAACTCAGCCTCGGACACTTCCAGGGGCAGGGCATCCACAACTTCCCTGGGCAACCTGTGCCAGTGTCTCACACCATCACAGTAAGAATTTCATCTTAATCTCTGATTTGAATCTACCATCTTTTATATTAAAACCATTTAAAAACATTAAACTAAAGATGTGCTGTCTAGTGCCAACTGTGCCTGGTGCCGGGTCAGGAGCACAGGAGTTGGGATATGGCAATTTCCCAACTTCTCTTGCATATTGCAAGAGTTTGATAGGAAAAAAAGTTCAGCACTTGTGAGAGAAAGTTTTTGGTCTTTCATTTCAGATTGTAAAAAACATTTTTGGAAATCCTTGGTGTGCGGCTCTGGGGAGGAAGGAAGTAGGTGCTGGGATGTGGTTAGCCCATTGTTAAAATATTCACTGGTAACAGGGAAAATATTCAAATGGGACAGAGATTCAAAGTTTCCTTCAACTGCAGAGATCATGGAGGGCTTAATAATTAGTATATTGGATATTGTAAAGTAGGTTTTCTCTCACTGGGAATTTTGCCCTGAACACAAAAAAATCTTTTCTGATTAAAATTCAGTTGACACATTTCATCATGAAGTGGTTCAGTTAAGACAAAGTAGCATATTCTAAGGAGAATAATTTTGCTAAAAAGATTTAGCCAGATCTCTGCTTGCAACCTTTACAAAAATAGCTCCACAACAGGCAGATGTGGGATCATCTGTTTCCTCCACTCCCTGCTGTGTCCTCTTTCTAAAAAGTTACAGTTCTGGATATGGTACAGGACTCCCTCACTGCCAGTCCTACATTTAGGACATTATTCCATTTGAATAACTTACAGCATCTGAATTTGCATTTACATTCTAGAAATTATAAGAACTGCGTTTTTGACCTCTGCTCTCCTAGAAATACTTTTCCTAAGGCAGCTCCAAGGAGAATATCTGGTGCATCCACAGTTTCTCCAGATAGTTGCCTTTCTGTACTCAGTCTGGTCTCTCAATTTAAAATATTCTATTTCACTCCCACAGGTTTTACTCAATCAGTTTGTTTTCCTGTTATATCATCTCAGAAGTATATATGTTTTCTTAAGTAACATAAATTTCCTTAATGATCATCTTGTTTGAGAACAAATACCAGCTTATGTCTTACTCAGAGATAACTAAGTTGTGGATTTACATTTATTTATTTATTATTTTTTTAAATTAGGACTGTAGGAGGTTGTTTCACTGGCAGATGCAATCTGTATCTTTTCTTTCTCCTCTGATTTTCCCAATGGCCATATGCATAGCTCTAATGTGTGCATAGTGCATACATCCATTCTGAGAAAAGAGTGGCACTGCAGCCCCAAATAGGGCATCTCACAGTCCAAATGCCATTCTCATGGCTAGCAGGGCAAAAGAAAATTAACTGGGTGGATAATTTCAAGTTTAACAAATGTATTTTATTTGGTTGATGTCACATCTTTAACTTCAGTAAAGTTTCTACCAGCTACCGAGGGAGATATGTAAAAATGTTATTATACAGGTCTGTGCTCTCCCCATGGAAGTTTTTGTGAAAGCTTAACAGAGGCTGACCACGTGGCAACCTGTTGGCTCTACCAGGCTGCCCAGAAATTGAATTTATAAGGGCTAAGAGATCAGGCCATGTTTCTGTAGCTTGTAAGTGCAGGTGACACACGTCTCAATTGGCAGGTCTGGGAGTCCCTGAGCTCTATAATGAATTATGTGTGACATGAATTGCCACTAAGATGTAGCGGAAAAATGCTGAGAGCACATGATGGAGTCTCCTGCTGGTGCAGCTCACCCTCAAGCTAACCTTGGGGAAACACTTTGAAATGGTAGCTGAATAACGAGGAATCCAGCTTTTGTATGTCAGAGGTGTTTCAGACACTGACTTAGCAACATTTAGAGTGATTTCTTTCCTCAAACTTTTATATTCCACTAAGAGAGGACCTACTGAGGAACACAGTATCTTGAAATGGTCACCGTCATTTTTCAGCTTTTTTCTAAGGAGAAAGAAATTGATACATTTCCCTGAACCCCAGGCTCTAAAAACATCATTCTGTCATAATGACCTAGAAAATAATTGACTTGTTCACATGAATTGGTGGGTCATTGTAGTTAAAGGCTCAAAAATCAGTTCTCAATTTTCCACAGTGTTGAGGAAAAATATTGGTAAAAGCTGAGAAAGAAGCATGCTAAGGAAAAAAAAGAAAGAGCTTCATGGTCTTTCAGAATATTTTGCATACACTATTACATATATGTTTTAGTTTTCAAAATAAATATTGGGTGATACAAAATACTTATTCAGATTTTTTGGTTAACTTTAGAAGAAGTGCTGTAAATTCTACCAATTTATATCCACAAGTGAAGACAACTCTGTGAATTTAAACTGATTTAATAATGTCATGAATTACACTAGTTCCCTATATCTTGCATTTAGGATACTTTTAAGTAACCCTTCCTTTCAGAGAAACATAATATGAGGTTCCTACGTTTATCAATGGTTTGTTTAAGTTGGCTTAAAGAGTATGGGAGAAGCTCAAGACAGTTGTTGGTGCTTTATCTTACCATATTACTATCCAAAAGGCAAATATGGTTCTTTAAACATTTACTGTAACCCAGTTTGCTCAAGCCTGGAAACTTAACAAGGGAGTAGAAGGTGCTTAGAAGGTCTGATAGACATTAATTCCCTTGCAAAACTGAAGCGAGCAGATAAGGATTCTGCATCACAACTTTTGTGTCACATTTTGAGAAGACCTATTTAAATTAAATTATTTGGGTGGAGTCAAAGGTGTGGTAAATTGGTGCAAGAGCAATTTTAAAGAAATTTATAAACCAAAGAAAATCTAATTTCCAAATTTAATCCATTCAAAGGATGTGAATCCTTTGAAGCCTGATCAGGTTCTGACTAATAGCTTTCAATCTGTGTATAATACAACAGGATGTTCGTACGATGACTCACTCCCAGTAATGAACATGCACTTTTTGTGTTCACATGCACAATTTGTCCCCTTTTGCTTACACAGTGGACTCTTGACAGAGCAGTCCTTTAGTGACAAGATCACTCTCCTGGCTTTCTCCATCTCTGCTGCCTCCAAGGCTCCAGGTAAATAAATTGGGATGCTTTACACAGCCTGTATTTATGGGCACCATTGCAGCTTAAGATTAGAAATAAGGAAGAGGTCAGGCAATTGTAATGCCTCCCTTCATCTTGTCGAATCCTTTGTCCCACTTTTGTTCATCTTCCCCATCTCCCCTGCCCTGTGACACATCTCTGTCTTGTTGCTTGGTAACCTCCCAGCACTGCTGTTCATGCCAGCTTCAAGGGCTCCCTGCTCCCCCTTCCACTTGCTCAAAAACATCCAGCCTAAAATCAGTTGAGATTTTCTTCTCTTTGCTTCTGACAGACAAATCAAATTCAGAGGAAATGTGGGAAGCTCTGTCAGAGGGTAAATTCTCAATTAAGGAAAAAAAAATAGAGGAAGATATATATTCAGAAACAGCTGATTAACAGCATGGGACTTCTGCATGATAATTTCAGAGAGTGGATGGAAACCCAGCTACTCTGAAAAAAGATGAAAAAGGTTAAAGGAAAAAAAAGAAAAAAAAAAAAGAAACTGCAAAAGAGGAGAAAATTAAAAAAGGGAAAAAGAAGGGTGGAGAGAGAAAGAGGGGAATTATTACTTGCATAGCACCAGTGGCTCAAGATCCAGCTGGAAATGAAGCTGCATTCATTTAGTTATTATACAACAAAAATAAAGCAGATCTTATCTAGAGATGCAGCAGTCTAAAATGATTGACTAAAATGTTTTAAGCATCAGGATGTCATCTTGCTACAGGACACTATACCTCCCCATCTTTTTTCAAAATAAATTGGCAGTTTCTCATCTTATGCTTGATGTTAGTACTCAAATTATTATAGAAAATTATAGATTAGTAAGTTTCTTTTGAAGCTAGATTTAAAAATGCATACTTAAGAGGAAAATGGCAGGATTGAGATGCCTGCAGGTGCAAGTGGGATTTTAATTCTCTGAGGAACTAGAGTGTTGATATTGGACATTTGAATAGAGTGAGTTGCTTCCAGATCTCATTCAGATCCAGACTGGAGAAGAAAAACAGTTTTGGACTGAGATATGGCCTGAAGTGGGGATGTAAGAGCTGGCTGAAGATGCTGTGTCCAGCACTGGACAGGTCCTGGTCTTTTTCCATATGGGCACTTGGGCTTGGACACTGGGGACATGGACCTACAGAAGATCAGCACCTAAAGGCAGAGGTTAGGCAAGGATATTGGACTCAGCAGTAGTCACCTACATCTCTGCAGCTAAATTGTGCCTCCACAGTTGTATCTATTTTCAGAGTAAGGCAATTGAATTTTGGCACAGGTGTATCCAGTTCTGCACAGTCTCTCTAAGTCTGCATTCTCCCATTGCACTCAGCAGAGATCTAAATGGAGCCCATCTTTCAGATGAGCAGGCAGTAGAAGCTATTTTTGATGAGTTGCAGTCAGGGTTGCATTGAGTACAGGCTTGACTCAGTAGCCCAGGTATGTGACCAGGAATATCTCAAAAGCTTTAGACCATCCTCCCTCATCTCCTGATGTGTCTGCAAAATTATATGGGTTTCTGGCACACAATTTTTCAGTTTTTCCCAATTGTCTTTTGAATGGAAGTGCCTTGAATGATCTACAGGGATATAAATTGTACCATATATGTATGTGCAAACCTAGACTGCCCTGATGCCTGATAGGAGCTTGGATATCCAGCAAACATGTAGGCACTGAAGACAGAAGTCTAAGTTCAACTTAATCAGTCTAAAGGAGAATTACACTCACTTTTTGTCTGTTTCTTAGGGACTTTTTCCTCAGAACCTGTATTCCATGAAATGCATCTGTACAGTGAAATTGTACGGATGCTTGAAATCTTAGACTCAGGTAAGAGAGTAAGAAAGCACACTGCAGGTTTTTACGGGGCATAAATTTGTTAGAATTCACTAGTAATTTGGTAGTAAATGAAGAGGAGAATGACTGATGTTCCAGTAATGACAATGAAATCTCCCTATTGAGGCAGACCTGTGTGTTTATCTATACATCTAGACACACACACATATACACACACCACACACCTTCCTTTAAGTGCAAACCAAAACCAAGGCCTATATTCCTTCAATATTTAACAGATCTTGTTCCCAGCAAGTCCATGCTGCTGCTCAGCCACCTCAAAAGAAGATGATGAAAGCTCTGCGGAGCTGTTAGTTAGTGCAAGATCAAGTAATTTGTATTTCTTTCCTTGGTCAATAAGGAGTCGTATCTTCCTTGCCCTCATAATTTTCTTAAACTTTTTAGATGGTTTTTAGAATAATTTATTCTTTACTCCTGCTTTCTTCCTTTATTTTGTGGAAAAAACTCAAAAAACCCCAAAAACCCCACACATGGAAACACAAAAGGTGGACTGACTTTCATTTTTCATAAAAGATGGTGAAAAAAACCAAGCACGAGGGAGAGAAAGGGGAAAGAAAAAGGACAAACAATATGCTTTTTTGTAGTCTTTTGATTAAAAGCATTGACAGCAGCTTCACCTGAGGAAAGCTGTATTTTACAGAGCACCTGTCTAAACACCATATGTTTATAGGCTTTCTCCTTCTAAGACTCTGTAGTCTTCTAAAAAAGAGACTTTGATTGTTTCAAACTGTTCTTATATCTCATGACACATATTCCAGCTGGCACCATGTGAATGTCATTAAAGGTGAGGAAGGACCAAAAGATGCAAGACTATAAAACCAATTCTCTTTCTTTCAGAGAAATTGAGTGATTCATAACTCATCAATAATTCCTCTGTGAGATTTTTTGCCTGAGTAGAAGAGACCTCCTTTTCAGAACATATGGGTGAGTCAAACTGCAATAGGAAGAAAGCACATCTCAGTAATTTAGTTTCAATTGCTCATTTACATCAATAAAAAAAAAAATAAAAATACTGTAAACAATGCAGGGTTATTTTCTTTAGCAATGCACCAGGATAGCTGTAAATGTCTGCATGAATATACAATAGGATCTGTCTGACATATCTCATTTATGCTTTTATTATTTTGCAAGGAACAATGCAAGTCTTATTAGATTCTTCTGCATTCACTTAATGGGGAAAAACAAAATCCCAACATCTTTCTTCCTCAACAAAATCTGATGTGTAAGGATAAAGTCACTCTGACTGCAGACTGCAATGGGATGAGAATAAATTGTAGCACATATTACTCTCCCAAGTTTCCTGCCATATTTAACAAGTTCCATACTGATAAAAGCAAACATTAATATGGGCTGACAAGCTTATGGGAAAGAAGTTGTATAGCCACAAATGACATCATTGGTATCTCTGTTCTCTGCAACTCTGATAAAATTTTTCATCTGAAGTCTTTTCCTATTATCTGTGTAACAAAATGGATTCTACTCACCAAACTAATTCTACAGTAAAATCCTGGAAAATAAAATGAAATATTTCTCTTCTTGTAAAGGTAGTATCCTTGTCTGAGAAATGGAAGCAAAAAGTAAACTTCTGGCATTTCTGGAAGATTTCTTAAAACCAAGGAGGAGTTACTTGTTTTATTCTGAGAATGACAAAATCAATTAAAGTTTAAAGAACAGACTGATTATGTATAACCTCTAAACAGACAAAAAAAGTGGCTGCACTCCTCCAGGAAATCAAGTATTTAGTCCTCCCTTTTGTTTTCAACCAGTGCTGGCAGTGGAAGCACAGAAGCAAATATGAGCACAGCAACTGTGATGCCTCTACTTAAGCATATATTATAATCACTAATTGATATTTCCCCTATTTTTCCAATCTCACTTTAAACCAATGAAACTCTCTTGCATCCACTGAGATCCTTTCTAAAGGAATTATACAGATTTACAACCTGTTGTGTGAATAACTAATTCCTCCTTTTTTTCCATTTTGAACTGGGTTCTTACTCACTTTATTTTATTGCCTTCAGATCTTACACTGACAGAGTAAGTGCCTTCCAGTCCATTTGCTTCATTCTCCTCATGGCTCTGCTTTGTCTCTCTCTCTGTCACATCTCCTTTAAATAAACTCCTATCAGAAGTTTTGCTATTGCTCAGTTGCAAAGAGCTCTTCCATGCCTCTGATCATACTTGCTGCTTTCCTTGATACTTTCTGCCTTCTAGTACACCTTTTTCCTGAGGGGAACAGAAACTTCTCACTCTATCTGAGTTGTGGATTCAGCATGGATTTGCCAAAAGAGCACTCCGAGTGCTCATGGAGTCATAGCATCAGGCTATTTGAATGCCCAATTAAAATCCTCAAATTTCCAAGCAATTCTCTGATGTGGGAATTTTGATTTAGTGATGAAAACTTCCCCACTAATTTTGGGTTTGTGTGTGTGACCTTAAATTAAATTGGTTTTGGAACTGATTTCATAGGGTAGGCTGTTGGGTTTTCCTTGTCTAAAAATTTTAATAATCACAGGATAAGGGTGGCCTATGCAACATATTTTGTAGGGTTTGGACAATTTTTTTACTGTTGTGGCTATGTCAAACTGATAACCCATCAACGGGATAACTCATCTAGTCTCCTCATGCAAAATTATTTACCATCAGTTTTCTTTTTCTGAGAGGTAGTACTAAAATATCAGAAAAACTGGTCTGACAATTTCTTAATCATTCTTTAATTGTAAGAGCTCACAATTCCCAAATGCACTCAGATTAAGCACATGTTGATAAGTGCAGTAGAATTCCTAGTAGTCATGTTTCTGTACTAAATAAGCATGGCATTTTGGGGGGCTTTTTTTTTCCTCATGAAGGAAGAGACTATTAAGCTATGAAATTTGATGTTACCTCCCTTGTCCATTTTTATTTTTTTTTTACTTATTGAATTCATGCACTGAATTTTATACATTTTAAACTTTATTCCAGGTTGTAAGTTTAAAATTATATTGTTCAAGAATTCCCTATGGTCTTTTGAACTAGGAAAACAACCCTGAAACTGATCTGTGTTCATTAAAATACATTATCTCGAAATATAAACTTTTTCTTAATTATATAATCTTCAGTGAATAAAAAAATTTTAAAGTGAGTTTGCTGTAACTGATTTTTTTCCTCCTTCTTCAGTGTGTGCTCCATAGATCCTCCATGACTCCCTCTATATCTATCTGTATGAAAGAAAATAATTGAAAAACAGAAGGCACAAACAATTTTTAGGTCTAAGATGCCAAATTTGCCATTGCAAAAAAGTGTGTTTCATAGATATAGAGCACAAAAGAATCACACTGATTTATGCTATGCTACCACTGGATTGAATTCACGACAGTGGGGTACTGATTTTTAGTGTAATTCTTGAGCAAAAGAAAGTAAAAGAATACTTTCACCCATTTATTTGAAGAAAGAACATAACGCCATTTAATTTACATCTGCTTCTAGTAAATAAAAGTGACTATCCTGGGAAGTTATTTTCTGTTTCTTAGGTTCAAACATGAGTTCTGGCTCCTGAGCTGCTTTCCCATGGCCCCCACCATGGCACTGTGCTAAATGCCATTAATTGTGAAATCATTCTCCCCTTCTCTTCATCAAAGTCAATTTTGAGCTTTTGTAGGTAATGCAGGTGTTACATTGTGCACTGTGATCACCCTTAGGGAGGGCAGTATTTGCCAACAGCTATTGCAAGAAAGTAGCTGAAATATTTTTCTGTATTTGAAATCGGAAATTGGGTATTTCCAGTGGAGTAAGGATAATGCAGACTTTGTAGTGTGACTGCTAAATTGATAGCAAGATTCTAAATATGGTATTTTAAACAGTTCTATTCAACAGCTTCATCAAAGACATGGGCAGTGGGACCGAGCTTACCCTCAGCAAGTTTGCTGATGACACCAAGCTGTGTCGTGCAGGAAGGAAAGGACTTGAACAAGCTTAGGGGAATTGTGTCCATGTGAACCACATGAGGTTCAACAAGGACAAGAGTAATGTCCTATGTTTGGGGAAACATTTGGTGTCAAATACCAGCTGGAGAATGATGAAATTTAGAGCAGCCCTGCTGAGAAGGACTTGGGGGTACAAGGGTGTAGAAGGCTGGATGTGAGTCGGCAGTGTGCACTTGCAGCCCAAAAAGCAAATTGTGTCCTGGGCTGCATCAAAGGAAGCCTGGCCAGCAGGCTGGGGGAGGTGATTCTTGCTACTCCACTCTCATGGGGACCCAAACAGAGCACTGCATCCAGCTCTGGGGTACTCTACACAGGAAAAGTACAGACCTGTGGAAGTTAGTCAAGAGCAGGCACCAAAAATGATCAGAGAGCTGGAGCACCTCTGCTATGAAGACAGACTGAGTTATCTGAGGCTGTTTAGCCTGGAGAAGAGAAAGTCCCAGGTAGAGCTCATGACAGCCTTTTGGTCCTTGAAAAGGGGTTGTAAGAAAGATGGGGACTCTTTATTATTGGGGTCTGTTGTGACAGGGCAGGAGGTAACAGTTATAAACCAAAAGAGGACAGACTCAGACTAGATATGAGGAAGACATTTTTACAATGACCATGGTGAGGCATTGGCATGGATTGCCCAGAGATGGGCCTTGTCCCTGGAGGCATTCAAGATAAAGATAGACAGACTTTGAAAGCCTGATCTAGTTGCAGATGTTGCTGCTCATTGCAGTGGGGCTTGAATAGACGACCTTTAATTTTCTGTTCCAACCTAAACTATACTGTAATTCTAGCTGCATAATTAAACCCTCAGCTGATATTAGTCAGCACAACTGCATTCCCTCTGGAACAGACTCTGGGTAAGAATTTGATTCTTGAAAGATTTTTTTTATTCCATTTAATTAGACTTCTCTTTTTATCTTTCAACATTTTTTTCTCACTTACATATGCTTCCCCTATATGAAAAGAAAAACCCATCTCTCATATATTCTATCCATGTTTCCAGTGTTCAGTTGGTTTTAAAGTTAAGTAACCATGCTCAGCCAGTTGCCAAACATTACTCTCCTCCTCCCTGCCAAAGTAATGACTTTCTATTTCAACAACTCATTCCTGATTAGAAAACCAGATGGATTGCTCTCCACTACATGAGTGCATGTATCTTTGATCAGAAAGTAGCAATCATTGAATATATCATGTACACTGACACCAGGGAGGGAATTGTTCTTCATTCTGCCCAGTGAAGCATTTGAAACACCTGTTTTCCATCCTGAAAATGTTTGTGGCTACTGCCAGTGAAGTTAGTGCTGAAACAGCACTATGGAGCCAAGTTATCCTACTTGGACACCTGTTGAAAAAGAGACCTGCCTAGGCAATTCCAAAGCTCAGCTGGTCCCAGGGATGCCACACTTCTCTCTGCTTATGGGGAAATTCTCTTACCAGTGAAAAAGTCTGCTGTTTGAGGAAAAGGAAATCAGAAAGGGAAGTATTCTGGTTTATGAAGTCTTCCAATTACGGAAAAAGATATCTTTTGCTAGGCAAAGTTCACAGAAAAGACAAGAAATGAATCTGAGAACTGGTGTATTTGAAAGAAATAATGTGAACTCCATTCTTTCCATGTGGAAGGAACCTGAGCTGTAGTCACAAAAGGGATTAATAAATCTTTTCTAATGCAGGCTTTTTCATCTTGTGTTTTATTACAAATGTTAAAGAACACCTTCATTATCTAGCTCAAATGCACACATGTATTTAATCACATGAGTTTTCCTCCCTACACTGACTGAATGAGAAATGCCTTGTGTTTAGAGTGCATGAGGAAAACTCACACTAAACACCTACTATTAAGGTAATATGAGGTCATTATCACTGCCACTTAATGTTTTTTCCTCAAGCATGGATGAAAAAGAAAGACTGGTGATATTTGGCCTTGCAGAGTTTTATTAGCTCCAGCATTGACATTGAAACTAGACAACAAAACTAACTGAAATTGTGGTCTCTTCATTTAAGTGAAATACAAAAGAAAAAAACAAGTCAATGTATTTAAAACTGCAAGTCAACTTTTTTTGGTGAAAATTTGAACTCATTTGAAGTGGATTGAAATCTATATAATAAAAAACTCAATTCATTTGTCCTTTACTTTTATTAAAATGTAACTTATTTGTAGTCAAATATTTTTCATTACTTCAAAGATAATGTATTACTAAAGTTGTAACTTTCTGTTGAATCAATTAAATTACTTCTATTAAAAAATTCTCAAATTTAGTTAATCTCAGGACTTCATGGTTTTTTTATGAAATTGTGGACAAGTGGAGGAAATCGGTTAAGTACTTTTTCCTGCTGGAGAACACATTGCCTTAAAAAGGGATCTCTGGGTTTTCACACATAAAGTAGTTTATTTTTATACTAAAATGGCTACTTCTGCTCTGAGACTGAACAACAATAATTTGGGATCCCAGGATTCGAATACCACAGGCAAGTGCTAATGTTGCTTGGGACCAGTAAATATGGGGCCAGTAACTATAGGGACAAGGATCCAAAGACATAAATCAGTTGCTTAGAACTGAATATACTTAGAGTTTTCTGATAAAAATAGTGTTTATGGTATTGTAAGGCAATAGCTGTCACAAGCAACTTCAGGAAACTCAAAGCAAAAATAAAGTATCAGGAAACATTTTCTTTGTGTCTGAATACAATTAAATAGTAAGTCTTTTACTAGAAGCAATACATAGGTCTGACACAACGCTGTGTCAGAATTTATCGTAGCATGATTGTGATTATTTTAATATTTTGATAATTTCTCACCATATGTTTTTTTATTGACTGTTTCTCAAGTCTTCCCTGGAGACCTCAAAGCATAAACAGGCCAAAATAGAAATATCTTCCACTCAATTTACAAATTGCACTGTCATGTGAAACTGAATCTCTTATGTGTTACTCAGTATGAGGCAATAAATAAGGTTTAAAGAATTCTGAAGAACCCATGTCTTTGTTACATGTTCAAATGATAAAAATCTTAAAGAAATGTGCCAAATGAAATTTCAATCACATGTGACTTTGAATTAGCTATGTTGATTGCATTGATGGAGTAAAGCAAATGCAACAAAGGGGGAAAACCCACCTTAAAACCTACCCCCTTAACGAGAAAACTCACAGGTAGTAAATAATAAATGAAGTAGTAATAGAGGGAATTTCACCACACTTCATGAGGAACTCTATTAGAACTATCTTATTGGTTCATATGAAGAGTTCATGAAAAAAGTTTATATAAAAGCATCAAAAAGACCTGTGGATATGGCACTTGCAGATATGGTTTAGTGGAGAACATGCTGATGCTGAATAAACAGCTGGACTCAATTATCTGAGAGGTGTTTTCCAACCTAAATGATTCTATGATTCTGAATACATTTATTCTGTATATTAGGGCTTAGTTTCCAGCTATGCAATCTATTGTGGAATAATCTTAGAAGACGTGTGATACAAAAGCTATTGTTTAAAATATTTTTTAGATGAGACTAGACAGATCTGGAGGAAAACATTGTGAAAAGTCTAGTTTCCTTCAGAGAGAGATACAGTAGCTGATCATCAAGGTCTCTCTCCCATGTCTGACTTCTGTGGTTATAATTATAGCTTTCCTTCTTTGAGTTGAGAAGACCCAGGCTCAGTATGTCTGCTGAGCAGGTCCTTGTTATCAGCTGCTGGCAGTCAATGGCCACTGATGCTCAAGTTCTCAGAAATTCGGAGTCTGGTATTGACTGGACATTTCTTATGATGAGTTGGCACCTTAACATTTAGTGTCAGCCAGGTCAATAGCCAAAATGAGTCTACATCCACCAAGCTTTTTATTAAAATGGAATCACCAGGTTATTTCTTTTTATTCAAACTGTGAAATGCTGCCAGTGCATAGAAAACTGAAGACTTTGTTACAATGGTTAGAGAATCCTAGATGACAATGTTTTAATATGTATGGCTCAAACATCAATTTGCTGGATTGTTGGTAATACCACCAGAATCGTTGATTTCCAAAGATTGTTGGTAATATGCTGTGGAAAAGAACAAGATATGATTGGAGAAGAGACCATATAGAGGTAGGGCAGCACTTTTCCAGGACAAACATGGTTGTTGAAGCTCCTGCAGACAAACACACCACAGTCCAGTGCAAGCTCAGAAAATGGGCATGGAATGTAGGGGGGAACAACACCACCCAAGATCCCAATGCCTCCAACCACTTCCAGAAAGTCTGAAAGAACGGATTGTGCACAACTAATTTGAATTTGTATTTGTATTTGTATTTGTATTTGTATTGGTATTTGTATTTGTATTTGTGTAGAAAGTGAGAAACCTATCTTCAGTGTTTAGAAAACCTATCCATAAAAATGTAACTCCATCAATCCCAGCTGTATGACTCAGGATCCTGGACATTCCATCACCTGGATTAATGTTGGAACCAGGACTTGTGAACTTTTCCACTAACTCTCTTTTAAATTATTTTTTTTTTTATTTTAAATTTTATTTTCCTTCCTTCCTTCCTTCCTTCCTTCCTTCCTTCCTTCCTTCCTTCCTTCCTTCCTTCCTTCCTTCCTTCCTTCCTTCCTTCCTTCCTTCCTTCCTTCCTTCCTTCCTTCTTTTTCATTCCTTCCTTTTTATTCTTTAATTATTTTTTCAGTATTTACCACCTCTATCCATAATCCACTTCTGTGTGCTTATATAACTTTCACCAATTTCTATGCCAACAGTGTAATTTACTAATGAAATTTTTTGAGTTACTGGTAACTCTCTGACTTTTGTTCCTCCTTTTGAGTACAAGGAATCTTTGGATGTTGAGTGCTCCCTTCCTCTTAAAGGTGGGATGCTACAATGATGGGGCAGAAATGAGTTCAAGACACTGACAAATTTTTACAGATACTGGGTCCTCTGCCTTTGACATTTCAGGAAAAGATTGGCAAGAAGGTGCTCACAGGAAAAAAATGAGGCTGAAAATCTGAATCTCTCAAGAGGAAGAAGGAAGAAAGTTAGTGCTGGATTGATTTAAATTTGGAATACTGAAAAAAAAAAAAAAAAGAACACCTCTGGGATTGACTGTAGGCAGCTAAGTCAGAAAATACTGACAGTGGAGTCAATTTACATAATCTTTAATTGGTTACTCAGAATCTGTGGTGTAAGATGAGTTTCATTGTCCTGAAAAGATTTGAAATGCAAATATTACTTGGAATTAATGATTGTTATTTGATATCTCTCACTGCAGAGATCTTAAAACATGCTCCTTAATTGTTTGCTTTAAGTTTTTTTCAAATGAAGACTGAAACTTCTAATTAGAAATAGTTCTTTGTGGTTTCACAATGCATATTTGGACTCTAGTGCACATCTTAAAGTATAGCAAGGCATCAGGGTCTAATAATACAGTGCCAGAACTGCTACAGACAAGTAGGAATTTTATTTTAATGTGGCTGTTGTCCCTCACCAAACACATGGAATACTAACACAGATCATCCTTCCCAATCACTAGGGAAGGCCAGGGATGCTATATCATCTCAAAATGGTCATCCTGCAGGTTAATGTCAATCTTTGACAAATACTCTTTTGACCTAAACAGTTTATTTTTACAAGATTATGATTCTTTATGTGCATTTATCAAGACTACAAGAGAGCTAAAATGAGAGCCAATGTGTATGTAATATAGCCAAGTTCTTGTTATGATTCTCCTGAATAAGTGCCACTCACTGAAGCTCCTCATACCATTGGAGGCCCATAACAATTTAGAAAGAGCATTGAAAGTAGGTGAAACTGTCATTATTTTTCCAAACACACATGCATATACGTTCCTGCAGTTGGCAGAAATGCCACTGCCGGATGGTGGATGAAACTGGGAGATGACCCCTGATGGCTGTTAGAGTGTAATTAGAGTGCTTGTAATTATAACAGTAAAATTAACATTTTTGTAAAGCAGTAACATTTTGATTATGAACATGCTAAGTATTTTATTTATGTATCATTATCCCTGACCTGTAACTATCATGCTGTAGGAGGATTGCAGATACTTTTCATTTGAAAAATTGGATACTCATTGACATCAACTGAGTCATATCTCTTTGAATTCTGGCTATTTTGTTGCCAGAGGAATGTTTTGTATTGCTTCTATACAAAGGGTGTGTATTTGTAACTCTTGAGAATCAGTGAAGTATTTTCTGACATTGAATAAGGTTTCAGCCAGCAAAATTTCCTATTTAGGTGTTTCACCTACATGAATTGAACTTTAGTAACTACAGTATGGAGGGGAAGATCACAGAATTATCAATCGTATCTCGAGCTGGAAGGGATCCACAAGGGTTATTGGGTACAACTCCCTGCTCCTTGCAAGGCTACCTAAAAAAACCCCCATATGACTAAAAGTGTTGTCCAGGCTCTCCTAGAACTTTTAAAGGCTTGGTGCCATGACCTGTTCCATGGGGACCTCTCCTCTCCTCTCCTCTCCTCTCCTCTCCTCTCCTCTCCTCTCCTCTCCTCTCCTCTCCTCTCCTCTCCTCTCCTCTCCTCTCCTCTCCTCTCCTCTCCTCTCCTCTCCTCTCCTCTCCTCTCCTCTCCTCTCCTCTCCTCTCCTCTCCTCTCCTCTCCTCTCCTCTCCTCTCCCTCCTCTCTCTCCTCTCCTCTCCTTCTCCTCTCCTCTCCTCTCTCCTCTCCTCCTCCTCTCCTCTCCTCTCCTCTCCTCTCCTCTCCTCTCCTCTCCTCTCCTCTCCTCTCCTCTCCTCTCCTCTCCTCTCCTCTCCTCTCCTCTCCTCTCCTCCTCTCCTCTCCTCTCCTCTCCTCTCCTCTCCTCTCCTCTCCTCTCGCCTTTCACCATATCAGTTGTCCTCCTCTGGACACACACTTTCATGTCCTTCTCATGTTGAAGTGCCCAAAGCTACACAAACTGCTCGAGGTGGGGCTGCACCTGAGCCCTTGGAGGGCTCAAGTCACCTCACATTAGCCTTGTAGGGTGGAACTCTGCTGCCCAAACAGAAGTGTTGGTGCTTTTTGGGAATCCTAACATATGACACCTTCATAGCAGATGGGATAGGAAACCTGCAGAACCCCAGTGTCCCTCTGGAGAAACAGACAGGATATTTGAGTGTGGTGCTGTGGTTGTAGAGCTGATCTCCTAGGAAGCACCCAGCCTTAAGGTATCAAGACAATACACATCTTAGTGTATTGTCAATTAAGGTCAACAGTTCCTGGTGAAATCCAGGAACTTGTCAAACTCTCCTAAATTGTGAAAGAAATGTGCTTGATTTTCAGTGGGAAAACCCTACCTGTTCTGTCTCTTCCAGCTTTCCTAATGTTTGAGCTTACTCATCTGCTCACTCACCCTTGTTACTTTCTTCAGTTTCTCTCAGACCATGTATGCTGTGCTGACATGCACACAGGTTGATTTTCAAAACCAAGGTTTTCAAAACCAGCCATGCTGGTCAGTGCTCAAAGCCAAGGCAAGCTTTTTTTTTCCTTTCAATGGGTAGTTTAAGCTTGCCAAAGTTAGATTTCAGAAAATTCTGCATTTGAGAAATTCTTTCTCAGTTTCTTTGCAGTAACTGCACACAAGTGAATATAGAATGTATTCCATTTGCTAGGACTGACAAAATTTCCTTTATTCTCAAAAACCAATAAAGTTGAAAAAAGAAATCAGGATTCTGCATTCTAACCAACTAAGGCTTGCAAATATGTAACATTACATTTAGAAACCCACCAATCTTCGTGACTGAGGTGTAATCATTAAAGCCTAGCTTATTAAGCACATGTGGAAATTGGCTGAATTGCTTGATTTGGTAAAAAATTACATGCTACATTTAATCAGCCCTCCTTTAAGGAACAAATGTCATTAAACACCACTTAATTAGCTGTTCCTACATCCCCACTGTGTGAAAAATTGTATCCTTGATGACTACAAAACATTTTTAAGGTCAAATGTAGTGAATAAAAATATCATTGAATGCCCTCTGGTAACAGTCTACATAAAAGTGCAGCTCATTTGCATTAATTGAAAAGATTAGTTCTGTATCACAGTTAATCAGAATCTGATGTCTGTACTGTACAGATGGAGAAGACCCTCTATAGTAAAGATATTATTTTCTTGTTTTTTTTTTTTTTTTTTTTTCTTTTAGTTGTTTATAAGTCTGTTAATTTGTCATGGTGGATAGATATGAAAATACCTTCTTGCTCTATTAATTTTGGATTCATGCTTTTTATTACACCAGTGTGCCACTCTCATTTGGAGAGAGGAGAAATGAACAGTAAAACATAGGAATTTACCATTTTTAATAAAATAATAGTTATTATTCTCTCTCTTTATTTTCTTTCATGCAACTAACATGATTTCTTCTTCTGGATCTGTACAAGATCAGTTATCCATTTTGCTCTTTATTATTCACAAAAGCCTTTCCTGCCTATTTATCCTCTCCTTTCTTCTCCCTGCCACTATGTAATGTGCAGTGCTGTGTGCCTGAGACTCCAGCCTGTTTATTTCACCAAAATCTCTGAGTGTTATTTCTTTTTAGAAAAGGTGTGAGAAGCCAGATTTTTGGCAAGCTTCAGTAAAACAGTCAAATAGTCTGAATTGCTGATGTCATCTCAAGATGTATAAAACAAAAAAGAAGAAAAAGATGATCTACAAGGTTCAGATTTTAATTTTAGATAGGGAGTTATGGCAGGTGTTTTGGTTTGTGACAAAGATTTCATCTGCTTTCTCAGCAAACTGTGGGAGGCATGTCAGCATGATCCCTGCAAAGAAGAGCAGCAGAGACCCTAGCAGGCTTGGAGACAGTCAGATTTCCTTAGCTAGTGATGATGAGTTCAATAGTACCTGAAAAATGTACTGATCCAAAGTTTCACTGTGACATTTGGTTTCACACGATGCACACACAAGGCCATTTTTCTTCTGGATATATTCCTAGAGACATAACCACCAGCACAGTGAATTTGCCAGGGATGTTTAATGGAGGAGTTCTCTCTGATGGCAGATGCTCAGTAGTTTTATTTCTCTCTTGAGCTAGGAGTGGATGAAAATGTGAGAAGAATTATTTTATTCCACCTTATTGCCTCCTCTATTTTGGGATTCTACAGAAACTTTCCTAAACTTTGGTATAAAACTAGAAACACAGAAACACCCCCTTCCTCCACCCATGCCCTACAGTCTTCCTTAACTTCCACTTTGCAATGCCCTTAGAGTCTGGGGCATTTGAGGTTACACTGGTGTCTAAGACTCTAGTAATTCATGTATTGTCTGGAGCAGGGGCACTTCCAGACTGGATCAGCAAAAGGAAGGCTCATGGCACAGCAGCTTTCCTCAGAGGGCTCTGCCTCTTCCCTTTCCATCTCTTCCTTTACCTAGTCAAGGAAACAAACCTTCTTTTTTCTTCTGTTTAATCTACTAAAAGCTTTTGCTATTAAACAAACACCTGAGGAGACAATATGGAGAGCCTGTTTCTTATTTTTAGGATATTCTTAGGTCTTTAAAATTGTGACATCAGAGAGGCACTCTGTATCTGGGAGAACCTATTGAGTGTTTTAAACTCGTGATATACATGTGGTATATGCCTCTCAAGGGATTTTCAAAGATAGTTTTGTGTCACAGTTTCCTTTTTCTTGTTGCAAATTTCCATGATTTCTTCAGTTTAAGGCAAAGTTAAAGGATATAGGTGGAGTAACTGGAATACTCAGTTTCAAATCCCCAGAATGACTGAAAAAGGCTTCCTAGAGAAATGGTTGATGCATTGTGTCCATCAGTGTTGAAGGGACATTTACACAATGCCCCTAATAAAACACTTTAAGTTAGTCATGATGATGATGATGATGAAGGCGTCAGAAAGTTGGACTAGATAGTCCTTGTAAATCCTTTCCAACTGAAATGATTCTATTCTATTCTATTCTATTCTATTCTATTCTATTCTATTCTATTCTATTCTATTCTATTCTGTTCCATTCCGTTCCATTCCATTCCATTCTATGTTCCATTCCATTCTTGTCTGTGAACTGAATTATCATCTCTGGAAGAGGAAAAACAACAAAAATAGAGCAGCTATCACACCACACCCCCACAAAGAAAAAAAAAACCAAACCAAACAAACCAAACAACAAGAAGACCAACCAAAGAACCCGATCAGACCCTCCCAAAGGAAAAAAAAACCCAACGCAGAAATCATCACATATTATCTTTGTAAATTCAGAAGCCACAATTAAAGGAACACCCCCTCATTAAGAGATGAATGTTTTTGTAAATTAAGTAGCTCCCAGTGGAAACAAGTTTCTTTTTCAGTTACTCTCCTATTTTCTTACAGATGCACAGCTTTCTCACAAATACATAAGACAAAATAAACTGAACAAGGTTTTTCCAGAGACAGAACAAGATTTAATGCTCACAGTTTCGTTGAGAGTTAAAAAGTAAAATTCTCCTTCGATCTAGTAGTCAAATCTTATGCTTACAGTGATAAAAAATAAATGTACTTCTGAAGCAGAGGTGTAGGAGTTGAAGGGTGAGAAAGGACTGGGAAGACAGTATTAATATATAAATGTTACGTTGTTAAAATATTATAAATATATACATTTTTAAAGAAGTTTAAATATAATTTAAGGAAACAAAAAATATTAATTCATATATGGGCAGAGGTCACATCTTCTTTCCTTTCCTGATGAGGAAGTGCCCAGGCACATTTTTGCTAAGCAGGCAAGTTTATCCCAAATATTCTTCCTTTTCTTACAGGGCAAAGGTCAAACCCCTGAGTCCTTGTTATCTGCTGAGCTCTTCTGAAGTAAGTGAATTGCTTAAAGTAAGTCTTTGGTTCCACTCTGCTGAAATTCCCCAAAGACTGTCATAGGAGTGTTTCTATCTAATCTTTTAAAAATAACTGAGAACAAATCCTGTGAAGTTAAACTGTACCAGATTTCTCTTTCAGCAGCAGAAGGCCTTCAAAGTGCCCCCTTGGTCTCTTGGTGATGACCTTTTCAACATAATGAAATAATACTTAAGGTCCAAATATTTTGAGCTTTAATAATGAAATTATCTGTAGTATGAACTCTTCCTTGGTTAGCTATTTTTCTTTAATGTTTCTTCTCTGTTTTCTAATTTCACTTCTTTCTTTGCAAGCATGTGTAGGCATTGCAAGCGTAGTTTAGATACTGCAAGAAATAAATAACCTTTATGCATTAAATTCCTCACTCTTATTTTTGCATGCTTGTAGGCTATGTTTGGATTTTTACTACTATAAATATGTTTAAACTCTCAGATTACCTTAAGAAACTCTGCACCATTTTGCCCTGTGAACCTGTTATTTTTTTTTTTTTTTTGCACATTATCAAAATACTGCAGAAGCATTAATTTTAAGTAGTGTAAGTATAAAATGGATAAAATGATACGACTGATTTCATATACATACACAGGCATGTGTTCACTTTGGATCTTATCCACATGACAAAGTTTACCTGATAAAAAACATTACAATTTTTCTGATATTTTGGCAGTTTGCTCTCACACCTCAACTAGAAGCATTTTGGATCAACTAAGAATGTTCTTTAGAATTCACTTCACTATTATCTTGTTTTATTAATTTATTAACTTTCCATCCATGGTATATATTCCAGAGAAATATTTCCTCTTGTCCAGCCTGAAACCTTCACCACTGAGCTGTCTCTGTTTTCCCAGAATAGCCTTATCCTATCAGAATCTTGTTGATTAAGAGGAACCACTCCATTACAAGGATGTACTGTTGCAGGTACTTAATGAACACAGATAAAAGGGGTTCCACAAAGCCAGGTACAAATTTAGCAGTATCTTATCTGTGACCCTCAGCAAAGTAGTAAGTGGACATGCATTAAGTAATTCCCGTTCTCATGACTTTTCATCTGTTTTAATCGTGCTCAAGAAATAACTGAAGGAAGCTCTACACTGGGGTTGTTACTGTAAAAATTATACTACAGCTTTCACTGTAAATGTGGTAGGTCTATTTTCTTCCTAGAGATCTCTCAATCTCCTCCCATAAAGTTAACTTTATATATATATATATATATATATTTAATACAAGTTCTATAGGACATGCTGTAGGTTTGAGTTTCACCCACACTTCTGTGTGCATGTCTGTGTTGCACCACAATCTGCAACCAAATCTTCTACTGGTATAGCTGCATCAGTTTGTTGAAAATTATAAGTGCCAGA
The DNA here is from genome assembly GCF_009819655.1 of Sylvia atricapilla. NCBI lineage: Eukaryota > Metazoa > Chordata > Aves > Passeriformes > Sylviidae > Sylvia > Sylvia atricapilla. The sequence continues at coordinate 146,438,553 of NC_089140.1, forward strand.
CATGGTTGGAATGACACATTAAAGATTCACTGATGGTTTGTGTTATACCCTTCAGTCTGATTGGACTATGCCTGTCAAAGAACACAGAGGAAAAACAACATATTATATTTGGTCACTCTGTGTACAAAAAAAATTACTAAATCCCCCATGCGGATCTCATTGTGTTTGACGTATTTGGCAAGCCTGCAATCTGTCCCCAGCCAAAAGTCCAAATTTGAAAACAAATACACCAAGAATATATATTAACCTTTTGACTACTTGAGTGCATGAACAGTAGGTACCAAGTTATGATTTTGGTTACACAAGCATTTAAAGAATAGGGCTTCCAAAACATTAATATTCTTGATGTGTGACTCACAAGAGGAGCAAAGCAAAACAAAACCATGAAATCCCTTTTCCAGTGAATTCCTGATCCATTCTATCAGTAAGACGGAATAATATGAACATAAATTTTGGTAAAAGCATCTACAAAAAAACACATTCATATTCATCTCCTGCATGACTGCTGAATTCATCCCCTCACCCAGGCTGTCTGATACTGAAGGAGATGACTTATACATTTACCACTGAGGGCCAGGGTAAAGTATCTTTAATTGGGTTTGACTATAAGACTATGGAAGCCCTTTACTTTTATTGATGAGCTACCATGTGAACCATAGCACTGAGCAGGACTTGGAGACTTCAGAAAAAACGTTTTGTCACACCACTCCAGGACATTTTGTTTTGAAAAGAATAAAAGACAAAAAATAAACTCAAACCTGTATATGCCCCCAAACCCAAGAAATTGTCCTTCTATCATGTTGCTCTGGCAGACCAGCAGGTATCAGCAAAACTTGTATAATTAATTTTTCCTATCTGAACCAAACTAATCCTCCTTTCTAATTTTGGGGGACAGTCACTGTACACTCATTCTGTAAAAGATCTTTTTTATGATGGCAAACAGATGATTTATCTTACTTTTATTTTAAGGGCTGCAGTAGAATTGAAGGCTGATTTATTTTGTCTGTATTAATATGGGCAACATCACTTGGTCTAATGATTAAGTATTCATGTCTGGATAAAAATTACTTTCTTTGCTCCAGATAATAACAGATTATTTTTCACTCCTGCTATACGTGAATTATGAAAGATAGTTATTTCTTTAATCTCCAGCATATCTTCCCACAAAAGGGCTTATGCATTTAATTCTCATGGTTCAGGGAAGAAATGATCTTTTAAGACTAACTAGGATGGATGTATAGTTGCTGTCAAAAATCTTTTTCATTTTTTAAACATATTTTAGGAGAAAGAGAAATATATCAGAAAGACAAAACATTCCCTTTGCCTCATTTTCTTGAAAGTTTCTTGAATTTTCTAAAAATTCAAGTGGATACACAAAACTATTTAGAAACCATTGAAAACCCCAGAATATCCATTTACTGTGCCAGGATATTTCATCCTCCTATGTTCAGTATCTAACCCTTCAGCAAGCAGATGAATCTTCCCTCCCCTGAGCTGTCTAGTGAGCCAGCCTTGTTGACGGGCTGTGAATTAGACTTCAGAGACATGGGAGTTCAATTCTACACTAAACTGTTTAAAAACTCTGCAGCTCTGAGTACTTCTTGTCCTGGCTTCAGCTGGGATAGAGTTTTAATTTTCTTCTGAATTCTGAAAACAAGCCCAACAACTGCAGGAGCAACTACTAAACCAATACAGGTTTCTAAAGCTGGTAAACATATGTAGAAGTTTGGGTAACAACTCTCCTCTGTCATGTGGAGAAATTTTCTACTACTCCTTAATATGAGAGTTGAACACAGTAAACAAGCTGACTAGATCTTGTTTGATTGTAAAGGAAACCAGAAGCCATTCAAGTATAGATATCTCTGCTGTTGGCAGGTATGTTTAATCAGGTGAATACCTACAGCCAAGGGCTGGCTGGCTGGCTGGATGTTGTCAGCCAGTTCAATATATTGCTTTTAGAAACCGATTTTCTTCAGTAACAGCTGAGAAAATCTGCTTCTTCTGCATTGATTCTCTTTATGCTGTAGCTACTTACACAGCCAGGAAGAACGACTGGATTTTGCTTGCCTCAGAAATTGCATATGTTCATTCACAGAATACATGCAATCTACCCAGTCCAGTGCAGAATTGTCTATTACATAGTATTGCATGTGCTATTGCATTTATATCATCAGTGTGCTTTTGGCCAAGTATCTTCCTCTATCTTTTTGCCACAGCTGCCAATTAACACAACATCATGAACAAATCTTAAAAGGAAATAAAACATACTCTTTGCACAGGCAACAACAGACACCTTAAATTCATTGCTTTTTCCTTCAAATTAGGATTTTCTTTTCCCTTGGGCATCAGATGTAGCTAATCTTAATATGGCCTACTGCTTTTCAAATTGAAAAAATGTCATTATGGAGTGTAAATGCTGTTGGCAACATACTGCTATATTAAACTTCCAGATGTCAGCTTTGACAGAGGAAGCCATCAACAATTCATGACGTTGTAAAAACATTTTTCTTGCATATCCATTTACGTTGAAGTATTATGTTGCCCTCTTGACAAGTAATGCAATATCATGTTAAATATAAATAAATCAAAAATACAGATGTATTTGCTTGAATTATGATGGTCACTAATGGCATTTTGGGGGAAAAAATAAATTCAAAGTCTAACTAATGTCTCTGGTTACTCCTGCCCAGTGTTTCTGAGGAGCTCTGAGGTCCACAACAGCAGAGTAGAGCTTCAAGGGAGCAAATGCTTGTGTTTGTTGGGTAACCCAGCTGGAAATACCCTCCCACATATTTGTTCTTTTTTTTAAAAGGGGAATTCTTGTATGGCAAGGTCACTGACCTTCCTCTGACAATGAAATTCAGATGTTTCCCAGAGTGAGAGGGGAGTGGACCAGCCACATTCTCTAGTTCTGAATGTACAGCATCCCACCCACTCAAATTCATCCTGGTGCCTTAGCATGATAGTCTCTCTCAGGGAAATGTTAGTGGTGTTGCTGCTCAGAACCTTACCAGCCACAATTTGTTCACAGTCAGTTTTCCTCTGCCAGTTTAAAGCAGAATATATATTGATAAAGAGATCCATCTTTGAACAAATCTAACCTTCTAAGAGGAATTCGTTAACAGATCACCAGCATTTTTCTGATGCTATTTGCTTTTAGATGGGCACCCATAATTAGAATGGAGAAATCTTTTTTAAGGACTAATCCATTCCGTAATAAACGAAAAAGTGCAGTTAGAACATGATGAATATTTCTTGGGAACAGGCTAAAAAGCATTTTGAGCAGTAATATTTAAACTTGATGATTCATGATCGCAGAATACTTAAACTGCATAAAATGTACTCATCTTTTGAACTAGTTGTTTTGCTAGCCTCTAAAATGATGGATTCAAACATCTTCATAATCCACTAGTTTATTATAATCTCTGCTCAGTGTTCTGGAAGTACTGTTATCCCATTGGCTTATTTATTATTTTGTGTAATGTATTAAAAAGAGGGTGTTCTATTGTCCTTAAGCTCTGAAAAAGTAATATAGGAGGGTGAAAAAGCAATAATTGAAATTAATTGCAGACTTAGACATGATGGAGGACTCTCTGCCAGTGTATATTGGCATAGTCCCACTGATGTCAATACAGTAAGATCAATATACATCAGCACAGGAGTTGATTTAACAGGCAATGAAATAAGATGTTCTGAGCTATGCACAAATGCAGAGGGAGAAACAGAGCACTTGAAATACCGAGTTGTTCTGTATTGTGCTTGTATGTCTGCAATTAACCTTCACACCTGTTTGTACATGCACTATAACTTTTTTTCCAGGTGCAGGAAAGGTGCAAAATTGCGATGATATCAGCTGAGGGATTTTGCATGAATACAAAGCTTGTTGAAGTCCAGTCATGATGTCTCATAAAATGGTAAAGCTCTTCTTCTTGAACATCAAAGAAGTACATCAAAGTGTACCTCCTGATGCTGTGGAAGCTGGTTAAACAGATTCAACAGTTATCCTGTAATAAGCTTTGAAAAGATATCTATGCATAAATGAGGCAGAATATTTTGAATCATGGGAGTCTTTCTAAAATTATGTGGAATGAACAAATAGAAGGTCTAGTTCTTACCTTCCTTCATTTTGCTTCAGTGTACTTGCACTGACTTCAGAGGCCATATGCTAGATTTACACCGTGTTAAAGGTAACTCAAAACAGGCATTGTAAGGGCAAAGTGACAACAAGATTATTTCTGATAAATTGCAGGAGAGCAAAAAGGAATAATCAGATAGTGTCTTTTAAATATTGCTAGAAATACAAGGCTGAGTTTGGTTCCATTCTGTGAGTCAGAGTGCCTTTTCCTCTTGCTTTACAATCTGACTTCAAGAAAACCTACTTACTGTGGAGCTTTTGGTGAGGAAGTTATTCTTATAATGCAGTGATTCATACCTCCTGTTTCATATGAAGTGTTATTTTGTGCTAAGCAAGGGTCTTGCTGTGGCAGTCTGTGTGCCAAAACTACCTAAAGAAAATACAGCCTTTTTATGTAGCAGTAGAAGAAGAACCAGTTCCACAGCCAAGCTCGACTCCTTTAATGGGAATAAAAAATTTTAAAAAACTCTGTGTATTAGGAGTCAACCCTTAAAATCAGTTGTTCTTATTTATTTTGTTCTTCTTTTCCTTCAAGCATGAATGACACTGGCATAAGTCCAAAGACTTAATTTGCAGTTACAGGAATCACTCTACTCTTTCTTTCTGTAGCCATGTGAACACAGAGATGATGCCTGGAGTGATTAATCTCTGATTTTTGATGGAGTTGTGTAGAGCCACCTTAGCTAATTCAGAAGAGGGGGTTCAATGGGGTACAGTTATGCTGATGGTGGGAATGGTGCTCTGTCTGTCATGGGACTAGGAAGGACAGACAAAATGAAAGGCATCCATGGGGAGATGACAGAGGGAGAATGATGGAAAAGTGAAGTCTGCCTCAGAGAGACACAATCCTCACCGTTCCTCTGGAAACAACAAGCCAAGCTTTACAGGCAAGAAAGACAATCTAAAATTGATCTTGCACATAATTTCATCCTTTTTGGCATGTAAAGAGCTGTGCAATTATCAATGGGGTTTGCTCCCTTGACTTGTTTGAGTCTTCACTGTGCATTGCTAAAGAAATTAATACAATTCCACAAACATAAGACTTCTAGTAGCCAGAACCAAGATTCTAGAATAATTATAATGAAAAATATAACACATGAACAGGACAGGACAGGGAGACAGTACAAAAGGAAATGCATCTATATGGATGCATAGAGAAATCCATAAAATAGCCCTCCATTAGTCTTGAAAAAACCTCCTGAGATTCCCAGATTTCAGTTGGCTGAAGACATGCTCTTGCATAAGGATCACCACATGTACAGCCTTCCTGCCATTTTGCATTTCTCTGATAAACCCCAGCAACACATCATGAAAATACCATTCCTCTGATAATGTATTGTTGTGTTATGCTGTTAAATGACCTTGCTTGATGACACACTCAAGTAATACATCTTCAGAAAGACGTACTGTAGCAGTGGCCTCTCTGTCTATCACATGTAAGGGAGTATGGGGAGTAAAAGATGTAGAGGCAGAGGCTAGGGAGGAACATGAGGCTGAGCATGTGCCAGCCTCTCTGGGACAGAAAGAATGCTAACCAGGAAATACACAGGAAGTCACTTAAAGGACAAATTTAATGGGCTTGCCTAAAAGCATCTAGGCACAGGCTTTAGCAAAGTCAAGAGCAAGGAGTGCTGTGAGAAAATTCAGAGCATATTAAAAAGATGGCTGTGAAGAATATTCCATGGGGATGTAAAACATTGGCTTCTCTTAAGACCAAGATAATGCCTTGAAGCTGCAGCCCAGGAGACCCAACGTCACATCTGGCTGAGATAAAATGAGTTTGGCATTGCAAATCCATTCCTCTGGTGAGTTTATCTCCATCAGATGTTCCATAGTGCAGTGGTTCAGGGCAATTAGAAAGTTGTTCTCAGGATCAAAAGGAACTCCCTGCTGCTGAGTTTCTGAACTTTAGTAGATGCGTGGAGAAAACTTAGGGAACTTCCAGTCAGGAGGACTCTACGGAAGATTGTGCTTAAAAGACACACTGAGATTCTCCTTTTTCCCTTTTCCCTGAAAGCAAACAAAACAAATTCAGGGAGAGGAGGCAATTCAATTCAAAAGCATATCCTTTTTAAAAAATAGCTCAAAGAATTATGTGTTCAAGTGAAAACTGGATAAACTCACCATTGTCATTCCTTGGTACAGGAGAGTGGTGTGTCAATACCACTGGGTAGCTTTGTAGTTTTAAGAATAGACCTGGATCGTGCCATAAACACAAATAACAGTGGTACAACTACAAGAGTACAACTGTAAGAGCTATGCAATCTATTTTTAAGGAATAGCATGACCTGCTGATGTTAGGCAAAATTGTTCCTCCAGCATTTTACACCACACAATCAGATTCACTGCAATAATTTTGCTTCTTCTGAAGCAGCTGTACTGAAAACTTAAAGACAGCTACTTGTTCCAGCTAGTCCATTGATCTGTTTCTACATGACAATTTCTTCGTGCTTACAAATAAATCCAGTAAATCTACAAAACTGCCTGAAGTGCAAACTGAGCAATGCTAAGCTTAAAGAATCAGGCTTTCATTATCTATTTTCTCTCCACATATAATTAACTGAGGTAACATGACTAACAAATAATAAATAGCTAATTATTAGGTCTTATGTAGCACCTCCTTTTAGAACAGTTCTTAACACATTGAACAGAATAAATGAATTAATTCTTCTAGTATGTCATTGGGACAGATATGTTTAGCTGTACATATTTCACAGCTGGCTAAATTATTTTATGCCTTTCTAATTAGTGCAGCCTACAGTGACCACAGCCACAGAGCAATCCTCTGCAGTTCTATGTGCCCTGTAAGCTCTGTTTCCCTGCAAGCTGGGTACACAATCCAAGTATATGGCAAATGACAGGAATTGTGCACAGGCAGGTGGGAAGAACAAAAAGCAATAGGGGAGGTAGAGAAGGATTTCTCTCCTTGAACTGCCTAAACAGTTCCACATTTTCTGAAGGAATATAGAACTTATGGTTGTGGTTTTCAACAGCACACAGCAACACAGTGTTTCATAGTCTATCAAGAGTATTTTTATTTCCAGTTGAAATCACTATTTATTTTAATTATTCATATTTCCCCCACAAAAATCTGAAGTAAGGGAATGATTTTTTTTTTTTCTTCAAAAAGAAGTTGTGGAAAATCCTGGAGAAAATAATTCATTCCTTTCAACCTTCACTTTTGATAGGTCATGACCTGAGGTGAAGTATTATCTGCCAGTATAAATCAAGGTTCATAAACTCCTGTGGTGCAACTTTCAATCCTCCAAAACACAAACAAGCAAAAAATTGGGACTGCAGGAGATATAACCTATCCAGTGATCTCTTCAGCTGACACTAATGAGTCCATGGGGAATGTGTACAAATCCAAAAAGAGCTACATTTTTGTTGCAAATCTTTCCTTACAACTGAAACTTTCAGAACTCCCCATAGTTTTTTCAAATAATTTTCTTATAGTTTTTCCTGCAAAGACAACTTTCCATCATACACATATCAGTGACTTATTCATAGATAAAACTCTTTTGCTTTTTTGAAAGGGTGTAAAAGTCTGTAATGGAACATAGGGTGCTGAGTACTTGAAAATCTAGCCCCAACTATTTTGCTGTAGGTCACATAATAAGATTCTGTCACATGCTGTAACTTTGAGATAAAAGGTAAATGAATAGAGACAGTTTGTTGCTTATGTTCCATGAAGCTGAAACAGGGCAAACTCCACAGCACAGCAGGACACATTTGTAAAGACAAAGAACAGGGCACATTTATTTTAAATAAATCTCCACTTGCTGTTATAAATTGTCTTAGTCTGTGTAATTTAGAAAACGCTGATGAGAGGCTCAGTGAGTTTGGTGAAGCAAGTTAAAAAAAAAAAAAAAGAAAAAAAAGAAGCAAGCTAGAAAGCTTTGCAATCTTAAGCCACTTCTCCAGCTCCATTCCTCCATTTCAGGTTAAAAAACAGCCTGCAATCTAGCAGAGGTGTTGGTGTTTTATTTATTCTGCAGGAATTTGTTATTTCTTTCATTTGTACCATGCTTACAGGAATTTTCCCCCATTTTTCATGAGGTAGTTTCAATGATGTCCATAAATCTATAAATATTATTGCAAATTATTTGCAAAATGCAAATAAATATTGAAAAAATAAACACCAATGACTAGGAGTTAAAAGCCACTTCAATCGCCCAGGAACCAAGTAAATTAATAAGTCTGGTTTAATCTCTTTTCAGGAAAGATTTTGAATGCATAACTTTTCTCATCTGTCTGAATGCAATTTTACTGAACCAGACAAAGGTCACCCACAGAGAATTAAGCAGCTATTTTCATAGTGTAAAATGAGGCAGTTTATACTCAGGTCAAATGGTCTGCACATTGTTTAGTAGTTCTCCACTGCTCAAAATATGAAGTGGCTCTAATTAGGGATGTAAGTAAAATCTACCCAATTACTTCCAATGAATAAATGAAAATGCAAATGAATCTGAAATAAAATTGTACTTATATAAAAAACTAAATCCATTATTGTAATACTGAATCTCAGCAGTACACTGCATCCTTATTTGTTGTCTTCTAAACCACAGTATTATTAAACGCCTATATTTTTGTTCATGTGAAATGCTGCAGTTAGGGTGGAATTTGTGTTCCATATTGTTAAGTTATTGAATAATATGCTCACACAGAGGCATCTATAATAATTTAAGATATTTCAAGGTACAGTCCATCTGCCTTGTCCAAAAGAGCCAAGGCCTCCCAACAGTTTCTCTCTGTGAGCCTTCTACTTCTACACCCCAGGGTATTTGACATGGTGCTGGATGGTGACAGGTCAATGAGGTGGGCATATAACCAGAAAGAAACCCAAACCCCCCTGCATGTCTCTGAAGTCAGAGGAAAAAGTCAGTTCTGCAAGATGATTTATCACACCCTGGGGACCTTTCTGAGAGCTCTCTGAGTTGTTCTCTGGCAGCACTTGTCTCTGACCACACAAGGCTGTCTGAGACACCAAAAGTGCTTATCCACTGTTTCAGTATGGAAATTGTTTTCTTCCCTTGCAACTGTTTTTAAAGGAAAGCTGTCTTGTTTTGCCTGTGAGCACCACAACTTTAGCACATTACCCATGCCTGCTATGTTCAGATTCTCACAATGCACCCTCAACTGCCCCTATGCTTTCTGTTGGCTACTTGCCACTTCTATACCTGGGATGGATATTTCATCTCTCTTTAAAATTTGTAGTGCATAAAATAAGTGAGTGAGAAAATCAGGTTTTATCCGACTCACCACAAGAATTTACGCTGCTGTCTGACTATCTTGTCCAAGCAAATCCTCTCTCTTTGCTTCAAAAGTGACTTGGGAAGGGTGTCCACCAGGGCCTGATAAAGCATAGTTTTTCATTTGTCACGGTCATTTTGGCAATTATTAAAAAAAAAAAAAAAAATTTATACTATATCATTCCAACCTCTGCCACGGACAGGAACTCCTTCCACTAGACTAGATTTCTCAGAGTTTCATCCATCCTGGTCTTGAGCTCTTCCAGGGATGCAGCACCCACAGCTTGCCTGGGTCACCTGTTCCAGTCCTCACAATCCTCTGATTAAAAAATTTCTTCCTAACATGTAATCCGATCTCTCCTCTTTTAGTTTAAAAGTGTTCCCCCTTCTATCACTATCAGCCAGTACAAGAAGTCTCTCTCATTTTTTCAAAGCCCCCTTCAAGTACTGGGAGGCTGCCACAAGGTCTCCACTGAGACCTCCTCACTGATGTAATGTTGTTCAGGGCTGCTGAGGAGCACCCTCTGCGTTGGTGGTGGCATGGATAGCTGTGGTGACTTGATTCTGCTGTGGTTTTTTTATATACAGTTGCTCTGAAAATACAAAACTAAAGCAATCAGAAGAGATGCAACCAACCACACTGTAATACTACATATGAATATTTTTCATATACAAAGTTCCTGGTGAAGTATTTTCTCATCTAATGTTTCCTCAGCATTGCCCGTTCTTTCTTTAGGTTCTTTTTTTTTCGTTAATAGCTCAGCTATTATCTTTTCAGATGTGGCCCATTAATTCTTCTGTATGAATTCATGCACAGTCAGCTCTCCCATGCTAATGACCAGAGGGGAATAATGGGTAATGCCCACAGAGAAGGATATGCATTGTTTTAGCTGCTTGATTTATTGTAATCTCTCTGTACATTTCTGCTTTTTCATTTTTTATTGAATTTCAGAAAATAAAACATTTCAGAATCCATCCAAGATAATGGTCCATTTCTGACCAGTGTGAAAGCATGGGTATTCTGGGAAGTGAGAGAGGAGAGGGTGAGAACAGAAAAAAAGATGATAGAACAATACTTATCTAATGCATTCATAATACCAGGACAAAGAATTCCCCAAGAGATCATCAGTAAATATATTAAAAACTAGAGGGGGGAAAGTAATTCTGTGAATACCAGGTTTTAATGACAGAACTTACAAGGAATGGGTATTATGGGTTGTGAAAGCGCATGAATTGACAAAATCAAACAAAACAAGGAGGGGCATTTATCTAACCCTACTAACAACACTACTAAAACATCCAGCTCAAAAAACCCCTAAACCACTGCTTATCAGAAACTGTCATAACTAAATCTTTTCCTGTCATAACTAAATCCTTATACCCACTATCAAATATCAGCTAACACTCACTATCAGACCAAGTAGATCCTTGGTCTATCCAGTTATCCTCTTGTGATGCTGCTTCTTTAGCAGGTCAAACCAACAATCTGTAGAATACTGACCCTTAAATAAACTGGTCCATAAGCAAGCAAGAGAAAGACAAGGCAAATCTAAAATATTTAGGAAATTATTAAATGAAGAAATTACTTGACACTATTTAAATAATTAAGAAATCATTAAATTTTTTCCTTCACTTTTAACATACTTTAAGGGTGGGTTTTCTGTTGTTCTGGTCAGAAATTCTTTTGTCTAAACAACATGGAAACATTGTTTTTCATTTTCATCCATCCCTTGCTGAATAGTGTTACTATCCATTATTCAGGTTCTACACCTGGCCTGTGCTGCAGGCCATCTGGGAAGGCAAAATGCTCTGTTTTGTATATAGCTTGCAAAATGTTTTAACATACTCGAGGTAAATTAATGACTACAGAGAATGTCATCATATATTCAGGTTTCACATTTTTGAGTTTCTGACTCAATCATCGTACTTATAAATACAATTTATAAATACGTATAAATACATATTTATAAAAGTCACAAATGACCATTTCAGAACAGAAGGTAAAGTTGAAAATTAATAATAGCTTCCTTGTCAGACAACACATAAACTGCCATAGACTGCAGACAATCAAGAAAGTGCCTTTTTTCTTTTTTCACCACATCAAAAAGTTATTTAGTGTTCCCAATACTGGCGAAGATTGTCTAGTGAAAGCCATGAAATTGTTAGACCACTGGAGAAGGCTGCTGATAAAAAAGGTCCAGCTGCCTTTGTGAGTGACATGCCAGGTTATTTTCTCTTTGAAAAACACAGATTCAGATCTTACATATCTTCCTTTTATAGTTTCAGCCATTGTAGTAATTTTCAGTTCTAACAGGCAACATAACTGCAATGGTTCAGTGTAACTTTTAACAAGCATATTTGCAAAGGGTTTTAGTGGCAACTTCACTGACTTCAAAACTCTCCTCAGCATACATTTTTTTCAGGTTGTCATGAATTTAAGAGGATTCTTTTTTCACAATTTTCACATGCCTGGACTACAGCTTTAAATGCAGCTGTCAAAACACATCAGGGCCTAAGCTTTCTGTATGATGCATTTTTTTCATGGACAAGCTTTTAGCCAAATTAGTCCACTGAAAGTAAAAATATATTTGGCTAATATCTTTCTTCAGTAATATTGGATACATGCAAAGTCAACTAGAGAGTTTTTGCTTAGTTGGGTTTCTTTGGTTGTTTTTTTGGAGGCAGGGTGTTTTTTTGCATGTACGTGTGATTTTATGGTTTTGTTTCTAATTAAATCTGCAAATCAGTCTGATTTTTAATCTGATTAAAGAAGAGAGTGATAAGAAAAACAAAGTAAACATTCAACAAGATCTTTTCTTCAGGAGATAGTGCTTATAGCAGGGAAGCAAAGGTATCCTATGATATTGTTTATAGCAGGGAAGCAAAGGTATCCTATTTACAATTCAGACCAGCTAAACACGAGATGAAATCTACCTTTCCCAAAGCTATTGTCTCCTTCTTTCATCAATGTAGCTGACAAAATAAAGGTGGTGTTGGAAAAACGTCTTCTGTGTCCTGTCATCTGGTCAGAGGAGCACTCACTTCAGAGAAAGGAGACACAGATTTCCTCTTCCAGAGTTCAACCACTAAGCTATCACTGATAATAATTAGTATTTACATCTAGATCACTGGTGCAGCTCTACGCATGTGTGTCTGGAATGTGGAACTGAATTTTCTCTCTCCAAATTCAGGTCAGATGAAATCCAGCCCAGCAGTATCTGCTCACCTGGATAAATGACACCTTTTGATTGCCTGCGTACATCTGAGTTTCACTTAATTCAGACACAGTAGGTGTAAGGTATAAAGTCCTAGGATGTGACTCAATTGCTCAGTGACTTCACAGAACGACAGAAATAAAAAGTTGTTTGGGTCAGAAAGGACCTTATCTACCTTTCCATTCCAAATCCCTGTCATGGGCATGGACAATTTCCACTAGACCAGATTGTTCAGAGCCCCATCCAGCCTGGCCTTGAACAGTTCCAAAGATGTTAGAACATTGTCATGGTTTAACCCCAACCAGCAGCCAAGCCCCATGCAGCCAGTCACCTGCTCCCCCACCAGTGAGATCTGGGAGAGAATCAGATGGGTAAAAGCTGGAAAACTCACTGGTTGAGATAAAGACAGTTTAATAGGAAAAGCAAAAGCCAAGCACACAAGCAAATTAAAAGAAGGAATTAATTCCCTGCTTCCCATGGGCAGGCAGGTGTTCAGTCATCTCCAGTAGAGCAGGGCCCCACCATGCGTAATGGTGACTTAGCGAGACAAATGCCAACACTAAATATCTCCCTTTCCTCCATAGTGTTCCACACTATTCAATACAAGCCCATTAACCACCACCCCCTTCACACAGGAATGTGGGCACCCACAACTTCTCTGGACAATATGTGCCAAAGCCTCACCACAATCACAATAAAAATTTTGTCCCTAATATCTAGTCATTCTAACCTTTTTCAGTTTAAAGCCATGATTATTTGTCCTCTCACTCTACAGCCTTGTCCTTCGCCAACTTTTTTTTGTATTTGTCTAATATTGGGGTTTTAGTGTTGTTTCAACTGTTTTCAAATATAGAATAATATAATCATAGGATTGTTTAGATTGGAAAAACCTAAAAGATCACCAAGTCCAACCTTTCAACCCAGCACTTACAGATCTACCACTAAACCATGTCCCCCAGGTGCCACATGCCTACAAGTATTTTAAATACTTCTAGGAATTGTGATTCCACCATTGCACTGGGCAGCCTGTTCCAGTTCCTAATCGTCCTTTCAGTGAAGAATTTTTTCCTAATATTGAATGTAAACATCTTTTACTTCAACTTAAGGCTTTCTTCTGTCACTTGTTTCCTGGGAGAAGAGACTAACATACACCTGGATACAACCTCTTCTCAGGTGGTTTTGGAGAGAAATGAAGCTCCCTCTGAGCCTCCTTTTCTCCAAGCTAAACACACCCACCTCCCTCAGATCCTGCTTAAAATGAAACTAGATTGGATCTTACTACATTTTCTTCACTTTTTTATGTTGTCGATATTTAGGTTTTTTACACTGAAATTTGAGCAGACTCCACATCACTCCCAGGGCTGGTAGTGGAATTCTGTGTTGAAACTTTACTTCTCTAATCATCTGCAAGTCACAGGGTCATCATTAGTGGGTCTTTTTCCTCTTTAATGTCTCCATTACATTACAAAGAGGTGAAGGGATTAAGTATACTTCATACAATTATCAATCAAACCTATTCTTTTTTTCCATAACAAATTGTCTACATCATAGAAATGGGAGAGCAGATAACTATTTATCAAAAAGATAATAAGGGCCAGGAAGAGCACACTGAGCCATTCCAGAGACAAAGCAAATAATGCTGCTTAAATAATTTTCATTTATGAAGAAATCAGATTTAGGAACATTTGACAAAATAATGTATTTTCATGCCATTTCAAATTTGTTAAGTGAGTCTCTTAATTGCAGGTTGAGAGGAGCACAAACTGTCTGTACTGATGTCTAACTAGAGTCAGACATAATTAGCATTCAAAATCACTGCTTAAGGAGACTATAACATATTTACAGGAATTTTTTATTTGTACTTTTCTGTCACATACTTTATGGGCTGCTGCGATGTGATGACTTTCATCTGTTATTGCTTTCACTGATATAGTGGTTACATTGGCATATGGAAATAGAAACTACTTAAAATCCACTTTTATTCAAAGCAAAAGCAAAAAAAAAAAAAACTGAAAAACCCCACATCTCACTAGTAAAGGAGAGAGGAAATTCTCCAGTTCTGGTTATTAGAAGCTGCAACTTACTGGAAAATATCCTTCAGTGAAAATACAAATTCAGAGGCTGACTACGGGGTGAATGAATAGAGCTAATTGATTTGTAATGGAATCCTTCTGGCTACTGTAAGGCTTTAAAAATCACCAATACTTGAAAGAGCTTCCACAGAGGCTCTATATGTGCATGTGTTTAGTGCCTAAAAAGTAAATCTGCTTCTTAAAAACCTTTCTCTAAATGGGCAGACTGAACTTATGAGGATGTCTAGTTGGGTTGAATCTGTTGTGCTTGGTTCTTTTTTTAATACCTCAGTAAGGACAGAGCTCACCTAAGAATATTACTCAGATTTCAGATGTTGAGTTCTTTTAAAAATTGCGTGCATAAGACCTTTGAATACATCCAATTCCAATTTTGAAACTGGAGAAGAGACAGAGTAAAGTGAAATAAAAAAGCACAGCTTGATCCTTGAAGCTGGCTTGTAAGTCTGTGACATGGTTTATGCCTCAGCTATTTATACCCCAAGGAAGCTTGCTTTAAAAAAAAAAAAAAAGGCTTTGACAGGAATGAGGTGTTTGGACACAGCAATGTTGAAGTGTGTGGAAAAACTGGGAGATGAAGCCTTGAGGACCACAAAAAGCACCCACAGAATCAGAACCATAGAGTATCTCCAACTGGGAGTGACTCAAAAAGACCATAAAATCTGACTTCCTACTCCTTGCAGGACTGCCTAAAACCAAATAATATGAGTAAGAGTGCTTCCGAAAATGTTTTTTCCCTCTGTGATGCAGTTTGGATAACAATCCGAACAAACAATCCAATATTTGGTTTAACTGGTTTGCAGTAAGTGTTTGTATCCAAGCTAACAAATCCTGTGGCTTGGTTCTATCCTTTCTGGGAAATCTGTGGGGGCTGAGTACATCTTTACTTATAATCGGGATTTATCCTCAAGAAGGTTGTAGAATTGCTGAGAAAAATGGGAATAGACTGAGAAGTGTTGTGTATATTTCTGCACAACATTCTGCCCTCAGTATGCCCAACTACAAAGCCGACAGGAAGCGAGAAAAAATTAAAGGGAGAATGAAACAAATAAAGTTGGTTAGGGAAAAAGGCAGGAATATTTCAAATACATGCAGAGAAAAAGAACTAATGAAGCATATGCAGTTAAAGAAACTGGGTTAAAGAAAGTGTACTGTGAGCAAGCTAAAGAGAGAAGCAAATGTGATTACCCAAAAGAAGAAAAGTGGAAAATGCATGCTGTGAGTCAGCGAGGCATAAAGGGTTAGATAAAGACCCACATGAAGAGGCAACCACACAGATCACCTTTAGGGGGCACGTTATCTGCAGACAGAGACTAAAACATCTCAAAGGTATGGAAAGAAACGTTCCCTGCCTTTCTCAATCACAGAAAGCTTGGAAAAAAAGACCTGAAAAGTGCTAATAAGATGACGGTGACTGAAAGTCAGAAGTATAGCCAGGCTTAGGAAACATGTTTATACCATTTGACATTAATATCAGGCAAATGTCTGTGAAAGTGATAGAGAATACCTGTACAACCCCATAAAATGCTTTCTTCATGCTAGTCGCTGTCCCAGCTGGTGTATTTTTATCTAATTCCAGAGCTGGTTGTGATGACTACAGCTTTATATTTCTAATATACAATATACTACTGGGAAATAAAGCAGCCATTGCTTAGATGCATAGCTGCAGATGGCACAAGTTTCAGTGCCATCCTTTAAATTACTGTAAAAACACAGGGAACTAGCTGTTGAACAAATAAATGTTAGCATAGATGGCCTCATGAGGCTCTGGGGATCAGCAGCAGCTTTTTAACCTCTGGGTAACATAGTCCAATACCAGTTCAAGAGAGTAACAGCAAAGGAAATAAAAACCTCTGTGGCCTGCATGACTGAAATTGGTGGTTTCAGCCCACATCCCTGTGGAAGTGTTGCTATGGTCAGGAAACATCCACATTACAGCTGAACTGTCACAGCAATGTGTTATCCATATGCTTCGGAAATGAAAACTTTAGAGATTTATGAAAGGGGTTGTGGCAGTGTGGGTGAAAGGGGTGGCTGAGTCCTCAGGGTCAGATTCTGACTCATCTGCATTTTGAATTCCAGACATTGGAAAAGCATCACCTGTTCATGTAACTGAGGTCAAAAAACACATGCAGAAGAGTTATTTGTTCCCCCCTGAGGTGAGAAATCTTCACCATACAGTTTATTGCTATTTAATGAAACCAGTTCCAATTGCTATTAAGCGGAAGTGAAAGATGCATTATGCTAATATTATAATTGAAGGACTTTTTTTTTTTTTCTCTCTCTCTCTCTCTGTAGATTTTTAGGATTTGCACAGTCTGACTGCAACATTCTTACATCTAGTGAAATGCTTGGATGGATAGTAACTCAACACACTGAAGGCATATGTGATATGATAGGCACTCCACTTCTACTCCTGGCATCTGTACCCTAGAGTTTTTAATTTAAATAGGATTCAACATGCCAGCAAAAACTTAAGGCAGTAGTGGCCTCTGAAGGATGTTGGAGATTCATAATGAACAGAGGAAGTGTGACTCTCCTGGCAGACTCTTTATTGAGCACCTTTACCGTGATTTGGCTTTGAAGGTTCCAACTAAAAAATAACTTTAGGAAAAAAAAAAAAAAAAAAGAACCAAGATAGTTCTGTCAGCAAATTATACTTGTCTGAATCCTTGAGAGAAGAGGAAAGTCTGTGATTGCACTGTGCGTATATTTACGTTACATATCCTCTGCTAACATTCCTCATCTGAATGATTTAGTGGATTTAGTGTAATCACTCTATGTAACAAGAAAAAAGGAATTTGATAATATTTTATTTGCACTGCAGAGCTGGCCTTAGACAGAAAAACAAACCCATATCTTGGCTGTTCTCTTGAATTACTAAAGAGATAAAATTTTATAGAATAAAAAGGACATGGGAAAAAAATTATATCACAGCCATTGAATTTGGGAACAAAGCAGAAAATCCTGCTGGAAGTAACATATCAGCAAAAGTATCAGTCAGCAAACAAAAAGGAACTTTCTTTAATAAGTTCAGACTTCTGTAATAATGAGGATGGAGTTATGACTGAGGAAAGAATGCTAACATATCCTTAGTGGACTACTCAGAGAGAGGATTCCTGTGTCTTGCTGCCCCACATCCTCCTTAGATTACCTTATGCTCCTATTTCTTCTTTCATAAGAGACGCCAAGTACCTTTATCTGTTGTTACCTTTTTCCACAGCTGCTTCTCAAAATGCAATTGAATACACCTTCAGCCATGAGTAGCTGGTTAGCCACTCTGCACACTCCTTGAAACCAAACCTCTTGTTGCTGGTCTGCTTCCCAACCACTTCTCCCCAGGAGATTATGAGAAGGTGACATAAAATCTGGCTTTTTCCATTCTTTGTAGCTAGTAGAGATTTGTAGCCATTCTCTGAACAATGAACAGGTTCTGTATCTATTTGGAGCAGGTGGAATTCTCTTGAAATTTTCTAAGTTAATTTTTTTTAAAGTGGGCAAATGTAATGAAGAAGGCCAAGAAAATCACCAAACTTAAAGTATGAAATATTTTCTTTTAAAGTTGTTCTTGACATGACACACTTTAATTTTTTGAGCATTTATTTCTATATTTTAGAAATTAATTAAGAGGATCTCTTGATTTCTTTCAACATCTTTAACAGTTTTACAAAACAGACTGATCCATGCAGCTTTTCACTTTTCCAAGTCAGTGCTGCATGCATGGGGTACCTGGTAATAACTGCAGGTTATGATTGCCATGAAATGACAACACTGCCTTTTCTCATAGATTTATCAATATTTTCACCACAGGATTTAATATAAGCAAATACCTTATCCAGAATGTTGAGCTCTACATTTGACATGAAAGAAAAATCATCGCTGCTCAGCAGTTCACCAATGCTGCATAGTAACAACAAAGAAGTGACTTAATTCTAATTTTTGGTTGCTCTAGTATACCCTTTCATTTATGCAAACTAACACTTTCAGAGCCATAATGTACAAACAGACAATTCAGTGACAGTTTGAGCAGCAAAGAATAACTTAGTACCACAATTCATTTGTGCACTGACATAAGACATATTTACTCTGTTCAGATTTTTAAAAGGTCCATTCCATTTAGGAAAAAAAAACAAGAAAATAACCAATTAAAAGCAAATAACAATTTTTTTTCAGGTTTAATTGCTCTTCTGAGGGAGAGTTAAAAAAAAAGAGGAAAAGGGGAGGACAGGGATATGTAAAAGAATATAGGCAATTATAGTCATACTAGGAAAGAAAAGATCAAAAGACAGGGAAAAAATAGAAAACAAGAAAAGAGTTTGGGAAATGTTGGAACTTGAATGAAAAGCACTTGGAGGAAGCAGTGCAGGGATTTCTTGTAGCTGATTTCTCTCCTCTTTCTGAGCCAATCTTGTTTGCATATGACCTGCAAACCTCTGTAAAGAGACAAACATATTAATGACAGAAAACATACTACAGCAAGAAAAATTAAATGAGGAGTGAAAACACCTACATCACTATTTTTCTGAAGTTGCTCATTTGAAAGCCAGAAAGCTTTTAAAAGTGCTACTTTATGCTAGAATTTGTGCAGTGAATCCATGTGAAAATGCGAGAGCTCAATCTAAGAGCTTTAGCAAAACTGATAAAATGCTATGATCATTTGTTTAGAAGCCAGCCTGGGTTTCTGAGTGGCAACTGCCATATGCTGCAGACATTTCTCTACAATTCAAGATGTACGCATAGACCATGGCTGCAAAGACACTCATCTGGTATGAATGCCAGCACTCCCCTGTGAGAAAATACACAGAGGGGAACATGATTGTGCAGCATCAGAATGACTGATGTGGCAAGTGAGCTTACAAAGGAGGAAAAAGAAATATGACAGTGGCAGCAAGATTATTATGATTAAATGAACAACTTCTTGGTTTGCCCTTTGTGTTGATGGATGGATAAAAGTGCTTCTGCTTTCCTCTGCAATATTGGAGTGCTTTTGTCACACTGCTTTTTACGTGTCCTCCGAAACTTAGACCTCCTCACATGCAGATAATTGTTCTCTAATTCAGCAGGGGTATTCATGTGCAGGAATCAGTACATTCTGGCACAGTAATAGCATTAGAACCTTAGGTTCTGAACTTTTGGGAGACTTTTGTTACAAGTGCTGACTCTGGGGGTCTGCGAATGCAGCACAATGAAAGTATGATTCTGTTCTAAGGTCAAGGAGAAAATGGAGGCACTTTAGTGCCTCTCCACTTGAGGTGACAATGCAAGCAGCAGCAGACCTGGATGTTTTGCGCAGCAGTTCACTAACTGATTTCTCATGCTTTAGTATTTATTTGGATTAGATTTTCTTTCAGAAAGATTCAAATTCACCAGTGAGACTTACTTCCTGGAGGGGTGCAAACACCAAAATTCTTTTTTGTTTTTTGACACCCTGTTTAGATATCAGTGACTACAAATCCAGGTACAAACCCACACAAACAAATTAGTGGTAAAAAAGTGTTTGTTCCCATAATATATTCCTGCTATTTGCTATTTGAAAGCATTTTGAACTAAAGAGCATGATAAAGTTGTCTGTATAGAAACATTTATTGTCTGAAATGTCTGTGTCATCCTGTATGACATTCAACTGCTGATCTGATATCATATAGGTTTCATGCTGGTTGTGTGTTATGTCTCCCAGCACACACAGAACAATGGGATACTCTACAACATCTAGTGCAGAAAAACAGGAATTATAAGCATAGGGAGGCAACTAATGACCAATTTCTAGCTAGGCTGAATTACAGAGTCATAGGATAGTTAAGGCTGGAAAAGACTTTGAGATAATCAAGTCCAGTCATCAATCCAGCACCACCACCGTGTTCGTCACTAAACCATGTCCTCAAGTGCTATATACACACATTTTTAGTCCATCCAGAGGTGGCCACTCCATCACTTCCCTGGTGTCCTGATTTGGAATAAATTAGGGGAGAACCTCTAAAAGGAGTCCCCTAAAAACAAGCCTAGAATGAACCCAAGGCTGGGGGGGGGAAGGGGTGGTGGAGGTTTGTTTTTAGGGGACTCCTTTTAGAGGTTCTCCCCTAATTTATTCCAAATCAGGACACCTGGGCAGTAGGTTCCAATGCTTTATAACCCTTTTCTGTTGCAACTTCTCAACTTCCCCCCGTGCAATTTTCTTCTTGTTCTGTCATGCTCTCATAGCCCTGTCTGCTTTGAAGAGGGTCAGGGGAATCTGTGCAATATCATATATATCACTCACTGTGTTGCAGGCTCATGCTGGGAAAGGTTTGGAGATTTTTTAATTTAAAGGTGTTATGAAGAATTCCACATTTCATGCTAGACATCAGGAAACCCAAGAGTCATTTTCAACTTTTCAACTGGACACACAGCAGTGAGACAGGAGCAAAGACAATTTTAATGCAAACACTCTACAGGCATAAAGCTTTATTATTCTGAAACTGGAAAAAAACAAGCAAGAGGGTTTTTTTCTGGAAGAAAATAGAGCCATTGATGGCAATGAAGAGATATTGAACTAGTTCCTGTCTGCTCTTTGCAATTTGTAGTACTTAGGAAGTCTTAAAAGAAATTTGACAGTGACAAATAGACATTTCTAAAATGTCAAGTAATTCTAAACATGAATTTTCATCTATTTATAGACTTAGTCTGATGCATCAAATGTTACACAGCTGCCTGTAGACAGTATTTAGCTTTCTATTAGGATTTTTCAGAATCTTAAATACATTGATATATTAATGAAGATAATGTTCTTGTAGCACATTTCACAAGTAAATTATGTAAAAGTCATGCTTGCTAAATTTTTGGAGTGTTTTTTTCATACATGAAACCACTTCGTAGAGGAATTCCTCCCCCCAAAAAGGAGTCACCACTTCTCTTCTTTATGTATTGTTTCAGCCTGCCACAGAAATTTTTACACTAAAATGTCAAACATTCCTTTGCTATGTATGTTCAATATTGCAAAAGATGGAAAGGGGAAGTAAGACTTAAAAAAATGACATTAGCTTGAAATGACCTGAAACCCCATAGACCTTAATTGGACCAAACTTTAACAAAACTGCTTGTCCAATTGCACACTTTTGAAACATGGTGCAAAGGCAGCATTGTGTCCTCATTGGGTTCTTCTCTGTTTAAATGTTTTTCTACATTAATATTTCTAAATGGATAAATTTAGAAATGTTTGTAATTTAGAAAGGTTTGCAGTCTTTAAGGTTTCAGATAAGAGAAAAATGTAAAAAAAAAAAGAAAAAGAGAACAATCCTTAAAATCTTGTCCTTCATCTTTACTGAGTTGGGAAATTTCTAAAAATTGCCTTAATGATATTAAAAAAAATGGTTTATATACTTTGGGGCCAAGCAAACCCAAAGATTTCTAGGAGCTGACATGTAAGAATCTTGAACTGTCACTGTATCCAGGTCCTGCCAGATTCTTCAGTCGTCTCTTCTTCTGGAAGCCATTAAACAATGATTTATAAAATGTAACTTGTCTACAAAAGGCTCTGAGTGTCTTCCCTTCTCATTCCTGCTGTGCTTTATTCAGTGGTCCCTTGACAATTCAGGTTTATTCTAGTAAAACCAAATGATCTACATTCATCAGTGCTGGGAGCCAGATCCCTCTTCTGCAGTTCTTTCACCTACAGGCCATAGAGACACAGAAATCATCAGGGTCAGCACACTTTCCTCTGCACAGAGCTTCATCTTCCCTTTTTCTCAGGTGGACACAGCAAACCTTGAATATGCAGGGTAAATCATAGGAGTGAGTTCCCATGAATAGCTCCTGAAAAATTATTTTCTTCTTCTTTACTGGACTGGGTAACTTGATTTCTGAAACTCAATCAGTTGTCTGAAATTGAGCATTGTAATCTGCACACTATTTTATTTGATATCAAAACATTCTTAGTCCTTTAAGTGGATCTTGTTTAAACATCCTGCTAGTCTTTTTCAGGACTATTGCTTCTCCTCCAGCACAAACACCGAGTCTGACAGAATATCAAATTTGTCTGCTTGTTAATTTATTGATACTGGTTTGATTCCCCTTACTTTGGGAATTATCTGTGTATTAATGCATTCTGTTCACCCAAATTCATTCCTGATACAGCTACATTTATGTCACAGGCCATTAAGTTTCACATTCTAGCCCTAGGCTCATTCATCTAGTCTGTCAGTGCTATCCTGTGAAGAGATTTTTTACAGAATTGCCTTTTGAAAGAGCAACTTCCCTTAGTATCTTAACGTAGTTTATCTTTTCAATGCTTTGTCTGTCCTGGATTTACTTGAAGTGGGACAATTCTTGATTGTGCTTAACTTTGATTCCACTTTCTCTACCTAAAAAGTACCCAGTTAGGAACTTTGATTACAAGTACCTAATCAATTTAAATTTAAAAGCTATAATTCACATAATTGATTTATGAATCTTACCCTTCTAAAGCATTTGCTAAGTGTATTTGGGTTAATATTATCTGTTCATGTGCTAGCTTGAATCCTGAAACTGTGAAACTTCAGTGTTTTTTAAAATGCTAAAGTTGAATATAAATAAACGCTCTCTCAGTACAAAGAAGTCCTGCTTGAGGTAAACTGAGGTTGTGTCAACAGCTTCTCAGGAACAGAGCTGAGAGTGCTTCCTTCTTCACTAAGATATCTGTAACAATGAAAAATAGATGCAAAAAACCAAAAAGTGTAACCACTACAAAAGCAACAGGAGTGAAGAAGGGTAAAAAAAATCTTGTGGTTAGATAAGCATCAAAAGGCTGTTCAAATTTCCATCATGTGCGTTATTATCAGCAAAGATTTGCAGGCATTTGAGGCTTTCTGAAATACAACTGCAGCAAGTTAAATATTAAAATGAGAAGTCAGGAGAAATAACAGAATCTATTAATAACAAAAAAACAGAAAGAAAATAGACATAACAACAAAATGAAAATGACCCTATCCCTATCTAATGTGATAACACATTTGCATTCAATGAACATTGCCCTACCAAGAGGAATGATATGCTTAAAAAGCACCCCAAACATCCCATTTCCTATTGGATATTTGGAGAAATGATGGTGTGAAATCTGAGATTGGGATTCAGATGATTCCAGCAAATGAAAAAATGCATTTGGAATACCATCAGATCAGGAATCACTCTGCCAGCAGCTGGCTGATTGCCTCATTCCATTGTTGAGATGCTGCCGCTTGAGGCTCTGTTGATGCTGCATCCGTTCAATCTACATTTTCCATTGGCACATGGAATTTCAAACTGTTTTCATTACCATTCATGTTTTCCTGGAACGACATTTCAAAATGAAAATGGAACAGGAAGAAAAGTTTTCTCTGAAGCACAGTGGCCATTAAAATAACCAAAATCATGGTATGTTAAAAGAACAACTAAATAGAACCAGGAAAGCCTATATACATACTAAAATATATTTGGAGCTGAGATGGCTTCATACAAATTCCATAGATAAACAAAAAGTTGTGGAAAGAGGTTGACAATAGGAGAGAAACTTTAAGTTTTATATCACTTTAGTAAGAAAACAAATATAGAAGCATTGACCTTAATAATGCATTTGGACACTTTACAGCTTTCATGGAAAAGGTTACTAAAACTGCAATTTTCCTTCCTTGGATGATTTGCTTTGTAGAATAAAGTAGTGCCTAAATGCCAGGAGTGAGATCAAGATTTTCAGTGTTGAATGTCATAAAACAAAATAAATGTTATAAAGGCAATCCTTCTCATAAAGACTGTTGAAAAAATAGTGAAAATGTTGTGGAAGAGTTTTCATAAATGAGAAGTTTTCTTAACCCAAAAATTTCAGAAAATTTTCTAACATACCTCAGTGAAAAGGTAAGAGTTCCATTGGAGCTTTTTGTTTTCTTTCATTGATGATTCTGCAAGCTTCATCAGATATACTATTGAGCATAAAACCCCTTGACAGTTATTTTAGAGCAGGTTTGTGAACCTTGAAAGTTTAATGAAAAATAATTTAGGAGTGCTTTGTTAATTATAGTACTTCATAAGTCTTTAAAACAGAGTTCAACTGTTGTGGTAATTCAGAGAATAAATGCAAGGAACAGAACAAATATCACAGAAAACAGTTACTATACTTTTCCATAATATAAACCCAAAGAGAACTTTAATGAACTCAAGAACAAGAAAGCTGAAAAAGTGATTAAAAAATTTATATAGCATGGATGTATTTTATGAAGCCCATTAGCACAAGTTATTGCCACTTGCTCGACTTATGCTTTGCACTGATATATGAATGTTCAATGTAAACACAACTATGAATTAAACTGGATTTTTATATTGCTAATGTTAGATCTCCTCTATTTCCTTTGGTAGTGGTAAGGGTTGGCAACATATTTGACCAGATTGGAAGAGGAAGTGATACAACTGTCAGCATGGGTTGGAGTATTTTTTGGCTTATTGTTCCCAGAAACCACATCTGTACAATTTCTCTTCATTCCAAGGGACATTTCTATACAAATTTCAAAACAGTACCACATTTCCTTCTGTTCAGGACATATAAAAGGGTACAGGTCAAAAAGCAGACAATTTGCTGCAAAGTTGACATCCTTCTGATATCCAGGTTTAAATAACATTTATCTCCCTTACATGAGACATCAGAGCAGTCACACAGAGGATACAACACTCAGTGATTAGCTGGTTCTCACTGACTTTATACTGGAGACAGAAGTAGCAGCTTGAATCTAGCACCTGTGTTTAGCTACTGAAGTTTGACCTCTGGGTTTTGGTTGGTTTTTTTTGTTGGATTCCCAGCTGCTGTTCAGTAGTCTCACAACAGCAATATCAAAGAAGTCAGCTTTGGAAAGAAAGCAGATTTAGTTGCTATATTCTGTTCTCCTGTGCCCTTGGGACCAGAGCATCATGTAAATGGCATATTAAGCTACGTCTTAAAGGTGACCCAGAACGCAATCTGGCAGTAAAAGAAAAAGCATCCTCGTAAAATAGAAGAGGAAGTTGATACTGCAGGTCAGATTAAATAAGAGGAACTCCAAGGAATTGCTTGTGGTCTGTCTTTTTAGGCAGTATCTCAGGAAATGACACATTAAGGTCTGAAATTTGCATGAAATGTAGGCATGGGATGCACTTCAGTTTATTACTATTGGCTATTTCTTTTTGGCTTTTGACTAGGAGCAGCTGCTGTGTTTTATTTAAATTTCCTACTTTATTTTTGGCAAGGATTCTTGCATCTCTGAATGGATTATTTTTTCAAGATTTTGATGTATTTATTATAAATAGAGAACAATAATAGACAATAATAATTGTCAGCTGAAAAGATACAGTGGGGCCAGTTGGCTTCCTGTGACTCAGTGACCTTTTGGTATTAGTACCACCCACTGCTGTGAGTTATGTTGAAACTTTGCAGCTGGGTTGCAACAATAGCAGAAATATTTTCTGTGCCCCCATCTTGCCATCTCAGAGCTACCAATAAGCCTCTTCATGCAGTGGGAGAGAGCTTATTCAATGTATTTCAAAAGAACTCCCTGCTTGGATAAGGTCTGCTCTGGTGGAAAAACACTGTTAGAGGACTGCCTTGAAAAAGGCAATGGCTCTATAAAGACACACCAGTGGTTTTGCTGCTTTGTGGATCAAGTTGTGCCTATAATTGACACCCATTTTTTCTTTACTTTTTCCCTGAAACACTATTCTTTCACAATTCTGGGTCTCAAAATCATGGGTAAGTAAAATAATTTTTAATACATTATCAGCCGAAGGTTCCTGGCAGTGTATGCTTTTAATGAGTCTGGAATAACAAAGGAAAACAAACTCAGAGCAAAACTCTTATAGCATAGCTGAATATTGAAAGCTTCTAGCTCTGAACAAAAAATTAACATTTTATTGTCTCTTGATAGGTGACTTGAGGATGCTGAGTTATAATTAATGCTTGAAAAATCTGAGGTGGAAATAAGGTGTGTGCCATCAGTGTTGTGAATAGAGCATAAGGCATTTTCAGGAGAAAAATGTGACACATTTATATAGAGATCCTGTTGTTTAAAGTTTCCTTTGCCAGAGTAATGCTATGGAAGAGATGGAAGTGTCTGCTTTCCTAAGAATACAGCTTGTCTGTTCTCTTCAGCGTCTGCAGCTTTTATGCCACAACATAGGAAAGCTTCTGTTCATGATGTCAGAACTTAAATATTACAAATGTGTTCAATCACAATTCAAATGAGTCCCATCTTAGAACAAGTCATTTAGAATTTGGAAATAAAAAAATCATGTTTTTTGCTGATTCTTGTAGTAGAAGCTTTTAGTTCCTAAGTCTGCTTTTCAGTACACTCGTTTGTACCCCACATCATGTACCCCACTTAACATATTTACTAACATTAATCCTACTTAATCCCACTTAAGTGCCTTTTTTTTTCCCATGCTGGTGTTGCATGGCAATTCAGTGCTGTTTTACTCTATGCTGCATGGCATTTTTGTGTGACATATACCATATGGGAGGTGCTCCAAAGGTCTTTGTTAGAGTTTGAAGAGGCTGGGACCATGGCTGCTGAGGTTAATGACCACTTATTGCAATTGTCACAGTGCCAACAGACAGAAACTGAAAGGTTACTTGGGCTAGGATCAAGTGGGGATCAAGAACTCCGTCCCTGAACTGCATGGTGTATTGACAGATGGATGAGTGGGATTCTACTTCAGATTGTAGGGATGGAGTTTAGTTTAGGACATCGAAAATCCATCCAACTCACTCTGAAACATGTGTTTGAGCTGATTCTCAGCCCCTGTCTGCTGTTTCTCTTCAGATTACATCTACCTCTTCCTGTATCAAAGGCCCTTCAAAGGCTATAAGAAGTCAAGAAGTTCTTATTTCTCATAACCAGAATAATTGCTACAATTTTGAGTGTTATGTAAATGAACCATAATGGGTTTTTCCTCAGCCAGGTGTTAGCCTCCAGCAAGAAGAAAAAGAAACTGGTATTCTAGCACAATCAAGCTCCTTTCTCTTGCAACCTGTGCTTCATCATTATCTTGCCATTAATTTCAAACTAATAGTGCTTACTTTGGATAATGGTGATGGGAGGAAAGACAAGTAACAAATTAAAACTAAGCACATCAAATGCTAACTTCTCTCAAAAACTCTTTGTTCTAAATGCTTGGACAAAGTTAGTGAGTGACAATGACTAAAGGAAGACTTATTGTTTAGCTTATTTCTGGATCAAGAGAAAATGACTGAGTTTCCCTAGAAGTTTACCTAGTAAATTAGAACAAGTGGGCAGTAAGTAGGTGGAAGTGCTTTGGCTCTTGGGTTAATTTAAAGCAATGAACATGTTTCTGCCTTTGAAAAATGCAGCCATGTAATCCGAGTGTTTTGTCTGCCATTGTAACACCACTTACGGCAAATGATCTCAAAGTATGTTAAAATATTAAGCTTCAAGTATTTCTCCAAAGTGTTATTACTTGCAAAGAAGGAATGAAGAGCTTGATCTTAATTGCACTGTCTAACTTTGCACTTTTTAAGGGTGCCAGACTCAAGAGCAAGATGACTTCAGACAAGGCTGGGATGTCCTTATTATCACGCCATGTTTGACACCAAGGGATGGTGACCTGGGCTGTCTGCATGTAGCAGTCCGCTGTTTCTGCCACAGTGGAGGCTCTGGTATCCAGACATACAGCACGACTTCCACTTTGCTTTCATGAGTGGGTCGGGTCTCGTAACAGACGCATTGTACCAATATGGCAGACGGTTACAAAAGACGTTTATTAAGTAAAAGGTTCAGGTTATATACCCTCGGATCTACTACTACGTCAAACAGGATATTGCCACACTTCCTGGGTTAGTAGTTGGAGTGGAAAAGTACTGGCACATGTTAGTAGAGGGTCTACATTCCTTTCAGGGGTAGCTTATCTTGAGAGGGGGTTGGGCTTGCTCTTTTCCTCTCCGTTACAGCCCGAAATCTTCCGCGCCGCCTGTCCCTATACAACCACATCTCCCCCCCCTCTCTCACAAAAGAACGAGGTAGTTATACGCATATATATATATATAGATATAGGCACTAAATGAGGTAGAAGGTTAGGACTTAACAAGGGAAAAAGGAGTTTGGAAACCTGAGTAAATTTTTGCCAGGCAAGTTTGAAATCTTGTGACTGGCAATTTTAAATTCACAGCATCTCATGTTGGCCTATGAACAGAATGTTAGTCTGATCTAGGCGAGCTTTGACAAATGAAACTATCTTGTTCAGCAGGCATGGTCCGAAGGTAACAGCTAGAAGTAGCATTGCCAATGGGCCTACCAAGGTGGAAATTAAAGTGGTTAACCAGGGGGATTGGTTAAACCAGGATTCGAACCAGCCTTGCTGAGCTTCCCTATCTTTCTGTCTCTGAGCCAGTCTGTTTCGGAGTTCGGCCATGGAGTCCCTGACGACTCCGGTGTGGTCTGCATAGAAGCAGCATTCCTCTTTCAAGGCTGCACACAGACCTCCCTGCTGCATGAACAGGAGATCCAGTCCTCGCCGGTTCTGTAGAACCACTTCTGAAAGCGAAGAGACCGACTTCTCCAAGTAGGAAATGGACTTCTCGATTCTCTGCAGGTCCTCATCTATAGTTATTTGCAGCTGAGACAGACCCTGGTGTTGTGTTGCCAGGGCTGAGACACCTGTCGCTGTGCCAGCTGCTCCTAAGGCGAGTAGCATTGCGATGGTGACACCTGTCAATATCTCTCTTTTGTGGAGCCTGTTGGATTCTTCGAGAAGGCTGTACATTTCTTCCTCTGAGTGGTACAGGACTCTAGGAACAATCAGAACTTGGACACAGAAATCGTTAGAATCATCAAACTTGGGAAGAAATACACACGGACTTACTCCAGACCTCTGACAAACCCACATTGCCGATGTAGCAGGGATTACCCACTTGTTATTCTTTCTGTTAGGCTTTACAACTCTGGTGCAGACATTCCCTTTTCGCTCAGCCAGGGTTGCATTACCAAAGCATTTGCCTCGGCCTGAGACCTGGCTTAGGGTGATGCCTCTGCGAGGTGTGTCCCATCTACACTGCTGGGGTGCATCTGCGGCGGAGTAACTGAATGGGGTGTTTAAAGCAACTCCTTCATAAAAAGGTGGTTGGACATCATAACAAAGCCAACAGGAATTAGTTAGGTTAGGGTTAGATTCATTCAGGGATAGGAAGGTAGCTTCTAACATACGAAAGATTGGATCGGGATCTGACCTAGCTAATTTGTCCATCTGAAAGGCTTTTGCATCACTAGTTGGGGTTCTGCTGACACCTGTAGATGCAGCCCTAGGGTAGGTCATATTTCTCTTTGTCTGTGTGCTTTTAATTATCTTGTTGGGTCCCACAGCTCTGGGTTCTGAGGGTTGAGACTTGGTAATTTGCACGTTCACCCACTTTTTTGACCCTTGAAGGACCACTGTCCAGGTTTTGCCCACCGTCCAGCTAGGATGAGTGGGTTGCAAAACTGTCATGTTATAGTATATGCACTTTCTGATTTTTGGGACTTTATAGCTATATCGATAGGAATTCCCGTGTACAGAGAGAGGTGTTTTACAACCTGCGGGTGCCCAGGTGAACTGCAGGAATTTGTCAGGTTCTTGTGGGTCCCACCCAGGCCCTGACGGCCTGGCGTCTGTTACAATGGTCTCACATCCCCAATGTCCGCAATATCCCCAGCCGGGGTTATTACAATAGCTTTTTCCTGCGTTTGAAGCTGGGCACCAATAGGATAGGTATGTATGTGATGAAAATGGAGAATGAGGGTCTACCTTTGGTTGTCCTGGAAACAAATCGATAATACGAAGCATGAAGGATGGACTGTTTGGTGTGGTGATGTCTCTGAGCACCTTACCGCTGGTAAGATGTCTCATGACCCACCTGAATGGCTGGTGTGGGTAGAAATCTGAGCTGGCTTGTCCTCTGGCGACAAACCCCAGCAACAAAATCACACAGGCATATCGTTGGTGCTTGGATCTCGCCCGCGCGGGTTTCTCTGGTGCTTTCTGACGGCTTGGTGGTGTGTCTCGTTCCTCTGGCAACAAACTTAAATCGGTTAGTTTGCACTGAGTTTGTTCCCTTACATTGTTAAAGGCTTTGCTCGGTTTCCCTGTAAACTTTATAAAATCTGTTATCTCCGTTTCCGAATCGGACTCGGAGCTCTCAGTAGAGCTCGCCATGGAGCTGTAACTCCCTTCCGTGTCGGAAGTGAACTGGTGGTAAGCTTCCGGTTTGCTATGCTTTTTCCCCGGACTCCGCCCCCGTTCCGCCTTTCACGGGTGGGCTTGGATGTCCCCTTTACTTTGACTCCATTCCGCCTCCCGCGCCCGGCCCCCCCCTTCCGACCGGGGGTGACGCCGGCGCCTTTCGCGGGGGTAGTCCCACGTTCCCCCTTTTTGCTCGCCCCCCCGCTTGGTAGATGACATTGGTAAAGGTCCTTGTCCGCGCGTCCGTCCCCCCCCCGCTCTCCCGCGCATGCGCCATGTAGGTCGGTGGCTCCGGATTTCCTCCGACCCCCCACGCATGCTCGGTCGCGGGGTTTTGCACTTCCGGGTTCCCATCGCCACGTGGCGCCCTCCCCCGCGCGCGCTCCACGTGGCCGGCGCCATCTTGGCCACATGGCGGGGGGGGGTAGCGGCGATTGGTCGCCCCGCCCCCGCGCCGGACCGTCGGCACCATATTGGCCATATGGCGGGGGGTGTATTCCCTCCGCGGCGGTAGCCAATCTCTCAGCGTCTCGCACTTGCCGCGCGAGTTCTTCCCAGACGAACCGCGTACGCTCCTCCACCCGGCCGCGCTGCATCTCAGCGCCAGGAGAGACTGCCGTTTCGGACCGCGCCGGACCGCCGCCGCTCTGCGCGGGCGGCGCCGCCGCCGGTCCTAGCGCAATGTCGCCGCTCGGACCCTGGACGCGGCAAGGAGGGACGATCGGGGAAGCCGCGTTTTTTTCGGGGGTGTTCGGATCTGGGGGCTCTCGTGGGAGGGTTTGGGGTTTTCCCGCGTGTTCCGCGGCTTTTATGCATGCATTTGTGGAGGGGGTTAACGCGTCTGATTCCCGCTTTTCCCCTGGGTTTTCTGCCGCACTGCGCCCCCCCCCCGTCTCTTCTAGGGCTTCTCCGGAGGGTCCTGCGCCCCCTCGGTCCCCTCTCCCCGGCTGCTTAGCCGTGAATAAACACGTTTTTGCAGCGTTCCAAGCCTCCTGTTCTTCCATTGCTTTTCGCAACACTTTTTCAACTTTTCCCCATGCTTTTAAAACTTTTCCGCTGCCGGTGGCTTTTGTATCTTCCGCCAGGGCAACTGTATATTTCTCCCACCCCTCTGAATTTAATATATATATTGGGCGTTTTATAACGCCAAAATCCGATAATCTTGCAATAGCAAGAAATAAATCCCTTTGGTCTCGCTGTTTCCAGTGGACCGCAACTAAACTCACGACCATCGTCACGGGCTTCATGCTGTCCGCGGGGTCCTGGGGGCGTCCCCCCTTTTCCTTCTCCTCCGCAGAAGTTCGGACCGGCCGACTCCTACCCGCTGTGCCTTTTCCAAAGCGTGGCTCCCGTCCTCCGAGGTAATCGTTCCCGGGTTTACGGCACCACTTGTAGCAGTCCGCTGTTTCTGCCACAGTGGAGGCTCTGGTATCCAGACATACAGCATGACTTCCACTTTGCTTTCATGAGTGGGTCGGGTCTCGTAACAGACGCATTGTACCAATATGGCAGACGGTTACAAAAGACGTTTATTAAGTAAAAGGTTCAGGTTATATACCCTCGGATCTACTACTACGTCAAACAGGATATTGCCACACTTCCTGGGTTAGTAGTTGGAGTGGAAAAGTACTGGCACATGTTAGTAGAGGGTCTACATTCCTTTCAGGGGTAGCTTATCTTGAGAGGGGGTTGGGCTTGCTCTTTTCCTCTCCGTTACAGCCCGAAATCTTCCGCGCCGCCTGTCCCTATACAACCACATCTGCATGTCTGGGAGACATCAAAAACTATGAACATACTCTGCTCTGGATACTGACATCACACAGCCACAAACCCATGAACTCTCCACATT
Source organism: Sylvia atricapilla (assembly GCF_009819655.1). NCBI lineage: Eukaryota > Metazoa > Chordata > Aves > Passeriformes > Sylviidae > Sylvia > Sylvia atricapilla. Next base: position 146,471,270 of record NC_089140.1, read on the forward strand.
TATTTCTGTGCTGCCCTGAAATACGAGTCACTTAGACATGTCATATCCTGCCTTATTCTTGCCTTTATCCATGTGCCTGGATGAGAACTTGAAATGTCAGTGATACTTGAGACATAATTGGACATGAAGAGTACACAGAATATACCTGGAACAGTCTGGCTGCCTGGCCATGAACATTTGTTTTCTACTATAGTGGCTGCTGAATTTAGTCTCCAAAAAGAGACAACAAACTGCACTGGGAATAGTCCTCAACCAGTTCTAACTTCTGTACCATGATGATGTGGTTTTGACCATGCTGCCATGGGCAGAAAATATTTTAGGAACTATAGATAGCAATCTAATTATCAATGAGATTTATCTCTTTCTATCAGATTTTAATAACACTAAATACTGAACTCAGACCTGAGTGGTGTGGGGCCTGAGAAAACAGAAAGTCCAAAAACTAATGAATGAATCTTTTCTTCTTATGAAAGTGAATTAAATATTTCATAAACTGTATACTATTATGCATGATTTTTCTCCTAATCTAATCCGTAGTTGCTCCACTGATCTCATGAAAAACAAGTAGTGCAATATAAAATGTAAATAAAGGGAGTCTATTAAAGAAATTGAGCTCCCTAAATGCTAACCACAACAAAATAGAAAATTAAAAGTTTAACAAGAGGGCAATAAAAGAAGGAATTTAGATATTCTAAGGGTATTCAGATATAATACTTAATTGGTACTATGCAAGTTTAAGTTAAGCAGCTAACAAGATAAACACTTCTGATGACAGGAAATTAATGTTGTGTCACAGAAAAAACTACTTTGTTTGATATTTTTTACTTTATTCATGTTATATGACAATTTAATTAAACATTCAAGTAATCCAGTCAAATAATTTCCTAGTGAAATAAACCAAAAATTATCAAGCCCCTTTTCTGTAAAGGATCTATGCAGTATGACACCTGATTTATGGTATATGACTGTGCAGTCTTAAATTTTATGTCAAAATTAATGAGACAAAATAGATTTCTGAGGCCTATTTTTTTCACCATCACACATGCATGGTAAGTCAATTGCTGGAAATAAGCTATAACAGAGAAACTGCCATGCTCCTTGTGATAGGATTACTTAGTAATTTAATAAAAACATGTTGCTAAATCTCAATGGAAGGGAAAAAAGAGAGGCTTTTCTGTCCAGATCTATTTGTTAGGAGTAATTTTGGAACATTTTGAGTGATACTTTAATGTTTTGCAATCTGTTGCCTTTTACAGGAGATAAAAAGAAAAACTGCCAAGACATCATGTGACTCTGAACCAGCTTATTTGAATCAGTATAAACAATCTTTCTACTCAATTCTATTAGAATATTAACAATATTTTTTGAGGATTCCATTTATTTGAGCTTCCTGTTTCTTAAGTTTCAGTTAAGTGTTGTTTCTCTTGTAAATTTTACACCGTTCTAGGATTGGGCTCACTGACATGATTTGATAGAACATGTGTGCATGTATTTTATGCATGTTTTGTTTACCTGTGAGCCTGTGGTTTGACAGCAACTGTGAAAGGCTTAAACTGCTGCTGAGAGTGACCAGGCTTCACATGAAGAGCATCCCTGTGAGTTTATGATGTATTTTCCCCCCGGTAAAGCTGAACAAGGGTGAGGAAAGGCAAACAAGGAGATTGCCTGGCCCAAGCTTAGAATAGGTCAATGATAAATGTGTGTCTCCTTTATGGATGTCTTTCATTGGATAAGCCCCTCAAGAAGGCCCTAAAAGTATCTGCCTGAGGGAAGCAGATAATTTGCAAGACTGAAAGATTTTTCAAATATTTGGAAGGCTGTTCTACAACTTGACTTGTCTATGTTCCCGGTGTTTCTTCTTGATGGCCTACATTTGCATTTTGATTTTTTTTAATGCACAACATTGGCAAATCTTTAAGTGACAGTAACATTTGAAATCTCCACTTTCTACTTCTAGTAAGACTACGTGTGGTCCTAAATTATTTTACAAAGTACTACAATTACTAATTTATTTTTTTATTTATTGAGAAAAGAAATATTTTTCTTCCAATAAAATGTACCCATATTTAAAAATGTTTAAAGAATGTTAAAAATGCCTAAATACAAATATATTTCTCTGTCAAGGGGTAATAGAAAACCAACATTTTGCTTGCATGATTCAGGAACAGAGATCTCTATTAAAGAGCATAGATAGTTCTCCAAGATTGACAGCAACAAATTAATGAATTTACAGTGTAGAACACAAATATGTGTGCACTAGCTTATTTGTAACACTTCACCTTGTGTCAACAACCTCCCACGACTTTTTTTTCCTTATTTTACATTAAAAGTCCTCCAAAGGCTTCCAAAATTGTTATCAAGCTTCTTTTTCCTTACTCAAACATTAAAAATATATTTACCCAGTGGCCAGAGGACCTTGGCTGGCTACCAGAAATCCACTCAACTTCTCTCTCACTCCTCCTCATCAACAGGACAGAGGTAGAAAATAAGATGGAAAGGCTTTTAGGTTGACAAAAAAACAGGGAATACTCCTAATACTTTGTAATCTTAAAGTAATCTGATAAAGATTAAGTGATAGAGAAGGTCATATTGAATTTTTAAAATGACAGAATTTCCATATAATAAGACATATAATACAGTCTTTGAAGAATATCCATCTGAAGGAAGCTGTGTATCAAAATATTTTACTTTTTAAAATCCTTTCTTTTGGATGAAGGCTGAAAAAAGTTTATATTTATATCTGAAAAGTATTTAAAAGGCTGAGGATATGAATATATTATGGCAATAAATTGTTTCCTGAAATAAATGTCCTTGTAGTTTGCAGGGGAGGAAACCACTAGCAGAGATATTCTGGCTCAACAAGGACAATAGATCACAGAATTTAACTTAAAATCCTGGAGAAAATGTATCTGATAGAATCTCTTTCACTTCACAAAGCTGTTTTCAGAAAACCCTAGGCATATACAACAGGGTTGGTGAATGTTTGTAACAAGGATGTCACTGATGTGTCAATGAGGAGTAATGGAAAAGTCAAGCCTGCTGCCTGAAAGATGCACTTTCATACCTAGAAATACATGTGAAGCTACATACCATCAGATAAATGAAAAACACCTGAGGCTGCAAAGCAATGATCGTAAGGGAGTAGTGAGCTATAAAAAGACAGTGATTTCCTCTGTTGGCACTGACAGAGGGCAGAAAAACATGAAGAGAGGAAATTGTGCCTGTAAGTTAACCTTTCCTCTTTGCTACCTTCCTTATGTGAAATATGTTGATCATCTCAGATTATTGTTGCATATCTCACTTTATGCAGGATGCTAAGAGAATTAATAGGTACAAATTCAAATACTGAAGTAACGAAGCAGTGACTCACCCAAAGGCTGGTAAACATAAGGAATGAGTACAGTATAAACTGTAAACCTTCAAAGCCAGCAGAGGTTTATTTTTGAAGCGTAAAGATTAAAAACAGAACTGAGGAAGTAACTTGTAACAAATAATTTCTGAAGAATATTTTCCTTCATTCTTCTGACGAAAAAGCCACTGAGAAATTTTCTAGGCATCTCGTTAATTCTCCAGCAAGAATACAGTCCTTAGTTCATCTATAGCTGGTGAATATTTAGTTGTCAGAGCTCTCCATTTCTGCTGTTTGCTGGTGAAACTTCATGGTGTTGGATGATACTTACAATATTTTCTGCTTTAAATGGCAATCCAGATAAGTGAAAAATCACCTTTTTTTTAATATAATTTCCCACAGCTTTAATATTTGAAATTCAAGTTTATATATCTTGCTTTTTGTGTTAGGCAGGACTCTGGGAGGATTTTGTCTAGTTTTTTAGGACTATCTGAACTTTAATCAGTTTCTCTGCTTTGGAGCACAGTCTCGAGCATACTCTGACATTTAGAGTTGGTTCTAAAGTGCTCCAGTGTGAGTGGTAAGGCAATTTGTTGCTGTGAAGAAACGACAGCCTCCTCTATCAGAAATGTGCAGGTCAAGCAGCAGGCTCAGAGAGGACATTTGGAAATGGGGTCAGAGAAAGTGACAACTCATCCTTTGCATGGAGTCAGCACATTTCTGCAGGGAGCAAGGGACTTGATTTACCTCCCAGCCCAGAGAAGAGCTATTCTATTCCCCTACCTACCAAAGCATAGACTGATCAGTACAGCAGAAAGAGAAGGCAGAGATTTTGAAATCCTTCTGCTAAAAATATCCATCACATAAGAAAGATAAAGAAACCATGAACCAAGGTGGCACAGATTTTTTACCTTTATTTCTGTGCAACGTGAAGAGGCACAGGTAACTGTATACTCAGGATCCAGTGTGAAACAAGAGACTTTTTCATTGTCTTAAATATAGAAGAAAATGATATGTGGGCTGGAACCAAATTTCTCACTTCCTACAACATTTTCTTAACCAGCAGACCCCAATGTCTGCAAAAGGGAAGGTTTTGATTGGATAGTGTCCTTGCCACCTTCAGGCACATAGTCCAATGATTAAGCTCTGAATAATTTCAGAGTATTTCTCTGAAAAGGGAAGTAGCATAAAGGCAATACGAATTGAGTCTGCAAAGGGCAAGCATGATTTGTTCATCCATTGAAAATGAAGTTCATGCTTTCTCAACTATCTGAAAGTGAAGATGTATACATGTAACCCAAATTTCAACTTCATGGTTATTCATTTTGGTGTGAATTGTCACTGTTTTCTTGAAAATTTAATAATTTTGTTATGCTTGTTGAAGGCAGGTATTTGATAACCTGATTATATTGGCTCATCTTACAAAGTGAGTCTGTGAGATCCTGACTCTTAGCAGGCCAGACCAAGGACCAAGCTGTCTTACTGCCTGTGGTTTTATCAATTAATGGGAAATTTGTCACAGACTTCAAAGCTAATACATTGAAGCCTTGTTTCTGCTTGTTACAATCGTTCCCTATAACTCTGAGGTCTTAGGATACAGGTAGATGTAAAAAGGAAGGAAAAGTATTAAAAATATTAATTTTTTTCCCTTTGCTAGTTCTAAACTGTTACACTCAATGGCACTACTTTACTTAGGTATGTTTTTATCTGTGCTTTTCTATAAAAACTTAAAACACTATTGAATTTCTCATTCTGATAAACATTGCTTGTCTTTTCCATATTTATTTTCTAGTTTTCACAAACGTGTAATTGTGTGGATATGTAAAAATTCTGTCCAATCAGTGAAAATCTAATCAAATATGAGATTTTTTTTCACTGAGCAAGAGAAGGACTCAGAATGTATCAGATATAAAATGATGTAGTAATTAAATCCCCTCTTTCTTGAAAATTGAGCCAGAGCAGCTTACCCCAAGGGTACTTAAATTATTTCATTTTCATGGTTTTGAGCTGAATAAAGACCTTCATACCTTAAATAGCCAGCTCCTTCTCTCTAAATTTGTGTGAAAAGCAAAAGTCCTTGTGTCTGGCAAATGTAAAAATAATATATTCATTTGATTGCAGTGATAAGGGGAAAAAACCAGGGAAAACAAATCGACATCTTTTCCCTTCACCCTTGTGCGAGGAATCAATGACTTGGTCTTGTGGTCTGATAACCCAGATAACTGAAATAGTTTAATCAATGTAACAGCACAGATTGTGTTGAAAAGTATCCACACATCACAGATCCACACAATGACACCTGACACCTTAAATCTCCTAAAGCCCAGCAGCTCACAGAGGCAGAAAAGGGCTCGGCTGTGCATTGTTTACACACTTGGACTGGTAACCCATCTCCTGCTGGCACTGAAAGCCCATTATCTGTGGTGTGACTTTGAGTTTGTGTGCAAACAGATTAGGCACATTTTTAAACACTTAAGTTTTCTAATTCCCTACTGGATTGTGTTGCTTGGAGGGCACAGTGGTGTCCTGTAGGATTCTCAAGCCAAGGGCAATGTCTACATTTATGTTCCCTTAAATAAGCTGTGCTCAGTGGGCAAAACATTCTTCGACTCACAGAATCATTAAGGTTGGAAAAGACTTCTAAGATCAGCCACTCCAACCCTCCACCCCTTACTGCCAAGTCCACCAATAAGCCATGTCTCCAACCACCACATCCACAGTCTTTTAAATCCCCCCTACATGGTGGCTCTACCACTTCCCTGTGCAGACTGTTACAATGCTTGACCACGCTTCCAGTGAGGAAAATTTTCACAATAACTAATCTAAGCCTCCTCTGCTCCAACTTGAGGCCATTTTCTCATGTCCTGAGAATGGGCAATGTGTACTCATGACCACCATGAACAATGTTCTGGTCTGTTTTGCTATTTTTCCTATCACTGTCTCCCTCTGGATAATTATGTTGGGCAAAATGTCACTTGCAGACACTGCTGCAGTAGGAGCTGCTTTCATTCCAGAGCTTTAGGACAGATTGTCCCACACATCATCATTCCTCCAAAACAATCAGTCTTAAGTTGTTGTGTGAGTAAGTTAGGGATGTGATGGCATCTCTTCATCTCTGACAGTATCTCCTTCCCAGGAAAATGCCTGAACTTTGCTGAAAGCCACAGAAGGGCGAAATCCCAGGAATTACCTTGCATCTTTCTGGTATTCTTATTTAAATGGAAAAGTCCTGCTTGTTTGCTGTGGTTCTTGTGGTAATTTTTTCCCACTCGAACTTCAGTGTAAACTTTACTTGAGACAGGCTTGAATAATAGTAATAGGGAAATGGAAAGGGAAAAGGAAAAAAGGGGGAGAGATGAACAAGGGAGTGGGAGATGGAAAAAAAAAGAAAAAAAAGCAGGGAGGGAAAAGAAAAATATACACTAATATAGGGAAAAAGAAAAATTAAAATAGAGCATAAGGGAAAAAATAAAGTTTCTACATTCTGATAATGGTGCTAAATTTAAAAAGTGGTTTATGCAAAAATACCTTTCTAATGACTTCTCTAAGACGCATCCTAACAGTGCTCCAGAAGCACAAGGATTGCAAACTTTGTCTCACTGATGCTCATCACAGATCAAAGTAGCCAAGGCATCAGTCATAGTGCACATTGGTTTTCATGGTTGTCTGACAAGATTTGGAGGGGGAAGCACAATTCAAATACTTTAATTCTGTATAGTTATTTTTCTGAGTTCAACCATGCTGGGTGCTTTGTATTCTGTGTATCCTGATTCTTTTCCTTGATACACTTATTCTTGTGTTCAACTTAAAATATATCAGAAATTCCAGCAGTTCATGCTAAATGTGTGTTCAAATGTTATAATAAAGCTATGGTGTTCTGCACTTCACAAGATAAAGGCTCCTCAGAGGATCTTAAAATCCTTCTGAAACATTATTTAATTGATCTTTATGATATTTCTGCAACAAATGTGATATTATTCTATTTCTTATGATGCTAAAATGACCTTTGAAAGACAAAAGTCATGATCCATCAGGGAAAGTCTAAAGAAAGGAATTAATATGTCTGAACTAGCAATGTCATGGCATATGTACTAAGCAACCTTAGTCATGAAAATGCCATTATACCTTACTTCTGTAACCTGAAGTTTAGTAAGTATTATTTTGTCATACAGACCACAGTTTCACTGAATCTCCACATCATTTAGGTTGGAAAAGGTAAGAAGTCTACTTCATGTAGACTAAGTTAAATAGTATCATGGGGCAGCAAATCACAAATGAAAAACCAAGGTGTAAAGTCAATATGTATAAAATGCCATATGTACTTTTTCATGTCTTATTTTTGTCTAGACTAGTTGCAATTCTTTGTGTGGGTTGTTAAAATTTCAGTTACACATTCTTGATTTTACAAAGAAGCTGTATGTGAATACATGCAATGTATTAAGGTATTACATGTTTTCTTTTGTCCAAAACAAGGTTTTAAATAAAATATTTTTCTACTTTTTCATAGTAGGAAATATATAGGGTCTATTAATAATGGTTTTTCTCTTTCAACAGGCAACAAATACAGCAATCAAAACAATCATTAATGGGTAATTACTATATTTTGAATATAAAGGAGTAAAACATGAATTTAAATACAGTATATAATTTTGCTTATATTTGTATATATTTATTTTACAAATGTAAATCTGTACTCTGACTCCACTAAGGATTCATTTTTTTAAAAAGTCCCCTCAAATTGAACAGACTGTTTGACAGGCCAAATGCAAATGTTTTTTGTCTACTTCTGTTCCAAGATAATCTTTATCGTTGATTTTGTTGCTGCTGCTGTTTTGTTAGGATTTTTTTGGGTATAGTAAGTAATCTGAAATTATTTGGCTCTTTTCTAATTCCTGGTTTACAGTCCTATTTTATTCTAGGTGTGATATAGAAAAAGGTTTGAAGTAAAACAAGATTGAATGATGTGGCTGCTCCAAATGGGTTGAGCAAGAGAGAAGTGACTTTCATTTGACTAAAAAAGACTTCACCAGAGTAAACCAATTTGCTTTAAAATGGGCATTTAAGGTCTTTAGCAGTGCTCTGGGACACTAAAGACATCTGCATTCAGATGGCAAATGCTACATAGATCTCAGGAAAGCCAAATTCTTCTCCAGTGCCACAGTGCTCAAAACAACAGCAAGCACTCATATGGAGACAACCTCACCTTGTTGAGCATTAAAAATGAATGCTTTGATCTGGTTGTCTATAAGCTTTTGTCAGTCATTATAAGAACACAGATAGTATTTTACAATCTGTTGAGAAGAAAGGAGAGAATTTTTCCTAAAGTAGGGACCTAGACTAGGCTAAATGCCTTGCTGGTGAAAACATCCATCTTTTTCCACAAGGGATAGCAGTGACCTAGTACAACTCATAAAAACCGGCTGATATCATGCATTCCATGAGATGAATACTGAGAAACCAAATTATGTAAAATTCTTCAATGCTTTTTTGTTTTGTTTTGTGTTTGTTTGTATGGTGGAAATATCTAATGAATTATGTGAAATAATACTTTGCTTTGCTAGTGGATTCACAGGCTTGTAGTTTGACTGCACATAATTTAGGGTACCATATGCTGCACACTGTTCTTAAAGCTGAATAGATCTATTGATTTCTTCAAGAGCAGTACTGCAGTTCATTAGTTTCAGAGTATTGTATTCTTATTCACTTCCTCCTGAAATGCATGGGCTTTGTCATCTATGACAAAGAGAGTTGGGCAGAAATGTTTCCATAAGCGATACCTTGCAGATAAGTAGTACTTCTGAAAAATATATGCATCTATGTTGTTTATATCACTTAGTTTTAAGAACAATATATATCTTCACAGTGCCTTTCCCCAGAAAACAAGTATTAAATTGAGAATATTTGGTATAAAACTGCTGCTGACATAAGAGACATCACATAGGAAGTCTAAAACGAATCAAAAGTTAGGACTTTGGCTCTAGATGAAGATGGGTGAATGCTGGAGTCTTCATATGCATTCGTACCAAATTTCCCCTTTTTTCTTAAATGGACTTTGAATTATTTGATACTAGAGAGAAAATTATTTTAAATGTAACTTACTGACAAGTAAGCTGACTGCTCCTCTGAACTCCTGTATTTCTGTGCAAGGGATTCAGTTCAGCTTTCTATTAACAGACACCTATTGCTACTTATGATGCTTTAGGGTATTCACAACCTACATCCATGCCTGTGGCAGATATGACGCAGGAGGCCTATTAAATACACATTTTTCTGGTATGCATGGTCCATGTGCAAAAAACCAGGAATCATGTAAAAAGCAGATAAATTAGGTAAGATTATTTAAAATAAAAATGCAAAAGCTTCAAGCTGTAAGAAAAATAATTTGTTGGCAAGTTTTTGGTAAGAAGAACTTTATTTTGAGGTGTGTGTGAAATTCGAGTGAAATTGTGAAACTCTTCCACCAGTGTGCAGTTGTGGGAATTCATTTTTGATGACAATCTTGGGACAGATTCAGCTCTGCTTTCTCCTCTCTCCCAGATGGTCTCACTGTCCTCCTCACCAAGTTTTTCATAGGCTAATATAGGGGCTGTTGTACTGAGCAAAAATTTTGCACCCCAAGAAACCTTTTCTAGTATGAATTTTATTGGTAATTTGATTTTATTAAGTCTCTCTGCTGCAATAAACACAAGGTTTCAAAGTAGGTTAAAATGATGTTTCATTAAACCATTCTCAAGCATCCTAGTTAGACTTGCCTTTGAAATTCCATTGTCTATATTCTCTGACAAAAGACTACATTTTTGGTATGAGTGTACTTATCTTCACAGACACTTAAGACCTGTGAAATAAAGAAAAGGTCATAGTAAAAATTCTTGTGATAAGGACTAGGGATCCAAGTGCTTTTCAGTGTGATTTTCAGGCTTCTGTACTTGGAAAAAGAATAACAAAATAAAATTGAAGGGAAAAAAAAAGAAGCAACCCCAAAATTTAAAAAATAGCCTCATTAATTGAAAGACCTATCTCATAGTGATTGTGAGCTTGGACTTTACTACCTAAAGCATGTGCATCTTTTTTTGTCCTTGATCCACATTCTTTGTGTGTTCAGGAAACCTTAATGGCAGTTGGTGTCTTCATTGTCATAACTGGGAAGGATGATTTTCATCTACTTGGGCTTTGCATCAAGGAAATTGAAGCTGCATCAGGAGAGGTTTAAGCTGGATATCAGGGAATGGTCATTCACCCAGAGGGTGGATGGGCACTGGAACAGGCTCCTCAGGGAAGTGGTCCCAGCACCAAATTTGACAGAGACAGAAATTTTTGGACAATGGTCTAAAGCACATGGTGGAATTCTTGAGGCTATTTTGTGTGGGGCCAGGAGCTGGACTTTGATGACCCTTGTGGATCCCTTCGTACTCATGTTAATCTGTGATTCTGTGAAATTACTGAGTCACCTTTTGAAGCAGTATGGTGTTTCATTTCTACATCCCCTTGGAAGAACACTACCTGTTTATTGCTGATACTTCATGATTCAGTCCTGAAAACCATTATTATTTTTCTTATTCTGCTTGATGCTATGTGCCCTCCAGTTCAGAGTGTGAAGCATTTTGTTGCTAGTGTTTTTTTCTCTGGTATGGATTTTATCTATTCTTGTTGAGGCCTCAATACAGTAGAAATTCAGTACTAACTGCTGCTACAAATACCCACTTGCATTGCTGTGTTTTGTTCCCCTAATGAAACAAGAGGTCTTTCAAATGTGCTAGAGGCAGGAAGAAGGAAGAAAGACACAGAGCAAGTATTTCTTTAGTTATTGTCATCTTGGTAAAAGACCACAAAATCTTGGACTTACAGACCTAGTTACAACTTGTGCTACAGCAGGATACAATCTGTTAAAAAAGATGAATTCCACTGTGTGGTTCCTAGACAAACATTATGTGGAAGAGAGCATAGAAATGAAGGAATTGAATATTTATTTTTAACAAATGGGGAGTAAAACCTTATGGAGTTCAGCTATAAAAGATCATGGAATGTGTCAAAAGAAGTAGTAACTAAGTAGGCAGAAGAGAGAGAAAGAGTTAAGTTTTCCTCTTCATCTGGAGATGAAATGAACTATAGGGAATTCAAGATAAGCAGAAAACAAATACCAAAACAAATAGATCTGCAAGCGAGTAAGAGAGTATAGTTGTCAGAAAAACTTGGCTTGGGTCACAAGGAGGAGACATGGACAACTTGGAATTCACAGCGTGGAATCAAAAGCATGGGAAGGGGCTTTGGCATTGGAAGGGACTACCCAGGAAGGTGGAAGAGTTGCCATCTGTGAAGGAGCTGAGGAAACAACTGGACATGAGACTTAATGCTGTGCTTTAGTTGACAAGGTGGTGATTGAACTCTATGATCTTAGAGGTCTTTTGCAGCCTTAATAATTCTGTGTTTCTGTGATTCTGTAAGTGGAAAAACACTAAAGTTTTACTACATGCTGGCCATTTCTGGATTTTCCAAACTGCACAGACAACTCTAACCTTGGCATGTGTTGTCCAGTATTGAACAGAACACTGCCTTACAGAGAATGTTAAATGTATTTTGAAGCAATACATATAAAGTTCAACTATTTTGTCATGGCATATTGACTTAACATTACAAATATTGATGTAAGATGAAAAGAAAATTAATTACCCTAAAGGGCAATAAACATTGATACTCAAAAAAAACCCCCATTTTTTATATACAAAGCCCAAAAATATCTTGTCTGGAAATCAAAATATTCCATGTATTTTCTTTTAAAATTTCTTCTATATTTTGAAACATAAAAATAATGTAAATATGAAGAGATCAAATTACATCAGCAAGTAAAATATGAAGAAGTAAGACATGGATGTTGTTTTTCCATTTTAGAAGAATATTAGGGCTTTTGTTTTAGGAACTTCGGTACCATTTAACTATGGCAAATAACAGAATAAATTCTTAACATGTATGTCTCTTTGCAGTAATTATGAGTTATTTTCACAGGAATATTAGAGAATTACCTACTTAAAGGACCTTTGTGATAGTTTTTGTTATTCTCAGTAGTAGTGACAGTTATAAGGATTACTTCATCATTTATCATAAACTTAAGACATGAATCCCATCCTTACACCATTGTTCTATGGCATCTAATAAAACAGGTCTTGAGTTCAGTTTGGGTTTCTGTTTCCAGCAGACCTGGAGATTTAGATTAGAACTATAAAGATAGATCTACTGAAATAATAAAATATTGCAGTGGTACCTTCACAACCCTGTGTGACTTCTGCAAGAAAAACATAAATAAATGTAAGAAAAATATGCAACTGCTAGTCAACTCAACAGACTTTGCTCTTAAAACACACAAGAATAAAATCTATGAATAAAAGGGTTATTTTTACTCATATTCTTTATTTCTATTGCAGTTAGATAATGTTCACAAAGTGTTTTCTTATGCTTGGATGATCAGCATGAAATAAATTGAAGTGAAAATCTGCTGGATAAGCATTATTAGTAAAAATATGAATTGCTAGATAAAGTGATGCTTCATGATACAACGTAAAAATAAACCAAGACTCTTGAGATAGAAATGGTTTTGCTTTGAAAAGTCAATGAGTATTGATTTTGATATGAACTACATTTGTTTTATATTGATAGCTATATAAAAGATTTTGATCCTTTCAATAGAATAGAAAGACACATGCAATTGTGGAGGATTTTTCTTACTGGAACAAATAAGAATGTAATAAAACAGACATCTTTCAAAGATGTAACGCTCTTTATCTAGTAAAGTGCATTTTCAAAATGTTGATTCTGCATATACTGGAATTTAATTGAAAATTAAACTACATCATAGAGACTAATAAGAATTGAGAATAAGTGGATGGGCTATCTCCTTCAATGCCAGTGACTGGTTTTCTCAGCCTCTTTGAGAATAAGCTTGAGAAACTGGGGAAGCAGGACCTAGTCAGGGCCTACAGTATGGAGGCATCTCTCTGAATAATAGAAAATTCTTTTTCTCTCTAGTTAAAAAGGATATAGTCACAACGTATCTACCCCACAGCCCTCTGAAACACTAAAAATGGAGAAGTAGCATATAATCAAAGCAGTGTATGGGTGTGTGTAAATGAGTACGTATATTTAATGGGCGCGGGTAAGACTGTTAAAAAGCTTTTATTTTCTAATATGTACCAATATCCTGGTGAGCTTCTAGCTGTGCAGACAACAGACAACACTCTCCTCTCCTCACTCTGGATCGATACTGTGCACATCCCTGCAGGAATGCACATGCACATCTACACTATTTACACTTACTGAATTGAGGGTTGTCCACTCAATTCAGTAAGACATCATTGCTGGAAGCTTCCCTGCAGAAAGCTAAGCTTTGTTGTTTCTCCTATTTAAAATAAGCTTTATTCGAAGCCCATCTGGAGGAACTGTATGTTTGAACTGTGTTGTGTTCTAACCTGGCAGGTATCTGAACACTACACTGTCTCTTGGTCACTCGCCCTGCCCAGGGGAATGGGAGAGAGAATTAGGATAAAAAATTGGAAAATTCATGGGTTGAGATAAAGACAGTTTAATAGGTTCAAAAAGTAAGGTGTAATAATAACAATAAAATAATTAGAAGTTACAAGACAAGTGATGCAGAATGCAATTGCTCACCATCTTTTGGCTGATACCTAGACAAATTTTGAGCAGTGACTGCCAGCCAGGTTTCCCTCCCCATCTTATACACTGAGCACAACACAGTATGATCTGGAATATCTTTTTGGCTAGTTGGGGTCAGCTGTCCCAGCTGTGTCCCCTCCCAGCTCCTTGTGCTCCCCCAGACTCCTGGCTGGTGAGGTGAGGTGAGAAGAAGAAAAGTCCCTGACTGAATGCAACCACTAAAACACTCAAATGGTTTCAAATGTTTTCAATGCTACTCTCATCCTAAATTTTAAAATGCAGCACTATACCTGCTACCCAGAAGAAAATTAACTATATCTGAGCCAAAACCAGGACACTAAGAAAAAGCTGATTAGAATAATTCAATCACTGTGTATCTGCTGAATGCGTTTGTCATCTCTTCAAAGATTTAATAGTGCATTTCTTTTGCCTGACCTTTTCTCACTCTGACAGCAATCTCTGAGAGTATTCCAGGAATATTTCTACACAAGACTTGCTAGGAATCAAACAACTTTTAAAAGCTGGAAACATAAAAAATCTGTTTGGGAAATATTACCTGCTAAAATGCAGATATTTTGTAGTTTGTATCATAATTGTTTGTACTGACAACATCTCTTAAAAACAAAGGTAACCTAGCATAGTTTTTAGTAATCAATATGATTTTACTGTTATTAGAATGTACTGCAATGCTCACTGAAAAGGAATAGAATGATTGTTTTCGTGCCTACAGATGTGATACCCTGTGTTATTGATAACATTTAAAAAATACCAGTAAGAAATGGTTCTTAGTTTGACTAAAAGCTCCTATAGCCTCATATTCAGTCTGTAGAATTGACCAGTGTAAATGATGTAAGAAAAATAGACAAGGGTGGTGTAAGAAATGGTGTAAGAAAAAGGGACAAGGGTGGGACAAGGAAATTGCAATAATTTCTAGGATATTTTCCCTGCACCATGACAGATGATTCAGAAGCCTCCTTAACCAGAAGACTTTTCTTCATACTTAATAGCCTGCGATAGGTTTTTGTCTCATTAATTTGTCTAATCCCTGTCAAAAAATTCCTTATCTTAGAAATCCATTAATGCTGATATTTGTCTTGTCCAAGTTTTCCATTTTTCCTATTCACCTTCTCACCACCAGATCTGGTTTTACAAAGCTCTATTTTTTTTCTCTGTTTCTTCTTTCTCTGTTTCCAGCTGTTGTCTCTTCAAACAAAAGGCTCTTGATCTTGTTGAACAGCTTCTTGATCTTGAACAGATTTGTAGAATGGTTTGGGTTGGAAGGGACCTTAAAGATGATCTTGTTCCAAACACCTCTCACATCCCCTTCAGCAGGAAGATCCACTAGATCTGACTGCTCAAAGCCTCATCCAGCCTGGTTCCCAGGGGTAGCACATCCATAACTTTTCTGGGCAACATGTGCCTTACCACCCTCATAGTAAAGAATTTTTCCTAATATTTAATCCAAATCTACCCTTTTTCAGCTTAAAGCCATTTCTCTTTGTCCTATCCATTTGCCCTTGCATCTTCTTCAATGTTTTTTCTCAACATCAAGATGGTTCAAACTTTGCTTTAATATTTTTGTTTATAGTTTTACTCTTTATCAAGAAATATGACTGTATTCTGTGCATACATCCACACGAATTCCTGTTGACATATTAGGAGTTTTACAGGAAAAACCCCAAGCCCTGAGAGCTGTAGTCTGTGCATCCACAGTTTTTCATGATTAGAGAACATTAATTTACCATGGCTATGCTTCTTTCACAACCTAGTTAATGCTAGATAGCTACATTTTCTGCAACTAAAATTTGTCAAAATAAAGAAAAAAATCTTTAGTTATAGTAGTGTATACACTGGTTATATCCCTAAGGAATACAAACTTGACTCGTAACTAGTTCACTAGTAACAGGACTCTGATACCAGATTTATATGTGTGCAGGTTATATTCTGCTGAAAGCAATTAATTTCCTTTCTCATATTAATCCAAATATACACCTTGTTGCTGAACAGATTAGAGAAAAATGGAGGGTTCTTCTGGGTTTTATAATCTATGCTTCACTGAAAAAACCCAGACATAAATAGATAATTAACGGTATGACTGACTTATTCTTACTTCGCTAATGCATTTGTTTTTAGAATCCTGTTACATTAATTATATATTACATTAGCATTCATTCTTGCAATTAATGTTCTGTTATGTGAACAGACAATAATTGCTGTTTACAGATTAATGAAGTCAGCTGTGCAGGTGCTTTTAATCAAACTTGGAAATGGTCAGCAAAACTTTTTTTCACATCTTTCTGATGCTTTTGACAACATCAGATGTTACCAGTGCAGCTGAGATCCTTGTGATGTAGTTTTACAAAAAGAGACTGCAATGTGTTTAGCATGGGTCTGCAGGGTAAAACAATGCCAAAGCTGATGAAGAAGGAAACATTTTACTTGCAGTGAGTTATAACTCAGCATGAGAACCTGAGCTGAAATTATTGAGCACAGAAACAGGGGATTCTGGTACTCATGAAGGCTCTTCATGTAATATGATTGGTTCAAGACCAACTCTACAGACTTAAAAACTGTACTTCATAAATCTGAGCCACCTTGGGAAAGTAAACCCATGAGTATGGGAGGTCCAGGTTCTAAAATAGCATTCACAGAAAGTGTCACCCTAAACTGGGAACTATCTTATTTCCTTTCTCTTGTCGGACCCTTAAACTCACATCACCTCTAAAAGTCAACAGGACCAGAGAGGGTTAACCTTGGCTGAGTGTCAAATTCCCACACAGCATCTCACTCCCTGTCCTCAATAGGATGGGGGAAAAAATAGGAAAATTGCCTAATAAGGAAAGTTTGTGGGTTGGGATAAAGACAAGGAAATCCCTTACCAGGGATTCCTGCTCTGGGCCTGAAGTCCCTCTATCCCTCCTTGTTCTCCATTCCCCATTGGGTCTCTCTGCTGCTGCTCCTTCCTTGTCTTCCTTCTCCTCTGCCACTGCTGCCTTTGGCCTCTTCTGGAAAATATTTCTCCCTCAGGCATCACCAGCTTGGATGGTAGGGATGTTCCCTGAATTTGGGTCACATGAAAAGAACCTTATGGGAGACATCACATAGTATATAAGACACCGTAGAGTCTTACATGAAACATAAGGACCTAAAGTTCTTTTCCTGATCTGGGGATTTATGGCTCAGAAAGTTTTGGGAATATGTGTAGTCTCACAGTGAAGTTAGAAAGACATTCTGGTAGGAGATTTGCCATATGTCTTCAGCTTTCCTGTAAATGGCTGTGGTTCTATTCATAGGTGTTATGCACAGGCCCTGAAGAAAGATGGCTGAAAAAAGGGTTTTGACAACAGGAATATATCTTTGTTAATAAGCTCCTTTGAAAATCTGAACAATCTTCCAGGATGTCTTCTGTTCTCATTTCCCTTTTCTTATATTAATTAATTTTCTGATCACCACTGATGGATATGTTTCAAGTGAGCCATAGTATGTCAAACTGATTTATAGAATAAAATGTGTATTTGCTATTCCAGGATCCTTCTTCAATTAATATTTTAAAAGTGTGCTATTTATATAGCCATGGAGGCAATTTGTCAGGACAATTGCTATTATCTCTTTCACCTCTTAGCAATAGTATTTCTTACAGTAAAACTCCAATAGATACATGAGGGCTCTTATAGGCACAGGTTTACACCCATTACTTCCATATTTGTAGACAGAACTGAATTTTAACTTAGATTTTTATTTAGTCTTAAAATAATGTATATTAACTCGAGTTATCTTTGGGTTCACATTACCAGTTAGATTTGGGTTTATGTTATCCTTCTGGTAATGCATAAGTCCCTCAAAAATACAGAAATATTCAACTGGTTTGAAAGCAAAGACCCCACCACTCTGAGCTTTTAACACACGAATTTGTATCCCTGAAATACAAGAGCAGCCTCATTAGGTCAAAATATCCATGGGATGAAAACAGGGATTAACAAGGCATTACGCTTTCTTAACCACTGTAAAAGTACATACTATACATTTGCTGAATCTGACCTAAAAAGAATGTGGTACCAAATTTGTGTCCAGGATAAACCTCAAGCTCCTCAAGGTAAAAACAGACTAACTCTAGTGAAAAACCAGAAATATATTTTGAATATTTATCAAAATACTGTTTGAAACATGTGTTTCTCAACTTTTATGGTGCATAATGGGTTTATATTTAGTTTCCTAATTTTACCCTTTGAATGGAACCAACAGGGAAAGACAAAAACTAAATGAACCGATCCACCTCATCTGAACAACTGAACCACTTTGATATACAGTGACAACTGAGACAAAGTATGTGGAGGCTCTCTTAGCAGTTATTACCCAGCCCATCCTGGTCTTTGAAGAAAGGTTGTTGCCTTGACAGCAGGACTGGCAGATCTGAGCAAGTACCAAGTCCTCAATTCCTGTGTTCCATTGACTCATAAGCACTAGATAATGTCCTAGGCTTTTTAAGATGGTCAGGTTAAATGTGCATTGTAACAAAGTGAACAAAGTAAAACTTTAAATGTTTGGGTGAGTTATCTGGCACAGAGATTAGACACTGATGTTAGTCAAAAACTTGGTTTATTCCCGCTACACTATATTGAGGTTATTATCTCTTGATGGGTGGCAGGATGACTGAACATCATGGAATGAAGAATTGTACTGAAACATCTGTTTTTCAGATTTCCAATTAATATGAACAGTCATTATCAGTGCAGTTTTCAAAAAGATGCAGCAGAAGGTCAGAAGATTTCCTGATGTAATGGTATTTCATTGCCATTAACCCAGTCAATGAAATAAAACAACTGACTTTTCATTTGGCAGCAACCAGGACTCAGGGAGTCTGGCTAATGGGACATGAAGACATCACACCAAGTCACTGGTTTTATTTAGCCAAGGTCTTCAGTCCAAGTGCAGTTACCTGGTAGTGGCTGGTGTGAAAGGAAGTGCTGATTTCAAAAGAACACAGATTCCTGGTTATTTTTGTCTTCACACCTAGTGGCAGATTTGCTAAGCAGTTCTCTTTTTTACTACAATTTATGCAGGAAAATTATGAGTAACATCTCACCTTGCATCAATGTGTAGAGAACTTGAAGATCAGAGCTGGAAAAAAAACATAGCTACCAAGTTTTTCAGGTTGCCAAGTTTCTTTAAATCCAATATTATTCATGAGCAAGAGTCAACTTTTCAAAACACAGAGGTAAGTCCTATTGGAGAACTTTTACCAAAAGTCAACCATTTAAGGCTACTTCTAACATCATCCAAATTCAGAAGTTACTGACTATTCCAGTCAGATTCCTTTTCCTGGCATGGAGGGAATTTAAAAAAAAAAAATAAAGTTTGAAAAGTGAAAAGCATGGCTATGAATTGTTCTTGATTGAAAAGTAAATGCCATCCCTCTGTTACTATTTTATAGCAAATGTATTGTATGAGTGCACAGAAGAGACAAGAGAAGCAGAACACACTAACAACTGCAATCCCGAAGTATTTGAAGTCATGCTCACAAGACATTTCAGTGCTTGTTTTGTTAATCATTGCAGAAGATTCTTAACCATTCATAAAATTGTTGGGAAAAATGGCGTTATATCTCTTCTCAGGGGGGCTCAATTTCTTCATTTTTATTCCAGGATGAATTATGGTAATCTAGTGTAAAAACTATCTACAAATACATTAAGAGAAGAAAGAGTCTTGAATTGATCTAAAGCAGAACTTAGCATGATGTTAGCTTGTATTCCAATGAAACTTTACACTAAAGACATTACTATGTTTCTTCTTAAATTTAGTAGCAGAATAATTTGAGCAACCAAAAAGCAAGTTACTTTTTGCTCTTTTTACTGTACATACACTTCTTGGCAGTAAAGATGTGTGACATCCGTGGATACGGAGTGGAAGAATAAGCAGCAGAAAAAAAGCGCAGGAAGAACTCTCTGCCTTGTGCTAGGGCCACTGAACCATATGGAAGATTTTGAGTATAAGTGTTGCTTCTTCACTTTTACACATTTCACACCAAATAGTTCTTGGGCTAGTAAGTAGATATTTGGATTAAAGGCCAAAACTCTGATTGATTGTCCAAGTTAATAAGCCATCTAGAAAGCTGAATGCTTTCTCATGAAAGTTTTTGTACCATGTCTCCCCACAAACCTTAGGAGTTTTCAGAATCCTTGCAGAATATTCCGAGGTACCTTGACTCCCATGGGACTAAGACTGGAGCAAGGCTACCCAATCATTAACAAAAGATCTCTAGACTTGTTCAGAGTCATGCTTTCCAGACACAGAAGAATATTTCAAGCAAAGCAAGAAGATACTTTAATAAATTATTTTAGATCACTAAAGTTGGGCTTAGATCCCAGTTGCACCAGGGTATAAATTGTACTTTTAGATGATAAAAGTATGCATATACTAAAAATTAGGATTGTGTTCCAGCTCCAGGGGCTCTGTGTCCTAAATAATATCCCAGCTCTACAGCAAAATGATATGTGAATGCCAGCCATCTACTTCCTTTCCCCTCTATCCTCTTTCCTGATAGGATTTTTACACTACTGAAGCATGGAGACAGGGACTGATCTGCTGATCTCCCAGCTAAATTGTGGGGAGACTTGGACTTCTATGACAAACCACAGGCTTTTCATTTGTCCAAAAATATTCTTTTCTGTGCTCTCTGTCCTAGCATCACTGAGTGATTCAGACAAATCATAAAGTTTAAAGTTCTTAGTTGTCTCTAAGGCTGAATTGTTGAAACACTGGAATCTTCATTTCATATTCAGGTGGGGTATTGGCAAGTGACCAAAATGAGAGAAACTTAGTGCTGTTATTCTGTGCATCACTGTATTTACTCTGTTGCTTCTTGCACTAGGCATATTCTGTAAATTGAATTGAGAAGTAAAACAAATACAGTTAAGATACCATCAATCCCTTAGAAGATTTTGACTATAAAGAGCAATGTTTGTACTTTAAATAGGAGATACCAAAACTCATTTCCCTCCTGTTATCTATATGCAGGTGGTCCCATCTTCTTTAAGAGAGAACCAGATAAACAATGAAAAGCAATTTCAAGAAAAGTCTTTTAACTGTGAAAATTAAATAAAAAAACCCAGTTATATTCTGTGGTATGTTTTGTCATATTGCTGAACTGTGGCAGCCACTATGCAGAAGAGCTTTGCAAAGGTCTCTCATACTGAAGTGTTATTTCTTCCTTTTTTTGAATTTATTCATTCCCTGTGATGACAAGAAGTACACAGGCGACAATGACGGGCCTGTAGGAAAAAAGAAAATAAAAAAAATAAGAAAAGACAAATAGTTGGGCCAGTCATATTGAACAACTTTTTTCTTCTTTTTTTTTTCCTTCTTCCTGAATCTGAATTGATTCTTCAGTTGATTTTACTTAATTTGGTTAATAACTGTCTCTCCATTTTTTCCTGATCTAACAAATACTTCAATGCAGGATGGACTCTTTGCTTCCCAGAGTTGAAAAATATTGTCCAGATCCAGAAAAGAATTCTTGCAGCTGATTCTGTGTCCTATCTCATCCTTAGGAGGAAAGAACCCTCATACCTGTATCAGTTTAAGAATGTACTTTTACTCTTCCAAAGGACTTGACCACTTGTAAATAGAACTGGAATGTACATGAAATAAGAACATTTGACATATTTTTCCAGTATTAAAGAATGGCACAAAAGCCCTGTGGATTTGTTTCTTAAAAAAACCCCCTATACTGCAACATGTGTCTCTCTATCACCTTAATGGGGTCAGTGCTGTACTCAGAGCCAATGTTAGCCCTGCAATCCTCATCCTGTCCCCAGCACCACAGCAGTTTTTCTCAACCCAAAATTATAATCTCATGGCTGTCTATTTCTTCTGGTGTTATGCAACAAGTATCATAAATGATCAAACTAATTTTAAAATGATTCTATTTCAAAATAGATTGTTTCTTTGTTGCTTAAATGATGATAGCTAACTACTTTTAAACATTGTTTCAATAAATCCTTTTTTTATGAAAACATTCAAAATAGACAAACTTGTTCACAAACTAATGATTACCTAATGAAACGAAGGAACACTGAAGCTTTGCTCTCTTGGCAATGGGTACTGCTATTGGACTTGTCATGAGGTTGGAGGGTTTTATGTCACAGAATCTGTGTCATTGTATTTTCCTAGGATATTGTAGAAGGGAAAGGGATGTGAGTAGTCTTTCTTCTCTTTCAAGCACCCTTCAGGTGCCACTCAAGGAAACAGAGAATTATAGCTAAAGTATTTTTCAAAGGCCTTTTCATTTGGATCTGAAAACTGTCTTCCTAATATTTATAGGGTAAGCTTATTCACAAATGTGCAAAAAATAATGTATAATTGCATGAAATAATTTCTTTAAAGAATGTAAAATAGATGCACAAGGCTCTCATCACAGAAACATTAGGAGAACCCTAGTTATTACTCCCAGTTTTCTTCTTTATTTATTTTTGTAAGTTCCTGCAGTACTTTGCTAAAAAATCCCCTATGAATATTCTTGCAGATTTGTGGGAACACAACTTTTTTTTAAACACATCAAACAGTATGGCCCTTGGAAAAGGAAAATGAGGCTGCGATACAAGCAGAGTGCAGGGAAGAGTGCCAGAAGCCATAGAGTAGGGAGCAGGAGTCAAAACCACAGCCAGAACTGCTGATGCCATGATTGCCACATGGCTTTAAGGAAAACACTTTAAACATTTGCTAGTTCTAAAAAAAAAAAAAACAAACAAGTTCACTAGAACCTTTGGTGAAAATTTTAAAAAATGTCAGCAGGTTATTTTAAACTGCTACCCAGATTTTATGATTTCCTGCAAGTGCTGAAATTAAAAACCAAAGGAAAGTGAAGAAAAAGAGATAATAAAATATATGTCTATTTTCTTCTTCTTCCTGACCTGTTTCACAATAGCTGAAATTGGAGTTTTTATGTTGAATACAAGATAATTTGTTGCAAATTACGGGATGCTTGACCAATCAGTAAATTCTAATGGTGCATATGTAAGTATTGGTGTATTTTCTATTTTCTTTCACAGGGTTAATCAGAATGATTCACACCATGTCCAGTACAGATGAATTCTTAGATAAGTAACTGATTTTCTGAATTCAGTATTTCTCATGTCCCTATCCACCATGCACTTTTGTGCATGTCTAAGCAGAAGAACGTCTGTAGATAGTCAAAAAACTTCACATTGTTCCAAGGATAAATTCTCCCAGTGACATCCTATATGAATGGCTGAGTCAGTGCTTTGGTGGCATGTGACTGTAAGCTAATTGAGCTAATATCTGCCAGCCATTTTACTTTCATGAACAGTATTTCTTCTCACTTTCATCTCCTTGGACTGCCTGCAGCAAAGGCTGATTCAGTTATCGATTCATAAGCTGAACTCTAATGAAGCTGAAGGAAGGGACACTCAGTTGAACCTGCTTGCATGTCAGAACTGAATTTCAGTTATTACTGTAGTGAAAGCATATTATCTTACTGTATTCAGGGCTCTGATAATGTGCTTTAGAGCAAATCAGGTACTGAAACCTTCTGGAAAGAATCCAGTTCTAATTTTAACTACTAAATAAATAAACTGGACAAAGATAAAATAGCTGTCCAACAGTACAGTGATAAGTCTTCATTTATTATGCAGCCCTTTTTATAGCACACCATGCAGATTTTATTTCAAAGGATAATTAAAGATAGGTTCTCAGTTTCACTGTAATTTGCTATAAACAAAGCTTTTGTTTCAAACTGCATTGCATTTCATCAGATATTGTTGTAAAAAACGTTTTCTGATACACATCAAGAAGAGCTCTTACAGCTTTAAGGCTGGCTTGTTGAAATACCCTTTTTGCTCTACAGATTTTCAAAACACAAGTCTCTTCTTAAGGAGATATGATCTTCAAGAAGACTAATGGAAAAAGCATGTTGAAAGATCCCAGCTTGTTGGTCAGGAAAACAAGAGCAAATTACTTCTCTGCTACTAAATTTAGTCACTTCCTTGCTTATTTTGTGTTAGCATCTCAAAGGCAAGGATTTTGATCCAGCCAAGCAAATATCAATATAATTAATTCCTAAGATATGCATGTGTAGATCTATAATTCATTTGAATATTAAATCACTGATGATTCTAGACCTCTGTGCGGAGAGGAACATTTTCTTTTCTACATTCCTTTCTCTACTGAAGCAGTGCAATTTTTTATTTCTTTCTTTTAATTTCTTCTGCCTTCAGTGATTGCATATGGTAAACCAAAGATAGTTCTGGATTTGTACCTTCATAGCTGCAGATTTCTAGTGACAAAGTCTTCAATCTTGGGAACACAGCTGCTGCTGCTCCAATTTCTGTGCCATCCCACTGCTCTCTGAACATTCCTGCTGTTCAAGTTATCATCAGTGTATAAGGAGTCACTCACTTAACCAGTACTTATACACCACTTTCCTGGTGATAGATGTTTCAAGTTCTGTGCTGCCTTGAAGTCCATGCTGTGGAGTAAGGTTCCCATTGGAGGAGGGGCACACAGAATTTGAACAAAGAAGAAAAACAAGACTTTCTCTAGCTAAGAAATCTTGCAAATCTAAATAGAAATCTCAGCAATACAGACAGCTTGGAGACCCTGAGAAAGCCAGGACTGTTTCTGGCATAACAGCAACTTGCTGTTCATTTATCTATTTTGTGCAAGAACTAAAATGAATTTTTAGAAGAACCTTAAGAAAAAAAGTAGTTACTTTTGCTCAAATAAGTAAATCTTCTTCCCACTCAGCATCCAAAGACACATTTGAAAAGTAGAGTTCAAGGAAATGCAATGGGAATTATTGTAAGATGTATATGTAGCCAACACATTATTATCCTTTCATAAGAATAGACTGTCTGTCAGGGTTTTTTTACATTCACTGAGCTGCCACTTATCAACACTTACGGTGCCAGCAATTTCTAAATTGTTTCGTGCACCACTGAAAGACTGAGGAACAGCTGTACTGTAACTGCCTATACATTTCCCATACATTGGAAGAGATGGAGAAAATAGCTACCAAACTGATCAAAAGAAAAAAGCTCATTTTCCATTCGCTACTGAATATAAGATTTGGTTTTTATACCCATCACTGCTTTAACTCTTACCAGTTTTAAGCACTGCATAAATATATAAGGATATGAGAAATAAATTGCAATAGTCTGTTTGACTTTGTAAATTATACCTAGAAACTTCCACAGAAGCTTTCTCCCACACATTTTACTGCAGAAATATCTAAATTATTATGTCCGTTTGAGTGGTTTGTTAAATCAAAAAATCTATTTCAGTTATTCTTTATTACTCTGTATCTAACTAAGCTTTTCCTTATGAAACTTATGAAACTCATGGACGTGTCTAAATCATGAATCACGTAAAGTGCTAAAAAAAGCCTTTCTTATTTTAATATCCCCTTGAGTCCTAGAAGAAAGCTCTTATACCCAGACTGACACAGTGATAGATCCTATTCCACTCATGCGTTTGATAGAACATGTCATCATCATTTACTATTTTATTTCTTTTCAGCTGGGGATGTGTGTATGTTTGTGGAGAAAGACAGGCTTAAAAAGAAAGTTAAAAATAATGTTTTCATTGTGTGTTTGGACAAGACATACATTTTAAGTTCTCAGTTTCAGAATCAGACAAAACATTGTTGAAGCTTAAATGACTTCTTAATAGTACTAGGCAATTTAGATGCACTTAGAAGTGACATAGCTTCCATTGCTGGCCAATTGTTGAAGGAAGTATCATTTGTCAAAATGGTCTCCAAAATGATCCATTTTTTAAGTGCCTACAATGCCTACATATCAATCTCAAACACATTCCTGAGTGTTTAAAAGTTATCTAATAAATTTTGCTGTAGTGTATTCTGTTTGTGCCTCAGAGACCATTACCAAACCAATACTCACAGTGACAGCCTCATGGTACACAGTTTTAATTCTGACCTTCCACTTTCAAGAGAAACAGCTATTAAATTCTGAATTGCAGCACTTTTCAAAATCGGTTGAGCTGCAGACTTTGTAAACAAACTAATCCATCAGCAGATATCAGCACTATATGCGAAAAAGGAAGAATAATTTGATGGTTACGGGTAAGGGAACAATGAACATGTTAAATTAATGGGAGATATTACTTGGGAAAATGTAAGACCTTTCATAAAAAGTCCTTTAAAATTTAAATTCTTTTTTTTTCCTCACCCCTAAATCTCACATTTTGACAGTGATTATAATAATGTGGTTCCTGTTAGTTTTTCTCATGTGGAAGGCCTGTATTCAGGCTAATGCCTGCATTTTCCCTCCTAAGTTGTATGCAAATGTGAGAGGAGAGTTTGATTTTATAGGTTTTGGCCCTCTCTTCCACAAGTTATATTGAAATTATGTACCCAGAAAGAAAGCAAATGGAATCTTGAAATTATTTAACTGCTCTGTTTTCCACAGAACTAGAGGAGCAAAAATATATGGGTTTGACTACAACCTAATTTGACAGAATGATTTATTCAAACATCAGTATAGTATAAATTTATTAGTTCCTGTACCCAGCTTCATAAGAAATACCAAGAAAATACCACACAGTAATAAGGGCAATATTATTACTGCTTTGCTAACACTTAGATCCCACCATTGAGGGGAGATTGTGTTGGTGTTACTCAAACACCTGAGAATAACGTGTGCCATGTACAGAGAGGCTTCATTCATCATGGAAAGGATGGTGCATTCCTAACAGGCCCAGGAGTTCATCACCAGCAAGGCACAAAGCAGCAGGTCTGGACTCTGGGCTGAATCCTAACAAATCAGAATCTCCCATGTGAATTGCACCATTCAAATCAAGGGGGTTTACAGCAGAAACAATCCTCCAAAACCATGTATTGAAAACCAGCACAGTCAAGAAATTAAGACCTTTGCAAAAAGAGTATTTCCTGAGCCTTGCCATTAACTTGTTCTGTGACCTTTGGCAAATATATTGGCATTTGTATTTGCACAGGCTTTGTCCAGCCCTAGATAATGCTGGAATCTGAAAATTCCTTTACTGTGAATCAGTGGTCTTCTGCCCAAAGAGTGCATCACTATAATAAAAATAGAAAATGTGCAGCACAGAACTATGAGCTGCACATATTCTTTTGCTATCTAGCTAAAAATCCCCTCATACCAATCTTCAAAGGCTTCAAGAAAGCAGAAATGGGAGATTTTTTCCACATATACTCATTATTACAGTAAAGACAAAAGGCAATGAATTCTGATTCAAGGTTTTCAAGTTCTGCTGGGATTTACATTGCCAGGGCAATTTCACTATTCATGTTCACCAAAATAAAGATGCCGAAAGTCAGAAACTTGAAAATCCTTAGATTTCCATATTCAGTAGCCTCTTGCCTTTTTTTAAGGGTTTCTATGTTCTATAATTCACATTTCCCTTTCTTTTCCAGAGAGATCATGTATTCCCTTGAATAAAACCTCGCTCATAATATTTTATGTTTTCTTTATAATGTTGAAACACCCTAAAGCTTTTATAGTTAAATATGTGTTTTTTGAAATGTGTAATTTTTTTATACATGTGTGGAATTAAACTTATATCCAAAACAGTTGAGCAAGTTTAACAGTTAAAAAGCTTATCACAGTATTGAGTGTTAAATAGTGAAGAGAAACACAGTTGGAGAGATAACTGGAATACATCCTCTGAAAACTACTTTATAGAACAGAGAAAAACAGACACCAATTTATTTTGCTTATATTAAACAAAATCATGGGTCTAGTTTCTAGAAAAGATTTCCATCAGGGAAATAGACCACAGTTTCTTTCAAAGGAAGAACTTTTCTTATTTATCTTGGACTTTAGAAAGAGATTACCAGATCTGCTCAACTGATATAATATGGCCCAACTTCATTTCTCTGTGGAGCAGCAACATCCCCACAGTGCTGGGGGCTCTGGGATGTGGGTTGCCCCTGATTGTCCCCATCTCTCTCTGGTCCCCCAAGAATCCCCTGCTGATCCTCAGTCCATGGAGTCAACAAAATTTGCAGCATTCTGCCTGTGCAGTTGATCTTCATAGGTATTTTACAACATATCATGATTAATGAATGGACTTCACAGAGTCAACAGGAAAAATTTTGCTGTGATATAGGTGGTTTTAAGAGCCACCCAGCCTAAGCTGGCAAGCAAAGAACTGAGAGAAAAGCTGTATAAAAATATAAATATGATTCACGTGCCTTGTACTTCTTGTAATAGCAACAGGAAGTGGGAGAGTCAGTTATGAATGTTACAAGTTGGAGTGAATATGATGTGAGGATTGAGAGTCATTAAACCCCCCAAAGAATCTGGATAAGATAAATTTATTCTGAAGAGTACATAAGAATTTAAACAGAGTGGTGATAAGGTTTGGAGATAGAGAGGAACAAACAATTGAAACTGAGGTCCAAAACACCATTATAGAGCAGCATTGGGGACCCCAGGAGAAACACAAGACCTAAATATTCCCTTCAGTGGTGAAATCTCCTTCAGCTGCAGTTTTGCTTACTTAGAGTAAACATATTTAATGTAGTGCATAGCTGTTGATAATGAAATGATTCCTTAGGGGATGTATTGTGTCATTCCATTCGTGCTTTGAAGGAAGTTAGAGTAGGGTTTCATCCTCTCAGCAGAGTCTCCTTTGCGGTCTCATTTTAAAATCAGTTTATGAGTCAGACTCTGACCCTCAGCTGGGCGGTCTGACCTGAGAGAGGCAGGAAGCCTCAGCTGATGTGCAATAATTCAGTGAATAAACCAATTTTGATGGGTATTCCACAACCATAAGAATGCAAAACCACCTTAAGACCACTTGGAACTTGAGCAGAGATCACTGAAGTCTACTGCAGATTGTCATCTCAAGATTATCTTCCTCTCCTGAAATATACCATTTATATAAGTTAATATATACAATTAATATATAAATATATAATTTAAGAAAAATGTCATTGAAAAAGGAATCAAAAAGATGTCTGGGCAATACAGAGTCTTTAGGGAGTTGCTTTAGACTCAGGAGTAGGGCTGAGGAAATAATTAAATCTTGGGTTTGTGTGAGCTTTTGAAAAAAATATTTTGGACTGAACAAACTTTGTTGCTTTTCTCAAAAGTAAAAATTTTTTTATCATTAAGTAAAAATACATTTTATTTCAAGATCTTCAAAAGAACAAACATACTTTTTTGCCTCAAATTGCTTTTGCAAGTGCATTTGCAATAATAATTTCAGGAAAAATATAATTGCTATTTTAAAAGTCATGAAATAAAACCACATTATTTTAAGTTACTTTTTAATGGCTTCTATGATTGACACAAATCTGTATTTTCAGAGGAAAACACACTGCACCTATCTTTACTCGAGAGACTACACATCATACAGCTGAACTCAGCTCAAAATAGTCAGTCTCAATTTTTTTCCTTTGGGTTTAAAGTAACATGCTTTGTTTTGTTAGCTCTTTTTAATTTTAACTAATTCCCTGCATTTACTCTACTTCTAGGACAACTAAGTGCATACAAGAACCTAATGTGGCTCATGAATCAGTTTTACCAAAGGGAAGAAAACAAAATTGAAAAGGCAAAGCCAAAAAGGCAGAGGGAGAAGAACTTTCATGAGGGGCATGATCTTTTAAAAAGCAATCCAGAACTTAGATAGAATATTATGTATAAGAACAGGTCTGCCTATCCAAAGCTGAGAAGTAATTTATTTTTTTCTCATGTTTGACATTTAGAATCATATAACATCAGTCTGTGACCCCAAAATAATGTATTGACACATCTTGGAGAAACTCAATATAGCACATCTGAATGCTTCACTTTTTAAAGAACTATTCTTTCAAATAACTGCTGCACATTGAAAAAGCAAGCTGCTGTTTCAAATACAATTGCAGTGAGTAGAAGGAAAGCTAACAGCAGCACATGCAGATTCTTTGCAAAACAGCAGATGCAAGTTTCTCAGGCTACCTGAATTATTTATGTTTGATTCGGCACGTCTCTAGTAATGTCTGAGGCTTTATAGGTCTCTCAAATGAATCCAAGAAAAATTCACCCATATTCATGCACCTGCATACTGTCAGTTATAAATGCCATGGATTTTGTGAGCCAGTCATTTAGAAATTTTGGCTAAATCACTCAGAGAGTAATTCGACATGCTTTGTGCTGTGGTCTGCAAAAGCCTCACATTTATTTGCAGGCATATTAATTTTAATTCAATGACTTTCAAACATGATGTGATTCAAAAGTGCAAAGACACAGGAATCACAATACCATCATGGATCAATGTTCCCTCAAGTCTGACTTTGACTCCAATTCTGCACCTGGATCTAGTAACACAAAATCCTACCAAAATCAATGAGACTGCACTGACATAGGCTGCTCAATAGCTGAGGTGTCTGTTGGGCATGGCCCTTCAATAATACTCAGAGAAAAGATTTCTCAAGAGTAAAGTAGGTACTTCAGTAACTTTCATGTACCATTAATAGCTAATGTTGCTTACTTAATTATTTTTCTTTTTTAAATATTCTTTTTCCTCCTTGTGTATATGCATATAGATAACCATGAATTTTGTAGGTGTGAATATTACATAAAATCTCAATTCTGTATGCAACAATATTCAAATCAAGTCAAAAGTATTATTGCAATCAAATCCAAGTATTTTGCATATTAAAAACAAACAAACAAACAAGCAAAACCCCAAAACCTTGCAATAAATGGATATTAATACAAACAACAGATTATCGAACATCTAAAAAGTCTCAGATTTAAAATACAAGGACTTAAATTTGAGGGTCTTGATGAAACAATCAGGATGAAATGAAAAGTCAGATTAACCCGCTTTCTCAATGTTGTTTTTTTTGGGTTTTTTTTTTTTTTTTTTTTTTCTTTTCCAGAATGATTTCCTGAACAGAAT
Organism: Sylvia atricapilla; assembly: GCF_009819655.1. Classification (NCBI taxonomy): domain Eukaryota; kingdom Metazoa; phylum Chordata; class Aves; order Passeriformes; family Sylviidae; genus Sylvia; species Sylvia atricapilla. The sequence goes on from NC_089140.1 coordinate 146,502,183, forward strand.
GGACTAGGATTTTATTTAGCCCATATATGTCCTATGCTCATGCATAATTTTTCTTTAGCAACGAACACCTAGATCTTATTTCTTCAGCTGTTATAGTGTATAGAAGGTCTTTTAATTATTACAGTTTTAGGGTAAAGAAAGCTGAGACCCTAGGAGTAGGACTTCACTATGTTTGATCTGTACAAATACCAATCTCCTTCAAAGACCCAGAGTATTTGTAGTGATGCAATTCAGGTACAGGATCAGACACCCAACTGTCTGGTGCCAAAAGCCAAGGAGGGCTGGGACTGCCTTCCTATTCAGTCCACACTTAAAAAAGCATGACTGTAAGTGGTTCAGATATTTTTTGCTCTCCAAAATGTCCCAAATATACATGTCAATCATAGAATAGAAAATTCACAGCAGCAGTCTAGAACGATTAGGTATATTTAATTTTTTTTGTTAATTTCTTTGTTTTGTGTTTGGGTGGGGGTTGGTTGGTTGTTTTGCAGTATATTTATTGCTTGGCTTGTTTTTAATATTGATCCTTGGTCTTTCTGTACTTGAGGTCTTTATTCTTAAAATTTATTATCACTACCCTACTTCACAGTGAAGCTGTCAAGATAAAGTCTATTAACAGTTTTGAAGGGCTCAGATAACACAGTTTATGTTGCCTGCAAAGATTTTTTAATTAGATTTTATATTTCCTCACACACACTTCCTTGCTTTACTTAGAAATTGGTTCGATTAAGTGAGGATTAGAAAAAGCATTACTTGAAAGTCAAGATTTCCAGTCCTCATTTGTTCATTAATTGCAATGCAAGAAGGAATCTGGTATTTCAGAGCACTGTTAGCCTTCAAGCCTTGCTGAAAAGAAAAGACTACACCTTGGATGTTGTACCTACAAAATCCTCTGCTGGTTTACTTGAAACAGTCAAAATCAGCTTTCCTAGGCTGACATAATCCAGTTTAGTTTCACCCACAATCCAACCTTTGCAAAGCTCTGGTGAAACGCTTTTCACTCAACTACCAAAATGCAACAACATTCAAAATATTTCAGGAACTGCTGCTGTTGCTTCTTCCTTGTTTTTTTCCCAACCCAGCCATCCCTGGTAACCTCCACATGAGCTTTGTGGAACCAACACTAACCCAGAAGACTTTGTTATCTGAGCTTCTGTTCATGGTTATGAATTCCTACACACATCCTACTGTTGAGTGGTGATGTTTGCTAGTGTGAGATTAATGTATCTACCAGTAAAAACCCCCAAACAACCAAAACCAACAAAACACAACTATAGCCATGCTGTTCTAAGAAATGTGCCAATCTGCAAAAGTAACAATCCAAAAATAATGTAATAACATAATCTCCCTTGGATCTGAACTGCTTTGTAGTATAAGCACTTCTGACCCTGCTTAATAAGGAATTAGAAATTCAGAGTTGCTTCCAGTTATTGAAGAGTAACTACAAGGCCTTTAAAAACTCATGAAAAAGCCTATAAAGAGAAAAAATTAAAAATCTGGAGTGTTGCAATGGGTTAAAAAAAAGAAAGCCAACACACAAAAACTGTTTCCCAGAGGATGTTCTTTTGAAAGGGTCTGGAAACATCTATTTGCCAAAATGCACAAAGAACTGCTTTCATGTATTCAAAACAAGTCAGTTAGTAAACTTTATAGTTCGTATTATTATATTAGTGTAGATAAATTGGCATTTAGATGCCTGAAATAGGTCTACACTGCCTAAAGGGGGCTCCCGATGAGCTAGGTGCTTTTGGAAATAGCCTTGGATCATCGAAGGAGAAAAGTTATATTTTTATTTTTATTTTTATTTTTATTTTTAGATGATGCCAGCAGTATCAGTTAAGCAGGAAGTGAGACTCCTTTTATAAGAGGTCTTCAATAAGGACCTACAGAAACACAGAAAAACAAAATGGGTGTGTAAGAAACTATTATTTCAGCAATAATCAGTTTTGTTCAATATAGAAGTAGAGAAGGGTCAATTTAGTGACTGGCCTCTGTGATCTTTTGAGCTAGGTGTTTTCCAGAAGGGAAGCATAAAAAAACCTAGTCAATAAGAATCAAAATATTCCCTGAGGAAATGTCAATTTTGCAGGGAATATTGTGATACAATAAAATACTGTATTGTAGTGTATTATTTATATTGCATGACATCATATAATATGATATTTATATTATACTATAGAATAGCATATTATATTAATTATATCATGTTATATTTATTATTTTATATTGCATGCTGCTTGATCACCAGTCACCAGTCCCAAAAAGGTTTGTGTCAGCTCTGTGTTACACCCAATTTCTTTGTGAATATTATGATTACTCTCAACCTTCTTAACCACTACTGGATGTCTTTTTTTTTCCGACAACTGAACTGATCCTCACGTTTGCATATGAAAAACAGGCTATTTTTTGTTTCAGTCCTTTTGGTATTAGAATGCTCTAGTCCTCCTGGCAAAGTAAATCAAGCTTGGAGTTTAAGAAGCTTGGATGGTCAGCAGAGACTTCTGAGCTATCAACTGAGCTATCTTCTGTTTTGGCACTCAGTTTTTTTGCAAGCCAGAACATAAATGTCATGAATATAAAATGCAAAGACCTAATAAAAACCACTAAGCAAGAATTAAAACATTGTGACATATCAGACTTTGCAGGTGATTTTTTTTTTAATTTGTTAACCTTATTTTCCATTGGAAAAATCAATAAATCTGTTTTTTCTACACAATATGTCCAAAATAGTATAAATTTATGGAGTTAATTTTAGAATATTTTTCTTGGAATCAGAGAATTTTCTTTTTTTTCTACACATTTTCTCTTAGAGAAATGATACGTCAGAGTTGCCTGTCATAGTTTGAGCAGTTGAAGACAGTTTACTTGGATTTTCTGTGATTTTTTTTTCCATTTCATATATATACAGCTTCTCAGGTTTTTTTAACAATTTACAGATCCTTCTGCAATTATCTTTATTATCCAGTACTCCAGTGCTTTGGTTCCTCTTCCTTGCCTACTTGTGACTGGATAACACCTTGAATCTCTATAGCTTCATGCAGAAGATATATTTTCTGTTCACTATGAGGACAGAACATCGAGATAAAAAAAATAGAACTGAAAGTAATGGACTGGAAAAAAACCATACACATCTACACTTGTTTATGTGCAAAGTAGTGACACTGAACATATCATTAGCTCATGGAGACTACAGAAAAGTGCAGCTGAAAAGGGATATATTGGATACAAATTCCTTACAATCCTGTGTACATATAATTTCATTGCCTTTTGTGCAATACTGAAAATTTCCTATGCGTGTTTTACATGTAAGTCATAAAGCTGTTATAGTTGTTCAATATTTTTCTAAACAATTCCTCTCCACTGCTCCTGGATTTTGTAAAACAAAGCCAAACAGAGACTTTTTCCAGCTGGCATTTTACATGGAAATTAAAGAAAATATATTTCTCAGACATTCAATCTTTCCAACACACAATATATCTTCTTTCTGCACTGCATTCAAAACTAGAGCAAACTAGAGACACACTGAGACAGAACAGTTTGAGGAAAGGCTTGCTTAAGTCTTGGTCCAGCAAAATGAGATGACCTTATTCTCAAAAATCAGATATTGAATTTGACTTGATTAACTTTTATTTAGTATTATGAAATCCAATGAGCCCTATTGATTTTCAACTCTATCCCTTTAATTCCTGCTATTATCAGCATTAAGTACTGATTGACAATGTTACATGGTTTCATAACTGTAGAAACTGACTCTTATGATTAATTTAATGTATCTGGTGACAATCATAAAGTTTGATAATTTTAGTATCTCATTAATTGAATGACTACTACATTGATTTACCTGTGCTATGAAAAATAACCTGACAAATGCAATATAACAAATGGGTTTTGACTTCCTCGTGTAATATTTAGTTATTAAAAAAGCAAATCCTTTTCAGTCTGTTTGGGGCAAGGGCTCCTTATGAATACTCCCTTTTGACAAGGGTAAATCAAAACATGAGGGTTGTAGTTTAAACACTCCTGGGAGATGTTGGGACCTGATGAGGCACATCCCAAGGTCCTGGGAGAACCAGCAATTGTAGTTGTCAAGTCACTCATATCTTCATCAATGACACAGACAGTGGAACTGGGTACACCTTCATCTCCTTGTGGTAGATTATACCAAGATGAGTTGCTGTGGTTGACAGGCTAGAAGAGTGTACCCAGGTGAACCTCATGAAGTTCAAAAATGCCAAATGCTGGTGCAGTGCCTGGGTTGAGACAATCCCAGTGTCAACACAGGCCAGGTGATGAATGGGTTGAGAGCAACACTACTAAGAAGGACTTGGTGATGCTGGTAGATAAAAAAAATATGGACATAGACTGTAAAAGTTTGTTTCCAGCTCAGAAAGCTTATCACATCCTGGGCTACATCCAAAGAAGTGTGACCAACAGGTCAAGAGAAGTCATTCTCTTCTTCTACTCCATTTTCATGAAGCCCTGGCTCTGGGTATTTAATGTTGCTCAAGAAAAATGAGTGGGTCCTAGCAGTGGCCACAAACAATAGGGAGGGCTGGAACACCTCCCTTGTGAAGACAGGTCTAGAGAATTGGAGTTGCTCAGCCTTTCAATATATGGAGAGCTACAAAATACATTTTGCATTTAATTAACAGCATTACAGGTAAGATGCTTCTGTAGATTCAAACTGACAGCAAAACTGTGACGTTCCTGTTGGAGTTATGCCTTTATCATTCTTGGGAGGGCAGCAGGAGGAGATCAATAGAAAGCTAATTTTATTACTTTTTCCTTGTCAGATAAAATGGCCTTCTGTTGATCTTAGGTTCTACATATAAAATGCAGAAAGTAATTATCAAGGGTGAGTGCTTATTTGATATCATTACCTTCAGACACTTTCAAGTGCCAAGAAACAGAATACTGTCATAAATTTGGTAAAGCAAAAGTGATAGACTTATATTACTTCTGTGAATGACAAGGGAATAATCAGCTAAATCAAAATACAATAAAAGTATTTCCAAATTACCTAGCTACTAATTCAACAGAGCTCAGAACTAGTGAAGCATGATCAGAAATACCTTCTTATTTTAGGGATGACCGTTAACTCCTATAAAGAAATTTTAAATACTTGCTTTTAGAATATTAAAAAAAAAAAAAGTTGTGACAATGGATGGTATGTGAATTTTGTATTGTGTTTGAATAGTCTTAGTTTTTCCAATTATTTACTACAAGATATCATTCCAGATTTGATTTTCATGTTTTTTTTTTTTTTTTTTTTTTTTTTTTTTTTGTGTTTTGTTACTGTTGTTTGGGAGGGTTTTTTTTGTGGTAGTAGTTTATTTTTCTCAAAGTCTTCAGAAAAATTGAGGCAAACTCACACTGCTAATTGCACACTTTCCAATACTATTTTGCAGTAGAAATCTCATTAAAATAGCTGCCCCTCACCTTTCAGTTTTCTGATGCTTTTAAATCAGGGATTAAAATACTGCAGGCAAATTATTATGACATATACATTGGAAAAGCTTGGTTTATGTCAAGCTCATTGGCTGGCTCACTGGAGACTAACAGCTCTTTACTTCTATCTGGTCATGGAATTATTCCCCTAGATATATGATTTAATGTGATAAGTTATTGATGGGGGCACAGAGCAGATGATTTCCAGTGTATGACTGATTTTTTTCCCAAATGGTATGAAATGCCCTTCCCTTTTTGTCATAAAATTAAGATTCTTAACATATTATATGGAAAAGTAAAGAGGGATTTTTCTTTCCTGGAGAATTTCAGAATTTCAGAATTACTTTTTAATATGTAGCAACTCTATATCTCTGAGTCAGAAAAGGGTGTGAATACATATCTCCAATTTTATATTAATGGCTTTAAATATTGGCTATTGATTAAAAAAATGCAAACATATATAGAGTCATTCTCCACAAATGCACACTTCACTTAATTACACCCTTGAGATATTTTACAGAAAATTTTAAGTCCTAAAGAACTGCCATTTTTTGTTTATTTTTGCTTGCAGTTAGAAGTGCTGTGAAGATCTCTTTTTCTCTGTGTCACTCTAACATGCTCAAGAATTTTTCTTTCTGAATAAGTACCAACTGTACTTATGTCTTTGTTGACATTGTTGTCTTTAGTTACGTCACTTTGTTGATCCAATTAAGATGGATCCTATGCTCAACCTGAATACTATTTGTTTCAAACACAAAGCAGATCAGAACTCAAAAGTACCTTTGTATTTTTTTTCTATCTGCAACATATAGCAATAAATATAGAAAAAAAATTTAAAAGGGGTATTAACTTCCATATAAACTTTTCCTAATGGATTTGGATTTTATCTGTGGGTTAAAACTCTGTTGGCTATCCCTTCTTGGATTTTTTAGAGATGTGCCTTCATTACAGTCTTACATAATGTATTCAGATAACCATAGGTTTCAAAGAAAAAAAAAGACTTTCAAAATAAGATTGCTTAAAATGTTTTTTACGACATCTTTTCCCAATTTTTTTGTTAACAGTCTTTATCAAAAGCTGCAGAATTCAGGTTTGTTTCAAACAAACGCTAAAACAGCTCCCTGACTACAGTATCAGTGTGTTTGGGAGATTTTTATTTAGTCAAACATGTTTGCCCATTCATGTTAAAAGACTTATTCGGATAAAAACGTACTTTATCTTTCCTAGTCAATATTATGCTATTTAAACATGAGAAGGATGAAAAAAAATGAATGATACAATATCAGTCTTCTCTCAAACATGCCAAAGGGAATGCCAATTTTGCCCTGAAATACACTAGAGTGGTGAATGGAAAGAGGAAACCTAATAAGTTTTGGGAATGTTTTGAAGATTTCTGTAATTAAAATAAAACATAGAACCTTTTGGACATACTGATGGAAAAATGTCACAAACAGCAGGGAAAATGAATCTCTAGTTTCTGCACAATTTTCATCTTATTAAAATATATATACATGCATTTTTTTAAAAAATTTGAGATTTGCCGTATAAATATTTCCATGCTAAACTGAAAATGTAATATACAGAAGGGGAAAGCAGTATGGATGTGCAGGATGCTTAGGCACCATTGAATTAGACTGTAAATAGACTGTTCATGGTCTAGTGGTTGTTCTTGCAGATCACCTGGATAAATCTCCTGTAGCCTTAGTACAGCAGCACTGTGGATGTTCCAGATACAACCAAATAAAATTTGGTACATATCACCTTGCTCACATCATCTTTATCTCCTTCCTCTTATGTTTCTCCTTTATTTTTAACTTCAGTGAATCTGAACTCTTCTTCCATATGAGTATTAAGGAAAAACCATGAAATCTTTAATTGGGAGAGGAAAATGAAACATACTGAAGTGGAGGCTTTTGTTTTGTTTACAAAGGAGAAACATTTTTTAAATATGTGACTTATGAAATATATCCCCATTAAACTGGAACAATGTATATGCCACCCTTCTTTTATTTATGAGGTTTCAACAGTATCAAGTGTCAGAGAAGGCTGGTGAAAGAGATAGTGACTTTAACATTCTTATTTTCAGTCTTTCTTGTGCTTTGCTTAGAAATATGGCAAGTTTGTCTGCAGTGTTGCGCTGTGAAAAAAACCAACTCTTAACTTATTACAGACATGGCTCATGGCTTCAGCTCCTACTTGAGCTCATCAGAAACTTCTGAGGGATCTGATAAAGAACCCTTAAAATATTCACTTGTGGAAGCAGACCTTAACGTGATTCTATGTACTATTAACTTTTTGTAAAGACGAAGTTAAATTAGACAAGGTTAAATTATCCCCAGAAAATACACTGCATTTGGGAATATCATCTAGGGTCTACAGCCTAGCTCAGATACTCACTTGGCTGGTTAGTCAGTCTGAAAGTTAATAAAGAAGTCATGGAGTATCATCAGCAGTTTCCCAGCTAAGTGTTTAATAGATTATACTGCACTTAAACAATTATTATACAACAGAAAAATCCCCCAAAACCTCTCAATGCTGAAGAAAGCAAAAGACCTTTAACTTCAGCCAGGCAGTGACCTCTGATCTTCCCTAGTGGGTTATACCTAAAAAAGCAACATTAAGTAGTAAATGATGAACATATGATGAAGGGAGGGATGAGCTCAATTAACTTCAGGTGAGGATTCATAAACTTCAGATTTGCCCCGTGGTTTGAAATGAAACAGGAACTCCTATGGAATAAATTTTGTTGCCTCACTGTTGGTTTCCATTAGTAGGGAACTTGAGCATTGGTCTCCCAAATACTGTGGATACCTCTTTTTGTGATATCCTTGTAGCTGCGGATAACAACATAACTTTCACACAGGGAATCTACAGACAAGGGACAGAGTGACATTTCTTTCTTTGCTACAGGGAATGGTGCCATAACCTGCAGGATAATGCTGTACAGCTATCAGTATTTACAGCTCAGCACTGGTATAAGCAGAGTTAACAGTTCTGTGTGACATGTGAACATAAAATTCTCTCTTTGGTCACATTATAAATCCTTTTAGGCCAGTAGAATTTCTCTGAAAATGGCCAGCTGCAGATTCGAAGAAAAAAAGGAGCAGAATGATTTTGCAAAGAGGTGGTTGAACAGCAGAGGATTTAATTCTGTAATGGAATTCTGTATGGAATTCCAACCGGACTGGAAAAGACAAATGGGAAATGATGGTTCAATGTGTCTGCTATTGCAAACAGATCATCTGTTAAAGTTGATGCTGCAGAAGCCTAAACCTTTCATGTGACTAAAAAAATTAAAAAAAAAAAAATTAGGGACAGGAAGAAAAGGTCATCAAATCTCTTAAGAAACAACCTCTGGCTCAGGAAATCTCAGAATCAAAATGTTTCCTCTTGTCCCACAGCAAATTAAATTAATCAAACATGTTTCTTACTGGCCCTTGTCAAATGTCTTTGGAAAATACAGAGCTCATCGTTACCTAAAATACATTTGATAATGGCCAGCACGAGGATATTTTCAAGATGCTATTGTAAACAATAGAAGCCATTATCAGACTGAGCACTGCTTGGAAAAAGGTATTGTTTTCTTTCCAAGGACAAGCCACAAATCTGTAGGAAGCTGTCAGGTCTAGCTACTATCCAAAACCCTCCCATGCTTTTCGAAGGAGCAGTGTTAGCAGATTTCACTGTCAACCATTTAATTTGAGCTCACAAGCTTAACCAGCTTCTTGTCTTCTTCCAGACTTCACGAAGTCAGTCTGGCTGCCACGAGCCAGGGGGCATTCAGGGGCTCTCAGGCTTACAATTCAAGCAGAGATTGAAATGATTAAGGCATGGGGAGATGGCTGGAGTAGCACCTGAGGCTGATGAGTCTGTCTGCCAGAGCTGAGACTCAGAAAAAGCTAGTGAAGAATGATTGTTTTCATATTTTAGAGGTCATCCGATGTAGAGGCTTGTAACAGAGGTGGTGAAATCACAACAAAATCATGTACAAGATATTACTGAGTCCCTGCACTATTACAAATACCTCCAAGGTAAAAATAACTGTTTTCGTTGTGGGAAAAACTTCCATAAATTTCTAATTAAGAAATATATCTTTCTTCTCCTCTCAATGCTTGTTTCTCTAATTTACATTATACATAGATGAAAACACACCTTCATATAGGACTTTATAGTTCTTTTGAAAACCCAGAAATTCACTCATAAATCACCCCAAACTCACTTATCTTGGCAAATATTTTTCCTTCTCAATGCATCTGGATGTTATTCCATTACCTCTGAAGAGTCACCCAGAAGCTGTTAGTCCAGTAACATCCATTTCATGCTTAGCCACTTTTCAGATTAAAGTATTGAAACACCCTTGAGGAGTTCCTTTTATCAAATAATTTTAGCACGAAGGCAAGAGAGTCTATCTTATTTTTTATTGAAGGTTTCATCAGTTTCTATCAGCTCTGCACAAAGCTTTGTAGAAGGACCCTGGATCAAGCCCTCAGTCAATGCAGTCATCTTCGATCTCTTTTGAGCCATGACTCTACAGAAGGCAATCTGGTGGAGTTAGGCCAGATTACTGGTAAACTTTGGATTTCTTTTTCATGCTGTTGCCCTCTCCAGTTTTCATCATCTGTGTTTGATTCAGGGCTCTTTCTCTTTCTGTGGGCTTATTCCTGGGTTTGGAAGGCTTCATGGATTCCCCAAATGCCATCTCACCTTTCATAGGGAAAGACCAGGAGTAATACCTGTCACTCCCTCATGAAACAGCCCTGCTGCCTTGGTCGATTTTTCCTGGAGATATATGATGGGGTTTTGATAGTAATCAAATAAACTTATACCAACTGAGGTTCTGCTTGGTTTTTACAGCAAAATGAATATCTCACCAACCAGCACAGCCTTATGCCTTGGATTTACTGCTATTGTAATTTCAAAAAATACCTTCTGAGTTTTCTTTTGGAGTGAATCAATTAAACAAAACAATACTTGTTCCAGTTTTGGGCACAGATCATTGCATGAACCCTCTCAAGTTCCAGAAAGGGTGAGGTTTGTGTGCCCTGGGCCTGCATGACCCTCTGAGACTCTCAAGCAACTCTCAAGCTCTATTTTCTTCCCTACACTGAGGATCTTTCTGTCAAAATAACAGACAGTATGGCAAAGGGCTTGCTTTCTAGCTCTGAAGGCAAGTGACATAACTGCTCACATTCATACAGTTAATTCTCTCTTCTTTCAAAACAGTGTAGCCTCATCCATACAGCTTATTGCGACAAATCCCAGAACATACCTGAGCTTTGCCTGGAGCAAACCCATCCCAGCAACTGTGGTAGCAATTAATCTGTAGTGACAATCTCAGGACAGTGCTCAGAATTCTGCTCTGTCTCTGATTTATCAGCTAAGACATAGCTGGAGAGTCTGCAGAGAATTTGAAGGAAAACTTGGTAGTATGTGCATTTAAACCCTTTACAGACCAAAATCACTTTTGCCAAATTCTATATAAATCTCTATACCCTTGCCTGGAACTATGTCTGCCCCAGCCACCACTGCTTAGCAGTGCTCTGGTGTGTTTTCCAACACATTCAGATGCAGCAGTGGGCCCTTTTGCTAATAGATATGTTCATTACAGGGACACACAGGGCATGGAGCCACCACTGGATGCCCAGGAGCAAGAACTGTACTTTGCAAACATGGCACCTCTTTTTGTAAAATGCCAGCTTGGTGTTGATTCCAGTTATTTTGGGAAAAGAGGAAATTTGCTAGAAGAGTGAATACAATGGAGGTGATATGACTGAGGGAACAAGGACTGTGTGCTCTGTGACAGCACAGGAACTGTGATTGCTTTTGTAGAGAGCTCCATGTGCTGTTTGAGACTAGTGTCAGAATGCAGCTTGTGTATTGCAAGGCTTTGTGGCATGTTTACCCTCCATACTTCAATGAATGACTAGGACCAACTTTAGAGCCATAAGAATGGCCAAGGATACAGGGAGATACTTTAGACAATTTTAAATTGTCCTTCTTGACTGGCTCCTCCAGAAATCACATATTTCCTTTAATTCTTAATCCTCTATCAGAGGATGTCAGCAATTTTTGCTCCAAGCAGTACAGCAGATAAAAGTGTTGTATTCATCCTGAAAAGGCAAGTTTGGATTCTCCATTTCTCTTCGCAGAGCAGTTGAATTTCAGCTCACCAAGAATCTTCTTCAACTCTGCTTCCTAATTGGAGTCAAGAACTAATTCCTAGAGCATTATAAAGTTTATAACAGATATTGCAGTTTTTAAAAACCTCAGATGTACACTGAATTACAGAAGGGAAGGTCATGTTGTTATCATCTTGTAAAATATTTTGGATTTTTATTATTGTTGATCTTGTTGCCGGATCAGGAATATAGTAAAATCTTCCATGTTTCTCATGAAAGGAGATTGAAAAACAGTAGAGTAAGGACCCATACCATAATCATAGTTAGCACTTGTAGCACTCACCCAAACTGTGTATAGATTCTGGATTCAACAAAACAATTGCACCTCTGGTGAATTTTTTCCACTGCCAAACTGATGAGAGTACTGAAAGGGTGTTCTTTTTCAAAAGGTTTATCACTACAAATTCCATCTGGGTCAGAAGGATTTCTTTCTTCTTCATGATGAAGAGGGGGAAATTCTGATTTCAGTGATCCAGGGTATCATAATAAAGGTTTTCTGGGCGGTTTAAATCAAAATACGCTCAGAGCTCAGGCTGAAGGGGAGAAGAAAAAGTATGGGGAAAGTGAATCTCCTGATCTTATGGACCTTCTCTGGTGTTTCACCAGTTGCTATTTGTCTTTATCACATCTTCTTTTCCTAATATATCTATTCTTTATGCTCTTTGGGAAATCTGTTTTCTACATGTTTAGGCTGAGCCTGAGACAGATAGAAACATGAGTTATGAAGAAACAGTCTCTGTTGAGGTACCAGCAGTGTGTGGAAATTGGAGAAGTAACTTCTGCTGTTGTTATTTTTTAGCAATTAAAATAACATAACTGAGAGACTTAGTGGCACTTAGCAGCATAAAGAAGGCAAAATGGGGAGGCAAGGCATAAAGTGACAGCTTACTTTCTGAGTTGTTTGTAAGAATTTTGCAATTTCATGTAACAAAAAGAAGAGCAAGATAGAGAAAGAAATCTGTCTCCTCTACAGTACTGGAATGATTCGATCACAAATGCTTGTAGGAAAAGGGCTAGTCTGGCAAAAAAAGCAAGGGAACAAATGTTGAAATGGATGTAAATTACATTTTCTAAATAAACAATTTTGATCTTGGAAATAAAGTTGTTCTGATTTTGAAATATATATTGACCTACAGACAAAAAAATTTATTCATTAAAAAAAATAAACCAAAACAAACATCATGAAACAGTTCAAATGCATTCTTTCTGCCCCTCAAAATTTTGCAGATTTCAGTGCATGTTTCAGTATGTTCACATTGACATCAATTTTGAAATGAATTTTTTTGAAAATCCCAGATATCTCCAGGTGATAAAAAATTAAGTAAACTAAAAATATTTTTTCCAGGTTGCCTTAATATTTCTTTTAATTATAGTTGGGTTGTATTTTTGGCTCCATGCTGACAGTTGACATATATCATGTACAAAAGTCTGGTTCTCAGCTGATGTCAGGCAGTTTTATCTCACTGGCTTCAGTGTAGCAAATGCTTGTTTACATCAGCTGAAGTTCTGGCCTAGGAATTGCTATATAAATAAATACACTATTGAAAAATTCACTCGTGATTATATTAAACAGATGAGAACAAAATAGAAAGACTCAGAAAATTAATCACACTTCTCAATAGTGTAGTCTATGTAATGTACAGGAAAACATATTACAAAAAAGAATGTTGGAGTATGTGCAATATTGCTTTAAAGTTAAATACTAATTTGTGCCTTGATTGTTCCATGGATAATAGGAAGAAACCAAAGGATCTGTGTGGACACAGCTGTATTAAGGAGGTTGCTGCTACAGTATTCCCAGGGTAACCAGAGGAATATGTAACTCTTAGGCCAAATTCCTCTGCCCTTTTTCACCAACATAGTTCTGGATAAACTTAATTCATTATGTGACTCGTTCCAGATTTCAATCAGTGAGCTGTGCAGCATTTGGCTTCTTGTGTAAGGGATATACTCCCATCTGTAATTGTTACCATCTGTTTGGTATTCAGGACGTAAAAAAACTAACGGAGATGAAGTAATACTTCATATTTTTTTCCTCCATTTGGAGGTAAGAATGAAGCTATAACGGCCTGTAAATGCATCTGCTGGTGATAAGATAGTACAGCTGGAAATGGGATGCTGGATTCTGCACAGTTCAGAAAGCCTGTGTGCAGAAGCTGCTATACTCTGATGTGTGCTGGTATTCTGGGATCCCATGAGATGATTGATGTATCATATAAATAGGGTGACAGAAGACTACTTTTGTTGGTATGATGGGAATAGGAAGTGCAGAATGTCAGTAATGCCCTGAAAATAACCATTCAAATTTATGCAAATTGCTTAATTAATTGACCTCATTTGCGCTTGCAGATTTTCTTTGCATTTCCTTTGTGAATTAGTTATTTTTCATTGTACACTGACACAATATTCCAAGGCTAATTAAATCCTTTAAAGCTATAGGTTAATATCTGATTCTTATGTAAACACATTTATAAACATTAATCAGCTCTAAATTACCCATTTTATAAATAATGTTTTATTCAGTTGCAGCTAATGGATGTACTGTCTGTATTTATTCTGCTTTGGGCTCGAGGAGTTCACATTAGTCTGTAAAAGTTATTATTTTAAATGGTGGTGTTCTGTTTACTTGTGCATCTGTTTCCAAGGGTCTCTGCTGCTTTATGATATCATGGAGATGATTGGGTAAGAGTTTGTTTGGAGCACAGAGATTGAACTCAGAGACCTTCTGAGCCTTGAATCCTGTTGATGGACGTGGTGGAGGCAGAGATGGTCCAGGGAAGGAAACTGCAAGAAGCAAGGTAAGCTGATCCTCTGGTGGAGAGGTGAGGCAAGGTGAAAGTGTTACCATATGGTTAATATACCTCTTGAAATATCAGTGAGTCACCAGCTCCTGGGAAACTGAGCTCTTACCCGGGGTGAAATGTAAACTAATTCAGCTTTCAGTGAAAGAACAATCTTTGATGCATGAAGTTTCATATCCCCTCCACATTTAATTGTTAGCATTTGTCTGAGCGTGGACAATGCAATTTTTTTTTTTTTCATAAATATCCCACTCCCCTTGGAATTTGATGCGTTTTTTGGCAAACAGTGGCAAATACATGGGAAAGAGGGAAATGCCTCTTTTTCTACTAGACAAGATCAATTTTCTTTTTTTTTTTTTTAATTTAAATGAACAGTGAATAAATGCAGCTTTACAAAGCAAACTGTCGATGCTACTTCATAGAACATATGGCGTCATCTTCAGTCATATAGTGATTCATTCTCTTGCTAGACCAGATGTAAGTAAATTTTGATTGTGTGCATTGGTGCCATAGTTTTACATGGAAGATAGCTGACAGTGGCTGTGGTCTAGATCTTGTTGTAGTGTACTGGGTGAGGTACAAATCCTTAATAGGAATCTTCCCTATTATGAAGAATTTAAAGGTTGCATTCATGAACTAGCCAATAGCTGGAGGAAAAAGTGAGATTCAAAAGTGTTAAGAGGCCTTGCCCACCATCGTACCTGAAATCTGCAGCAGAGATAAGATTAATGTTCAGGTGTTATTGTTCCCAGTGTGGTGCCATGTTTGCTCATGCCATGACAGCATATTGCCTTGTATTTTAAAACATGGACATAGGTTAATTATTAGCTGTCAGCCTATATAGCTGCTGAGTATACCTTTCTGCTGGAATTTTACTCCACTGGTCCTTGCAGCGTCACTTGCCATGAATATCTTCTACATGCTGCTCACCTTGTTTTGTCAAGTCACTGCTGGGGAGGCTGGTGGCACTCATCATGCTGCTGATTCCTGTGCTGCTTAAGATGCATCCCACAAACTTTCTGTTCTACTGTCATATTCTGTGGCCCCATAACCTGTTTGTGCTCAAGCTGTCACTTCTGAAGTTCAAAATTACTTTAGATGACTGTGCTGCCATAGCCAGTGTTTTAGTATAATCCAGGTATGTTTTCTGATCTGTTATAGTTGCTTTTTTATTTCATTCACTGATTCTTGAGAAAAGCAATCCAGTTACTGCTATGATTTCTTTTCTTACAAGCTCTGTTACTCAGAGATATGATGCCTTGTACATGGTTATGGGTTTGGTTTTGTTTCTCTGCTGTAATTTTTTTTCCTGAAACTCATTCTGTTGTGTGGAAGGGTTGGAAGTTAAACTTACAAAGCAGTAATTAGCAAGGTCTAGAATACTAGAAGATTGATACCACGTTTAAATCTCTGAGGCTACTCCATAGCATTTGCAAATAACTGTCAGTAATACTCTGCATTTATCAGCTAATTAGAAGAAATCTTTGAATACATATAAACTGAGCAGCTGGCAGTTTTATTCAAATTTTGAAATTTTTTCTTAAATCTGGGGAGGGGGAGAGTTGCTTTGATTCTGGAGTAGTCTGTTCAGTTCTAGGTTTCTCAGCTCAAGAGGGACATGGAACTCCTGGAACAGGTCTTGCAGAGAACTAAAAAGATGATTAAGGGACTGGAACATCTCTCTTGTGAGGCCGTGATTGAGGGAGGTGGGCTGGTTTAGCCTAGAGATGGCTGAGAGGGAACAGTGTAGACAAGTGTCTGAAGGGAGGGTGTCAGGAGGATAACCAGGCTCTGCTTGGTGGTTCTGAGGCAATGGACAGAAACAGGAAGCTCTATCTGAACACCAGGAAGAGTTTCTTTATGTTGTGGGTGACCAAGCACTGGAACAGATTGTCCAGAGAGCGTGTGTAGTTTCCTACACTTGAGAAATTGCAGAACCATCTGGACACAATCCTGTGCTGTGTGCTCTGGGATGACCTTGACTGAGCAGGAAGCTTGGGCCCAGATGGCCTCACCCATATTCCAACACTATCCATTCTGTGATTCTGTTATTCCAACGCCATGGTCTATTTTACTGTCTCAAGGTGAGCCTACAGAAATGGACATGTCTTTCTTCTCTTTTCTCATCTCCTTTCTCTCTCTATATGTACATTTGGATATACACACATATTAAAGACATATGCATGTATATATCTAGTACATTTGGGGAAAGAAGGGCTGAAATTGTATTACAGCCTCTGGGACATTTGAGGCTTGTTTACAGTCCTGCTTCTTGGACAGCTGTAAACAGATAGCTAAGTAAAGCACTTATGAAATCTAAGGTGACATGTCAGGCAAAGGGAGCATTTTGTTACACTTGAAGTTTTCTCCTCCATTTCATAGCTAACTGCACTTGTCTCGGGGGATTGTCTTGAATTTGTGGGCTTAAACTTATTTGCTCTGAAGAGGCAAGCAAAAGAAAGAAGTTACACGTAACAATCCTTTGAAAAATATGGACCTAATTAAACAGAAGCAAAGAAATTCCAGCTGACGCTGTGTGAGCCAGAGAATTTCTGTGCCAAAGGGTTTGGAGGACAGTTTTTATTACTTTTGGTTTATATTCTGTAGTTTGGTACTCAAGAGTCTTGGATATCAGCTCCAGTCTGAGGGAGCTCAAAAGTATACCACATCTGAAACTACTCAATTTCCATTTGCTAAGACTTTGTAAGCAGGAAATCAATCAGCTGGTGTGACTTCCAGGTGACCTTGAAAAACCTGTATTCCTGCATGAACTTAAGCCAAAATCTGGCATGGGAATGTGCTCAGAATATGGACTAAGTCTGAATGAAAAACAGCCAGAAGTTGGCCCAAGACTAATCAAAGCTTTGCAAATTATCTCTGGTTTGTTAGGAGAATGTTTCCCAGCTGTAGTCATTACAGATGCATTTCAACAATTACTATACGAGTGAAAGAGTGTCCTGGGGATGTGGAAAGATGGAAGGTACGTTTTCATCTTCTATACAAAAGCAGAAGGGGAATCCAAGTTTCACTTAACAGAGTTCTAATTAGAGGGACTTACTGTTTTCTCACACATTAGCCCAAAGAAACACTTCTTGCTGGTTCAACAGCTGGTTTCCTCAGATATTTCCTCCAGATGGGTTCCATTTGTATCCAGTGTGACAACATCAGTCATGTGGAAAATATTTTTTAGACAGTAAGGAGCCCTATGAGAAAGTGGTTGTTTTCAAAGGGAATAATAATACTTTGTTTGAGAATTGTAGCCTGCATTTTTCTTTTTGCACCCTCCATGCATAATGTTGTTTATAAAATTTTTATCATATATCATTGCGAAATAGGATGAGGCCATTTTTTATTTGTGTGCCTCTGTTTCAAAAGCTGAAGGCTTTTTTTGTCTTCATTGGCTATGAAAGAAACACCTATGTCATTTTTTAAATCTTCCTTTTCTACCGTGCTTTCTATGGTATGTTAAAGAGGAATCCTAACAATGCTGGTTGTAAGGAACCTCTGAAGCCATCTGGTCCAGTTGCCTGCTGGGAGCAGGACTTTTATCAACATCAATGTAACTGGATCAGGCCAGCTGGGCTTGACAAAGCCAGGTGTGAAAACATCCATGGATGGAGGGTCTACAGCTGTGCTCTCACCTTATCTTCTGTTGAACTGCCCTGCAATGGCTGTGATTCATCCAATTGTCCAGTTTGAGTATCCCATGCCAGGCTGTCACCTATTGTTACGTTCATGTCATCGTGGATGAGACCTCGGCTCCATCACCTCGGTAGTTTTTCTTCGAGCAGCTGAGAGCAGAGCTCAGATTGTCTCTTGGCCACCTTTTCATGGGAGTGAGAAGTGTGAGCTCCCTGAAGCTCACCCTGTAGGTAGTGGGCCCTAGACTCCCAATTATCCTGAAAATCCTCTGGGCAGCCTCTCCACTTTTTAATGTAATAGTCCTGATGTATCCAGTTCCTGTCAGCAATCTTATTCCATGTTTTTGGTGAAACTGCTCTATGCTGTACTCTGTCTCTTTGGTTTGGTTTATCAGCTTTTATTTGGGTGAGTGGAGAAAAATGTAAAATGTCAGAAAAATGATGAGAAACCTTGTGGGAATTTTCTTTAAAACCCAAGCAGGTTGAAGTTTGTCTACTGAAAAAAACCCTCACCAAAGCCACCAAAACAACAATCAAAAACCCTCAAGCTTTCCCTGTTACTTCTCATCTCTGTCTTGCAGCTAAAATTCTACAGTGATCTAATATTTTGAAATGACTGAGATTTCTGAGCAGAACTTTTGCTTGTCTGTTTTAATAGCATTCCAAATAACTACATTAAGTTCAGCATACTGAGGCTGAGTGCAAAGAAAAGTTCCAGCAGTGAAAGAAGTTTTAAAGGCATTTAGACTACACAAAAGCATGAATTGCTTTTCAGTTTCTGCACATAGCAAAGCTGGATGGCTTAAAATATTGCTTCCAGCATGGACTGCTTCAGGGAATATATGACATTTATCAACTGACACATACCAAAATGCTTTTTCTGTGATTGGTTCTCATCTTACAAAAGCAATATTTCTCTCACATGTACAGGAGCATGAACAAATCTGTATTTTCATGTTTTCAGCTGTAAAAAATTGCCAATATTCCTTCAGCTTACTGTGTTCTGAGAGGACCTTGTGTGAAGGTACCCTGGGGTGACCCCAAAACAAAAGAGCCACATGAACCACTTTTCATGTCCACAGCCATAAGACCTTAATTTCCCCCTGGACTTGACCCTACTTCAAGGAAGACAAAGAAAATATACTAAATTTTTCTTGATCTTTTTCTATCAGAGAAGAATTAGTCAGCTGAAGGGGAGAGTGCAGCACCTCCTGGCTGGAATTTCCATTGCTGTTTGCTGATGGGGCCAATAGAGTTATGTCCATGTCCCAGAGGATTTTTTTTGCTTTTGTGGTCTTCTGTGAAAGTCAGTATGAAGTTCCTACCAGAATCTTTGTTTAGATGATGGGATGGTGGATGCTGGGTCAAAGACCAGGGGAAAAAACAGTCAAAAAGCATTGCTGCAGGAGAATGGAAGAAATGCAAAGACTGAGACGGAGAGTGACAACAGAGGTCCTGTAAAAATTTTGAATGTTAATTTCAGGAAGAAACAAACGGTCCATTAGTTTGTTTTGAAATAACTTGGCAAAAAGAAGTCTCCCTCGTATTCAAGCAAAAGCCAGTGCAAAAGGATTCAAAGACAGACCAGAAAAGGAGCAAGCTAAAATGTCTGACTTTCTAAGAAATTTTGACATTTAAGCCTTTGTTTTCATTCTAAGTTAGAGTGGAATCAAACATTCTTTTAAGTTTCATGAATAATAAAATGGTCAAAATATAATTGACACTCTAAAACATCTTGACAGATTGATTTTTTTTTTGCATGTTTCAATCACTTTCACATCTTTCCATGGTATGTGATTAATGCTGTTCTAACCTAATGCCGTTGGTGACTTCTAGAAGAGATTATGTGGCTGTTGAAGTAATTATATTAACTATTTTTCAAATCATAAAGGACAACTGCTGTTAGTAAAGGTTGAAATACCCTTTTTCCTTTGATGAATCAGTGTTGTCATATGTGGCTTTCTTCATCAAAATGTTCAACATTTTAATGCAAATTATTTAATTATACCAGAAATAGAAGAATCTTTAATCTAGACACTCAAGCATTTCACTACAGGAAACAGGAAAGAAACTGATTATCAGATAGGTTGTTTCAGCCATTGTTAACTAGCAGATGCCCTTAAATCCTTTTACCAAGATAAACTCGAAGACTGGAGAAGAGGATGCTGAGGTGAGACCTCATATCTGTCCACAGCTTTCTCACAAGGGGAAGGCGAGGGGCAGAGACTGATCTCTTCTCTCTGGTGACAAGTGACAGGACTCAAGGAAATGGCCTGAAGTTGTGTTGTGGGAGGTTTGAGTATCAGGAAAAGGTTGTTCCTCCAGAGGGTGTTTGGGCACTGGAATAGGCTCCCCAGGGCAATGGTCACAGCCCCAGAGCTCCAGAAGCACTTGGACAATACTGTCAGATACATGGTGTGACTCCTGGGGCACCCTGCACAGGGCCCAGGGATGGACTTCAATGATCCTGATGGGTCTCTTCCAATTCAAGATATTATATGATTCTGTGATTCTATCTTATATTATCTTATATTGCATTGTAGTATGTCAGCAATGATGAAATAATGTAAAAGTACACAAAAAAAAATTAGATATGCAGATAAAAATCTGTTATTGTTACTTAAAAATTTGTGGTTGCTTTTATTTTTTTTTTTTTTTTTTTTTTTACCCTCCAGAGAACAAATCCTCCAAGTAAATGCATGAATTATGTTTTCTGAACCTTTCTCTTCCCCAAATCTTCCACCAGCTGTATTGATACAGTTTCCTTTGAAAGCAGTAGCAGTTTTGTGTGCATTTATATGTTGTCCTAAAGGCAGGAAAGGCAAATTTAACTAATTTCATTAGAGATTTCTTAAAGTTCATTAAAAAGAAGAGCCCAGAGCCTGCTTAAAATATCGGTGTCATTCTGCAGAGTAAAATGCAGTGATATATGCAAATAAGCTGACCTTGCTAAGGCTGAAGCTGTTGAATGTGCAGTCTCCAGTATCTTTGCCTCCTTTTACAGCTATGTAACTTATGCCTAAGGGAACATTTAAAGGGAATGCAAAAATCTGGTTCCCACCAGAGAGAAAATGTGTTCAAAGTAAAATTAAGAGTGTAGAGCTTGAGACAGAAAATGGCATTGTTAGGGAAATCATGGCACACTTTAAATAGAAATCAATTCTCAAAAAGAGATTGAAAGATTTAATTTTACTTCAATTTAATGTTACAAGTACAACATGCAAATTTCTTGTTTATATGTAACAGTTTCAGTTCCTGTGGATAGGTCAGGATGATCTGGCCTTTTCAAAACATCCTGCTTGCAAGTTTTATGACAAATATTATCATTACTGAGACTATGAAGAGGTCTTTTCCTATTCTGCTATATTCCACCAGATGAAAGATTTTAGTCCCAGTGAACAAGAAATGTAGAACAATTTCAGTTTAAATCAAGAAGTTCTTTCTTGTTCATCAGAACCCCAGGTAGGCATTTTTTATTTTTACTTCACCCTCACAGAGGATAAATGGTGAGAAACAAATGTAATATATCTCAACCTTTTATTATTATTATTATTGCTTTTCACTTGTTCTTTGTTCCTTTCCACTTCTCATTCCTTCTTATATTTTACACTGAGCCAAAAAAACCTTCTTACTATTAAGGCAGAATATAATTATGTGAGAACAGTTGGCAACCCAACTCAATTTAAAATAATATATTTGTTTTTATACCTCTGAAAATGTTGGAAGATCTTGTGATAGACATAAGAACTCTTCCATTACTAGTGTTTAGAAGATTAGAGTGGAAATCTGGCTCTAGGTGGTCTTTCTTAAGCAAAGAGGTCAGGACAGATGACCTCCAGTGGTCCCTTCCAACCTCAGCCATTCTGTAATTCTATGAATGGACCTCCATGAACTGTTTTATTACTGAAGAAAAAAAAATCTCAGTGAAGAATGAATAAATCTCATTGTAACATATCCTAACTAGCAGAACTTTAGAGTGAGGTTCTAGGATGAAAAAAAAGTCTTAATTCAAACCTACCTTTCAAATCTCTGCTTTCTTTCAGCTCTGGCTAAAACCTTTAGGAGCAACTCAAGATTAATCCGTATTTTTAGGACAAATTTATCCATGTAGCATTCAGTTTTGAAAGTATCTTGTCACTCTACTTCCTATCCTTTTTCCTCCTCCTCCCTCAATCGTTTCTTCTCAGCAAAAAACAACTACTATTAGTTGAGTTATATTTTCTCATAGGCATCAACTAAATCCAGGTTAACATCAATTGTGCTTCGTATGCTTGTCTGGTAGTTACTACACCTGGCAATTAAGTGCAAATAGCACTCCAGGGTTTGACATTAAAATAAGAATCATCTATAAATTCAGTTTGCTTGGTTTTGCTTGGGGTTTTGGTTTAATTAATTGAAGTAAAATAAATAGTCCCTTTTAACAACGGTCATTTCCCTTTATGCTCCTTATAATCAGCAAATTAGGGGGACAATTTTTTTCATAGAATTGAATCACTGAATGTTTCGAATTGGTGGAGATGTTAGAGATCATCTAGATCCCACTGCAATGCCGTGGGCAGGGATGCCACCCACAATAAAAGCTTTCCCAGGGGCCCATCCATCCTGGCCTTGAGCACTTCCAGGGATGAGGCATCCACATCTCTGGGCAACCTAAGCCAATGCCTCACCACTTTGACAGTAAAAAATTTCTTCCTAACATCTAAGATAAATATCTTTAAAATACTCTTTTAGTTTTGGAAACATTTCCCCTTGTCTTATCACTAGCTGGCTTTATACAAAGTCTCCCTCCCTATTTTTTTGCCATGCAAGCCCAATACAGGGAGCCACTGAGTACAAAAAACTGTTTGAGTAAATGTGTTTTACCAAAACAAGGTTGGAAAAAATAGAGACCATACATTTTTCTTAAAAGTTCTGGATGAACCTGAGACACTTCCTGTCGAAAAAGCTGATTGTTGGTTTTGTTCATTTGAGAAACAACTTTCTAAATGCACTTTCACTTCAGCTGTAGCTGTCAGCTCAATTGTGCATCTGAAAAAGAAATTGTCATTCTGTTTTGCCCAGATAACTGTAGGATGAAAGAATAAAAAAAAGTGAGCACATAATTTAATGTAATTTGCTAACGTCATGTATTTTACCTCTTTAGAAACTCATGACTCTATTGTTAATAATCAAGTCATAAGTCTCAACACATCAATAGAATTGAATTAGATAACAAATATTGTAAAACATGTTAAAAACATTAATGTTGAAGTCCAGGCCTTCACAATTTTAAGAACTGATTCCTTAACAAAGCCAGTGCTAGACAGAGGCAAACCAAACAATTTACAATAACTAAATTATAATAATCATTGTCCCCCAAAGGTCATTATATTGCTGCTAAAACCTTACAGAAATGGTGTGAAACATAAATTTAATCCTGATTCCAGTCTTAGCTGTTAGTTTTAGTGCAAATTAAAGGTATTATAATACTCAGAAAAAAGATATTTTAATAAAATCTAGGAAGGAGTTGAAAACAAGTGACAGTATTCCAATAAATAGTAATGAACTGTGGATTTAAATATGCTTTTTTTATCAAGTGCTTATACAATTTTCAGGCAATAATTGGAAAAAAATGCTATTAAAATTTGTGCAATTTGAAGTTTATTTAAAAAGCTAGAACCAAGCATCTTTCTCTCCTCCCTTGCAATAATAATAATTTGGTTCAGATTCTCTATTGCCTTATATAATGTCTTTTTCATATTCCTGCTTTTCATACTTGCAAAACAAGTGATGCTGGTGTAGCAATGTTTTATATTACTGATACTATTTTTTTTCTGTCTATCCAAAATATTTGACAAAGTTAAATACCAAATCAATTTGTATCAGAAATTCAGACCTGCATAGCATAAACAAACAAACAAAAAAGGTTAATTTCTAAATATTATCTCAGGACAGGACTGAAAGTGTACAATCAACTTAGTAATCTACTGTGATAGGTAGTGTTCTGCCCTGCACAGAATTTGTGCCTTTTTACACTTCTTGTCCATGGTGTGTCAGGAGAAACGGAATAAAGAGTAATCAGATGAATTAAAACCAGAAAATCTTTGAAGAGCATCTGTGAAAGTTTTATTGAGAGAAATATTTTGGTCTAGTTGATCAAAATCAACCTAATAAAAAAAATTCAATGAGAAGAAAAATGCCCCAGACAGCTTCTGAATTTCTGTGCATGACTTTCCAAACAGCTGATGAAGAATTGATGTAGAATGAAAGCTATGCCTAGCAGCACTAAAAAAGAAGTAAATGGCACCACAATGGCAGAGATTATAGAGATTATATCCATCCTGGTAACAAACAACAATATCACTAGATTAATCTTTCCCAACTATTCAATGAGAAAAATTATACTAATGTAACTTACATATTGCCCTTGTAAAGGGGTTTTTGAGTATTTAAATTTTAAATGTTGTCACACAATCCCAGGTCTTTGAGGGATATTGTAAATATTTATATATGATATGTTGGGTGTGTGGATGCTGGTCAAGTCAGCAGCTGTCCCCATCTGCCCTGAGCAATGCTGGCACCCCCTTCCCTCTCTCAGACTGGAACATTCACAGTGTCAGGAGACCAAAAGTTCACGGCTTTAGCACAAACCTCTTCTTGCTCTGAGTCATGTGTCTACCCAGAAAACACAGGCTCTCAGTCTCCATCTGGACTCTTCATGAAAAAAACCAAAAATAATCACTTGCACAGCAGAGTCTCAAATGCCATTACACATTGTCAAAATCTCCTGCATGTTAAAACAATATTTGGTAGTCCAGTAGGAGCCATTTTGACAAAATTGCTGAACAGGGCACTTTGGGCCAACTTTATCCAATCCAATGCTGGTCCAGCTCCCATGGAAAAGTGCAGGCTGTGACATACTTACTCCTGCACCACATAGAGACAATGCAAACTCTGAACATTAGTCACAGGGACTAGGGTTACATTATATTTTCCCTCATGGTACATCCCAAAACAATCCTCTTACCTTTTCTTCTCACCTTTGCAGTTCTCTTATTATAAACTCAGTGTGTGACCACAGAATATTTTTTATCAGACTCACTCAGAAAGTTTTCCCTACAAAGCTCAAAAACATTCTTTTGAAGAATGAGCATTCTCTATTAATGGTCTCCCCTTCCCTGTACTTGCTGCCCATGAGTCTCTCTTTACTCTTTTTTAAAATGTTATTCCTTTACTCTTGCTTCTATTTACTCGTATAATTATCTTGTTGTTGAACTCTGTTTATCTTCATGGCAGCATCCCAGAAGAAATCAGCAAGTTTGCATTTAGTACAATTTATCTTATTTGTGTTTGAAGATATTAGAGATATTCTGTCAAGTTCTTGTCTCTGCCAGTCTCCAAAGGAGCCTCATTTTCCTCCACTCCTCTCTTCTGCTGCAAGGTGAGCCCTCACATCAGCACCAGAAGATGACTTGTATGAGTGCTAGCAAAACTCCCAGCACCATCCAAGGTCTGCTCCTATCTGTGGGGACACACTGGTGCTTAGAATTACCATCATGTGGAGAGAGGAAAAAGAGCCAACAATGCATCTGCACATTGCATGGCAAGATGCTTTGCTGACTGTATCTGCCCATGATGCTGCTCACACCCAGTCTATGTCCCTGTATCCAGTGTATGCCCCTGTTTTCATGTCAGGAAGACAGAGATGACCTGATCCCTCCTAAGCACAGGACACATGCAAACACTGGTGTGACCACAGGGAGCCTGGGTTGGAATGCAGGCTCAGTCTCAAGCATCACAATGGTGAGGGCAGCCTCTGGGTCATGATTTAGATTTGTCAAAAAACAGATGAGCTTTTAATGGGAATAGTGCCTGGGCCACCTGTGATGGATTAACACCTTCCTGGCTTGCTCTCATTGCCTGTGTCTCTGCTGGCAGATCAGAGCCAGCAGGAATTGTCTCTGACAGTGCTTGTGGTGGGGATTGGCTCAGGTGACTGGTGAGAAGGGCAAGAAAAGATGTAAATCTGGACTGTGGAGTGTACCATGGTTTGAACAAACAAAATGACACCTTAGGCTCCAAGAACTGGTGGCTTTAGAGGAGAGCAGATGAGGTGTAGGTGAAAGAGCCAGCACACCTCCGGCAGTGGACAGTGTTTGGATGATTTGTGGTGACCTGAACAGCAGCAGCTGCCAGATGCAGCTGTATTACCATTTCCTTCGGTCTGCTGGTTTGGCCTGCAGGGCTTCCATTTACAGGATTCTTTTCTTTTCTTTTTCCTAGCCACAGGGGAGTTTATCAGATAAAAGAACTTGGTGGAGTGACAAAGATTGATTAACGCTGAGGTGGAATGGGATTTTTATTTCTGCCTTCATAAGCACCTGAGTGACAGTCAGATGTGTGTGACTATGGTCTTATCAATAACAGTTTATGTGAGATGGGCTTGAACTAAAACATTTTGTATTTAAACATCTAAATCTTGAGGGACTTGAATCCTAACAATATTAAGTAAAGAAATCAAATGCTGTTCTATTTCAGCAGCAGGGAACAGCTGTAATAAACAGGTAGTGATTCAGAGAGAAATGACAAAAGCTGTGCAACAAGATTTGGGGGCATTCCAAGAGATAATTGCCCCTAAA
The DNA here is from genome assembly GCF_009819655.1 of Sylvia atricapilla. Lineage (NCBI taxonomy): Eukaryota > Metazoa > Chordata > Aves > Passeriformes > Sylviidae > Sylvia > Sylvia atricapilla. The sequence goes on from NC_089140.1 coordinate 146,528,870, forward strand.
TTAAAGTCAAAATGTGAAATTTTGACTGAGAAAATTAAGATGGTAGAAGCCATTTTTCAGATCCTTGGCCCAGTTCTCTTCAGCATTTGCATTCACAACTTGGACCCGAGTCTCGAAGGAATACTAAGTAAGTTTGCTGATAATACTAAATTGGGAGGAACTGTTGACTCCCTCAAGGGCAGGGAGGCCCTGCAGAGAGACCTTGTCAAATCAGAGAAATGGGCAATCACCAACAGTATGGCGATTAACACGGGCATTAACAGGTGCACTGCTTGATCCTGCACCTGGGCTGGGCAGCCCTGGATGTACAGACAGACTGGGGAATGAGAAGCCGGAGATCAGTGCTGCAGAAAGGGGCTGAGATCCTGGTTGACGGCAAGCTGAACATGAGTCAGCAGTGCCCTGGCAGCCAGAAGGACCAACCCTGTCCTCGGGCATCAGGGACAGCATCACCAGCTGGACAAGGGAGGGGACTGTCCTGCTCTGCTCTGGGCTGGGGCAGCCTCATCTCAAGTGCTGGGGGCAGTTTAGGGTGCTCCAAAATAAAGATCTTAAGTCATTAGAGAGTGTCTAAAGGAGGATCACGAGGATGGTGAAGGGTCTGGAGGAGAAGCCATATGAGATGTGGCTGAAATCATCATCTGCTCAGCCTTGAGAAAAGGAGACTGAGAGGTCTGCAGCATCCTTGTGAGGGGAAACAGAGGGGCAGACACTGATCTCTTCACTGGAGACCAGTGCCAGAACTTCAGAAAACATCATGAAGTAGAGTCAGGAGAGGTTTAGGTTAGAAATCAACATTTTTTCCTCAAGGGGTGTTTGGGCCCTGGAAGAGGCTCCTCTTGGAAGTGATCACAGCACCAAATCTGGAAGAGTTCAAGACATGTTTGGACAATACCTTCAGATACATGGTGGGATTCTTGGGGTGTCCTATGCAGGACCAGAAGCTGGGCTCAATGATCCTGATAGGTCCCTTTCAGCTCAGCACATTCTATGATCTCATTGCTCTTTTTCTCACGCATCACTTTGTAATGGAGGATTAAAAGGGATGTGATGAAATTACAACTACTTCTAAAATCTGAATAAGAAAATACTTTCCCGGAGTTTTGGGGAGATCTCTTCTTTATACAATCAAGGCTAAATTTTTTGAATGCAGCAGATTATCTATTATTATTACCGAATAACAAGCTGAAGTCCTCAGTGGGATCCAAATCTCGATTTTTTAATCAAAGACTTGGATAACAAGCAGGCTGCAGGTTTTGCAATTTCTACTAAATAGGACCTTGAGAGGGTAAGTAACAGTGCCTATTTTCATTACAATGTGCCATGTGTGGATGAAGGGATCCACAAGGGACTCTTAAATGAGTGACTGGTGTTTAATCCATTTTCTGCAGACCTTGGTATGGCTTTCATCCAATATGGCATGTCAAGGATGAAATTCCTTGGTGGAATTCCTGCTTCTGCCAGCAGAGCCTTTTGTTCATTGCTTCTCTCTGCTGCTCACAGGCCTAATTGGGAAGCAAGGGCCTATTTACGATGAAACTGCCATCTCAGGACTAAAGGAAAATCCCAAAGTTCAAAAGCAGATGATAGGAGTTAGTTCACATCACCTCTGTGCTGGATGACAAGAGAAGGATGAAATTTGAATTCACACATGTGAATTCACTTGCTTGCACCAAGTAAAAAAAAAAAAATACCTGTCCTGAGTTCTTCTCCATTTGAACCCAGAAGCTTGTATTAACCCTTCTTTACTATGCTATAAATAAATAAATACATACATACAATTTTTTGGTTTTCTGAGTTCTGTGTTAGGGGCTATTCGACTCTTCTGAACAACAAAAATATTTTCTTTTTTTAATTGCCCTTTTTTTTTTTTTTTTTTACTATATCTTACAGAGATAATCTTCCAGACATAGAAAAAAGCATTCAGTATTTTTTTCTCTTTCACATTTCTCAGTTATTTTCCAATGGACATTTACCCAGCTCCTCCAGCAGGATTAATTCCTGACCATGATGTTTCTCAGTGGTTCCTGACAGAAGAGACATTGCAACACTCCTGTGTCATTTTAGGATGCTGAACCATCACAGCCTAGACTGGCTCTTACCAGAAACTCTGTTGATACTACTAGGAGCTCGAATAAGCATCAGCATGAGAGTTTAGAAGTGCTTAAAGGTAAATTTTGGAATAAATCTTAGAAAGAATGAGGGAGCTATAATGGCTTCAAGCAGTTAGTAGAAATTTAATTTTAAAGCCATCCTCCAGAAACTGGATGCCTGATGTTGAAAACTTTGACCTGAGATTAGATAAACCAAAGTATTTAATCTAAATGATCCCTTGCTCCATTCTTACTATTCTTTTTCAGCCATTATTTTCCATGAATTTTACTTGCCTAAAACTATATTGGAAGACAAGATTCAGATATTGTAGGTAAGGCTAGAGGAATTATTCATATAATTTAGCAAACCTGATTGATGGCAGAATTTTCCATCAAATAACTTATTTGCAAATTGGTGACTTCCTATTCACAGCTGAAACTCATCTGTGTTCCAAAGACCTCAGAGAAGCTTTATGTGTCACTTCCATCTCAGTTAAAAAAGCATTTTGAGGACTCTTGTGGGACTAGCAAGATGAATAGGCCATGTTCTGACCTACTGCACAGGGGTGAGTTTTATCCTTTCTGACTGGCTAAAATGATACAAACCTTAAATAAAGCACATATTGACATTGTAAGACACCATTAAGGTCCTCAGTGTACCATGGTGATGAACCATGACCAAAGTACTCCCGGGGTTGTAATAATTCATTACTGAAATAGCTTCCTTCTAATGACTAAGGCTGACTGTGTCAGAGAGCTTGGACTTCTAACCCCAAGGCTTGTTATATAGCATTAAATAAATCTCACTTTCTGTTCATTTACCGACTGTATCAAAGGTCATGAATCATAGCTGACAGCAAGATTTGGATAGGTATCTTTTAAGAATCTCCCTGATTATGGGATGAAGTTGCTGTTAGGCAAGCCTGGTCTTGTACTCCCAAAGGGGTGACAGGTACACATGGATGGTACTGAGAAATTTCTTCCTATTCACAACTGAGACAACTGTCCCCTAAATATTTTCCTTGCATTTCTAATTCTTATTTTCATTTTTATTTTCCTTTTCCTTTTGGAAATAGACAAACTGTTGCTCTTTCATGTGAATGCCAGCTACCACACAACAGTAAATTCCTCCTCAGTGTATTTAAATCCATTAATCTTGAACTTAAATCCATTGATCTTGAACTTTTTCAAGCTCTGGCAAGAAGTGGCATGATAAGAAATGGAGGGGCTAATCCTCCCTCAGGCACCACCACTGGGTATTACCTTGGAGCTGAGGGAGGTGGGAATTAGTTCCATTTAACAAAGTAGAAAGTAGAAGGTGGATGTCTCCCACCCCAGGTCAGTGCTTTAACTTCTGCATTACAAGAGAAAAGCACTTCATGGAGCACTCAAGCTGCTCTTCTAAATCAAAAGTGACAGCTAGCACCTTATGAATATCTCAGATTTTTCAGTGTGCATTTCATACACTCTGGAAATACCCTAATTTAGAAACACTCCGAGCTTTCAGAGGACACCGGTCTTGAAAGAATGAAGGCTCAGGACATTTGGTCCTGGTCCCATAAACTTTTTCTGTCTGTATACATCCCCTCTCACATCATTAAAGACACTGGCAGAAGTGAACCATCAAATATACAGCAAATGTGAACGTTCCTGACTAAACTACCACCATTTGCCTTTGAAATAAGCAGGCAAATAACTATTAAAGGTCTTAAATGTTTATTTGCATTTTTCAAAATGCAATAATCTTCATGCAGTGAAACAGATGGACCATGGAAATTCATGCATGAAAATAAATAACCCTTTCTTCTCCAGTATCTAGCAATCACAAGGCCCAGTGATCATTGAATTTCTCCTATTTTCTTGAAATAGCCCTTAAATTAGAGATGACCCAAGGTTTGTTTAGGATTTTTTAATGTACTTCATTGCAATTTGCATAAGATTAATTTTACTTAATTAATAAATAAAGAGAAATAAGATTTAGAGAAGACTTTTGAAAACATTTGTTACAAAACATTTTAAGATGTGACACTATGATAAATAGATGGACTAAATTAAAGAGTGGAAAAACCAGGACAAAAGAGTAATTTTTCAATAGAGCAAGGACTTAAAAATTAACTTTCCTGACTTGTGCTTAGTTCATTTAGTAACTAACATCACAGGTGGCAAGGTAGAGAAAAGTGAAGGTGATAGGAAGGTAAAAGAAGAAAAAAAGCACAGGTGAATACATGACAAGAGGAGCTATTTTGCCAGAACTATTTCTGTTTTTCTTCACAACTGCAGTGTCCAGTGTAGATCAGTTCACTCTGGAAAAAATGTCTGAAGAACTAGACCATCAAACAGTTTCTACTCTTCTTTCCAATAAACCAGGAGTTTTTGCCATGAAGAGATGAAATACTCTAATTATTCTATTTCCCTCAGAGAAAGTTCAATTATGGGAATATTTTAACAATTAGGCTCTGGCAAAAGGTGAACTATTGGAAGCTCTGTTGGTGAACCTCTCCCAGAAGTTTTGGGTAGCTAAAGCTTTATTGATTTGACTCCTCAAAATATGTGGGCACCAGAGTATTTCATCTGAGGTTCCGTGAGAGTATTGTCAACTACAGTAACCTACTCAACCCAGGCTTTCATTTTGGAAAGAAACAATGAAACATTTATATGCTTGTTTAAATGCTAATCAGTTTTTGTTTAGCAGCCAGACCAAAATATTAATTATTCCTACAACCTTACTCAAGGACAAAGATCCTGTTGATGAGCCTCAGAGGGACTTCATCTTACATAAATGGGTTATTAAACGGCAAATGAAATTCTGTGTTAAAAAAAAAAAAAAAAAAAAAAAAAAAAAAAGCACAAGGACCTCTTAAATCACTTTTCAAACCTTGCAGCATGCAAGACTAGCAGCAGTGGATAAAGAAAAGAGCAAAGGCTTTTCTAAAAATCTCTCCTCAATGTCCAGCTGCAGTGAAAATTTTATACTGGAATGCACATAGAATAAAGTTTTATTATTTCAGATCATGTTATAATCCCTGCCTGTGTTCTACATAGTGGCTGTCCTGTGTGATCTCATCTAAGGTACTATGTGGCATTGGTGGAACATTTTTCCAGAAGGATAATTCAAAACAAGAGGAAATTAAAGGAATCAGCAGAATTGATAAAGGACATAGAAAGTCCCCTCAGTGAAAAACAAGAAAAATTTTATAAGATTATGAAAAAAACCCCAATAAGAATCAAGTCCTTAAAAGGAAAAAAATTAAATGAACATTGCTTAGGAACATAATTTTTCTCACTTTTCCATGACTCATGTTAGGAATAAAGGATATTACTTCAGCCTACAGTCCACCTTTACACCTTTTGACAGACCTGGAAAAAAGAAAGTAATTTAAGTAGTTTATACAATCAGTCATCGTTTTTTCATGTGACAGTAAATTAAATTTGTGGTTTTTTCCATAGTAAATCTGTTTAAGATACCAAATTTAACAATATTTTTTAAGAAATGGGGCTGCTCAGACTACACATGTAGTACTACAGCTACATTATCTTAGTTTCTGAAGAGAAAGTATGTGTGATAATGACTGTATGAAAGAATGTATTTGTTCATAATTGTCTACTGCAAATTTTCAAAATTTCCTTCTAGGTAAGCCTTAAACTGGATGTAAGGTTGCAACAAAACACCCCTGGATCTCTTTTCCCTAGTTGTGCTCAAAATAGATTTTTCTCTCATATTTGTTTCTGACTTTTACTGCTCTGTGAGTATAATCTAATTACACATCTTGCAGAATATACCAGTTATATTTTGTGAAAGTAATTAACTGCATTCTCAACTTTTCCACATTCATTGTTTAAGAAAACCAGCTATGGCTCATTATCAGTCTTTTCCTCCCTCATCTTTGGAAATCAGAGGGAGCTTTGCTTTCCTTGATACACATCTGCTGGTCACATTGCTAATGAGCAGAAGATAGCCACTGTTTATTAAGTGAATAGGTAATTTTCATCAAGACCTTGGTATATAAAATATTCATTAGAGCATGAATAAATCGAACATTTAACCATCCAGAAAAGAAGATATTATTTAATAGCAAAACAGTGAACAGACCTGAAATATCAATAATTCTATGGAATCTGAACACTTGGAAACATTTAATAGTCAGTGAACTACCTTTTCCTCCTATCATCAGATATATGAGTATTATAGCACCACCTTGCTTTACCTCTACCATAAAATTAATTACCTTTCAGCAGACCCCATTTAATTGCTTATGAAACTGATCTGACTTTCCAGCTTTTTAGCAACCTGTATGTCATCAATGAAAGTGCTTAGAATAATAAATTAGCACTCCATCTTCTCCCATATCCTTCATATAATCACAAAATTAAAAGTAAATACATGGTCCAATGCATTTTGCCACAAGCAGTAGATATATCTCAAAAATACACCAGAACAATGTACACACATTTGCTTTTTAACATCTTTCTTTTAGAAAGAACACGTGGTCTGTAATATTCTGACGCTGTTGAATCATTAGGATATCACTCCATAAATGGCACTGTTCTGGACTAAATGATGTTGAGGAAATCAGTAGAATTTAAGTGGATTAAACGATTTATAGAAATGGACATTCTTAGCAATTCCATGGAAACATTAACAGTGGAAAATAAAAGAATAGAATAGATGAGATGAGATGAGATGAGATGAGATGAGATGAGATGAGATGAGATAAATTGGAAAGGCCTTCAACAATTATCCTTCCGATAAGTGAAACAGCCTGACTGATTCAGGTGTGATCAAAAGATAAATCAGGTTGATAAACGAATTGTCCAAATTCTAAACACTGATAGGCCTTGGGCATTGACCACATCTCTAGGAAACTTGTTTAAGTTTCTGAATAAAAGCTTCCTAATGTCAAGATTGACCCTGCCCTGATGCAGCTTTGAACCCTTCCCATGTATCCTGTCATGGGATACACCAAGGAGAAGGGTAGCTGTTCTGCCAGATATATAGAGTAATAAATTCACCAGAATGCATTATTACACAAATAATTGTTCACATTGAATAGACTCACAAACCCCCTGGCCCCTCTTCACCCCCCAGAAAATAAATGTGCATAAAATTGTTCTAGATAAACATTTTGTGACCCAAAATCTGTGTGTGTGGGGGGGAATTCTCTCAGAAGAGATAATTTTTTTTACTTAATCCCAGTATAAACCACTAGATGTTATTTTATCTTTCTAGAACTTTTTGATATTTAAAAATTAAGAAAAAAATCACTGCAAACTAATTTATTTAAAAGCAGGTAAAAATGCCAAATTATTTTTTTAGATCTCTTTGTTGAAATTTTTTAAAAATTTGTCTAAAAGAACTAATTGAAACTACTGTGACTCTTAAAACTGTCTATTGACTCTCACTATTTTCTTTCTCAGGATTATACAAATAAGATTAGTCTTTGACCTACATATTTACATAGTCCATGTCTCTGGTTTTAAACTCTGGTTTTAAAGTACTTGAGCCTAAAACTAAGGAGTCTAATCCAAACTACCTACTCATTAGGAAATACAGTACAGGCATTTCATCTAAAATCACCTCTACTTAAATGCATCATTCTGATACTTGTGATTCACTTTCTTTTGCCCTCTGTAAATTGTCATATCAATATGAAGTTGTATGACAGGATACTGCCAAATGCATCATTAAAAAGTGCTGGCTTTACTGGAGGTGAATTTTTGTTGTACTGGGTCTACATGGCCAAGTTTTGGGTGGGTACAAAGGTGCCTGGTTTTTAAGCAGATTTTTTAAAAAGTGAGAAATTGCAACAAGTTTTGGATATGAGGCTAAATTCTCAGTATTTTGGCAATAGTAACCTTTGGTTAGCAATTCTGCTACAGATTTTGAAGCATGGTCAGAAAGAAATGAAAGCATGCTCCCTGACTCTGACCATGCTCTTCAGTTTGCTTCTGCAGATAGCTGGAAGACTAGAACTGCTCAAGTTGATTGTGTGTCAGAACCACAGAACAGTCTGAGCTGGAAGGGACCCATCTAGTCCAAATGAATGGTCCATACAGGGATCAAACCTGTGATCGTGGCTTTATTAGCACCATGCTCTGATCAAGTGATCTAATGTCAGAACACAAATGACTTGTTTTACTTTATCCTGCTTACTTGATTTTTGAAAACTCAGGAACAAGCTGCTTATTCCTTCTGGTCATCATCAAGATACTAATGTTGTTTCGAATTTCCAGCAACCCCAGACACAACTCTAGCTTTTGTAAGACATGGGGCCACAGCCATCCCTCCTCCACAGTCACAGCAGAACCCTCACATTCACCTTGCTTTGGCTTCCAGAAACCAGGTGCTCTTTTCAAGTGGAACCAGCTCTGACATTGCAGGTCAAGGAGATAGGATTGAGTTGCTGAGTGGTTTGTTTGAGTGTTCCAAGAGACCAGCCAAGCTGTCTCATGAAGGGTAGCAGTGATAATTCCCTGGAAATCAGCAGTATAGAGAGCTCTGGAAACTGGCGCCCATGACCATGCTGGTGTCAAGTGCACCATTTTCCCCCTCCAAAGAGTAGCCACACCATTTTGGAGGAGGTGCTGCTACAAACCACTATACACAGATAAAAGGAAAGCAGAGTAATTTTGTTCATTTATATGCAGGGCATGAGGACCTCACTCATGTGTCCTGTCCATCTCACCCCTGGACTGCCCCTTCCGACTCCCCAGTCTGATAGTACCTGATGGCACTTTGCAGGCACAGGCCTCAGGGTAACAGAGAAAGAATTTAGCAGGTGCCAAAGATCCAGTCAGGAGAGGGGCAGGTTGGTCTGGGATGGCTCAGTCTGATCCGTAAAGAACAAAGACAATAAAATTTCCTACTCCCTTCCATCTCTGTTCCCAGACACTAGAACACAAATGCAAAGTTTCTTCAGTCATGCCCTATCCACTTCTCAGTGACAGGATATCACTGCCCTGACCTTGTCATATTTCCCTAGAAACCAGACTGACTTTTGTCTGACTCCGTTTATTTGAAGTCTTCCCAAGAATTGGGATTGGCACACGGTAAAGTGCTTGGGACATCTCTGGAAAAACATATCATCGTGCTAACATAGGTGTCAGGATGAATCATCTCCCACAGAAGGCTCTCCACAGCCCACACTGCTGCTGGGGTGTGGAGCCACGCTCCTCTTTCACTCAGAGTCAGCGCCTCGGCACACGCCCGCGGTAATCGACGGGGCGGGATGCAGCACAGCCAGAGCTCTGGAACATTGATCAGCTGTGACACAGCTGTGCCTGGGCCTGGCAGCCACCCCTCTGAGGTCCCACTGCGCCTTAGCTTCTCATCTTCGGGAGGCAGCGAAGCCATTCTTAAGATCATTCCTCCGACTTGTCCTTAGAGTCCTCATTCTTTGCACTGCTGTGCTGGAGAGGGAGAGAAGCTCCTGCCCGTGCCTCACTGATCCTGGCTTCCAGCTAAAAAGCTTCAACAGGAGAGCAGAGAGTGAGTCCTGAGGATCTGAAGTTGGGTCCCTTCTCTGCAGCATCAGAGTTTCTGAAGAGTTCATTTGATTCTAACAGAGGTCTTGATGACTTTCATCGTGTTTTCATCACAAAGCAGAGATGGAATACATAAATTAAGGAATATTCCATATTAAGGAAGCAACATGAGTTTCAACAGAACTAGTAAATCAAATTTGCCTGCCAAGATTTTACTGTGATTTAGTTCCCCTAAGGAAAAAAAACTTCTTCCCAGTCCAATTACTTCATTCTCTTTAATACATGGGGAAAACCCTCGAAATTCTGTATATTTTCTTTTAATAAATCAATGCTTCTAATTTTTTTGGCTTCCAGTTTCTTTTTGTACATAGTAAGGAAAAACACACCCTTGCTTCACTTGTTTTCCTGCAATTTGCCACACCACGTTTTATTGTCTTTGTTCTTCAGAAATTATCTCGCTATTTTAAATTTCTCATTTTTTTAATACCTTTTGTTACACATCTTTAATTATTTTATTTTTATCATAAGATGTTTACACAGAATTCAAGATAAGGATTTCTCATTGACTTATGCGGTGAGCAGAATTAAAGAGAGAGAAAGAGAGGACACTTGTATTTTCAGAAAGTTATATTTTAGCTGCTATCAAATGGCTTCAGCTGGACAAGCCAGGAACCATGGGGACAGATTTCGAGATATCACCAGGTTCCACTACTGAGAATCTGGACTCTTTTGTGCTCTCTAATTATTTCACAGCACATGTGAGGCTTCACAATGTGATTTGGAATTGGAGCTTTACTTGTCATGCTAGCACCATCACTGTTTTTTCTTTCCTTTTCCCCCCAATGGATTTTCATCTCACAGATAGACAGGAAAGCAGGGAGGGGCGCAGGGGAAGAAAAGGGAAAAAAAAAAAAGATCCTTTTTAATTCTCCATCTGTATGGGGCCACAGAAATGCCTTAAGCTGAACACAACAGGCTGAAAAACGAGTGGGAAGAGATTATCAGAAGCCTGGCAAGAGGAGAGTGCAGTTGGTGGCCAGGTGAAGGCTGCTTTGGAGGATAAGCAATTTGTGTGTTATCAGTGCAGGAGAGAGAACAGTAGCTCCCTACACTGAAAGGGGATTAAAAGTAACAATAGTCTTTTCTGTACACCATAGGCCAATCTGTTAAATGCAAGGAAAGCTGAGAAGCTGCTTAGAGCTGATGTTTGTTTAATTTTCACCTGCACCCACTTGAACTGTGTAAATGACATGGTGCTTTTCAGAACATATGCACATTTCCATGTGGCACCGGTTTGTGAAACTGTGCCCAGCCAATCTAGCAGTGCAAGATTTGCTGTGAGTATAAAAAACAACGCCCCTCTCTCACTCTGGGTAGCCTTGTGGTTCCAGAAAAGAATGAGGAAAAGTTACTTGGCTTTTTATTTTGTCAGTGTTGCTGCTGTTCAGGTTTTTTTCTTTTAAAATCAATAGTAATGGGTAGCTGATACTAAAAAAGGGGGCGTACTACAAAATAAAGGCCAAAGCAAAGGTGACCTCCTTTGCCAGAGGAAAAGTTAAGAAACTCAAGCATTGGCTCAGTTGAAACCAAGATCATTAACACCTTTGATGAATCACATGCACTGTTTTGGAAGAAAGAGAGTGTTGGAGGAGCACTACAGTTCAAGTAGCCAAGACAAGGGTTAGCATACAGGGATACAGGTGTTCTTTTTGCTGCCACTGATTTTATATCAGGATATAAGTGAATGCTTTTGTGTAAAGGATGTTACTTCCTCTGGCTTGAAATGTACTAAGTGCATATTATTAATATTACTGTACAGAGGTGATGAATTTTTGTTATTCCACTTCCAAGGCAGCTTCACAAACATGGCTGGATAGGTATCTTAGCTGTGTGAGCAGAAAGCTCTGTGCTTTCTGAGGTTCTTTTGTTTGCTAAACAATGGCACAGGGGAGACCCAGGAAACCTTTGCTGAGTCACAGCATTTTTCAAAGTGCAGGCTTGTAAAATGTAAGCCAGCATGTACTAATTACTCATAATTTAATAATTTCACATTGTCTTTTCTAGCTGAATAATTGATTTCTCATTCCAGCTGTTCTGCTGACTGTAGTCTATGTTAAAATTACTGTTCACAGGCTGTTCACTGTTTTTATCCTGTGGGTATAATGGATGTTGTATGATGGCTTCAGCTCTGTTCTTTTTTTTTTATTTATTTTTGTGTGGGGTTATTTTTCACAACTACTTTTGAATCAAAAGAAATTTTAAGGATTGTACAGTGAAACAGTTACATGAAGCAGAGTTTAACCATCGATTGTCTCATCATCCATTTACCAGTGGGTCTGGGATTCATTTCCCCCAGAGTATCCTAGTCCTCTTTTTGTCAGTAAATCCTGGTGTAGCTCTGAAGAAGAAATATGTTCCCTGTCACACACATGCATGCAAGCACGCATGCATGCAAACATCCTTCCTTTTAAATCAAAACCACATTTTTCTTTATAATCAGCTTAATATACAAGCTTTTTTCAAATGCAGTCACCAAACTGTTGGAATAATGTTGGAAATATTTTCAGTTTTATTTTCCCCACTTTTTCAACAGCATCTCATTAAGAAAAATCTGTGGTTGTTGTTTGTTTGATTTTTTTTAATTTATAAATCTTAATAGTAAGGTATTTTCTCTGCTTCATGCAAGTTAAACATCTGACACCTGATATATCCTCTTCCTCTCTGTGAGTCAAACTCCATGACAAATCCTTTTGTCGAGGATATTCTGACACTTCTTTTCATCCAGGCTGTCATCATCTATTAAATTATCATTTCTATATTCAGGGTATTTTAGTCAAACAGGAAATTCATTCCATGACATCAAGAGCTGGAGTCTAGTGGACTGACGGGCTCATGAGTTCACTTAAAGCATTTCAAAATAGAAATTTTCTGATTTTCTGGTAATAGATATATATATATTTAATTTTCTATTGCTCTTGTTTTTCAGGGGAAAAAAAAGTTTCACTCATAAAAAAATATTTTTTTTACAAACCCTAAAAACATTGTGTACTAAAAAAAGGGAAAAATGTTAATTTAAGTAATGTGTTTTTAAAGTCATGGCTTATTTAAATCAATGGGAAATTTGCATTCACACCTAATGCACCAATGACAATAAGAAACTGCTTTCTTAATTACATAGTTGATAGACTTTCTTATAAAGGAATAACAGAGAATGTGAACTTCATTCTGCTGATTTACACTACACCCATCTTCAGAAATACTTACATTTAACTGTGTTCTGGAATTGCTTGGCTCTTGTCTTGCCTCTGCAAAGTAAGCAATGCTGCTCATAGAGAACTTACCAGAGGTGCTGGAATTAAACCAGAAACACTCTGATTCCATCTAACCTTCAGAAAATGCAGGTGACCTCAGGTGTCTGATTTCATATCAACCTGTTAAAACAAGCTACTGAAATATGTCTCATTTTAAAACTAAGAAATCTGAGAGAAAGCTGCTGCTATGGAGCACTGTTAGTGAAACCAAAGCAAACCAGGGTTAATAAAATGAAGGCACCAAACACAAAAACAAACACACTTGTCACGGTTTGCTCGCAATCTCTCCACAGCACTGAAGCCGAGTTGGCTGCATTAGCCATTCCATCAAGGTCAAGAATCCCAAATGAGTTGCTATGGGAAACAAATTATGGTGGTGTCAGCTGGAGCTGAAGGTTTAGATATGAGGGAACTTTACCCATTATATGCTTGAAAGATTTCCGGAACAACAGAAGCTGGGAAAGAGCAAACTGGTAATAACAAGACCGGGAAAGCAGATGTTTCACTGACCTTTGCTCCCTGCATTCGGACTCCCCATTTGCCAGCATGCCTGAGTGGACCAGAAAGGAATTGCAAATAAGGTGAGCTCTCTTGAGGCACAGATACATAATTTTTTTAAAAAATCAGATATCAAGTGCTGTTTTTAGGAACATAGGTAAAAGAAACTCAAAAGTTCCTGAAATCACCTGGGACTCGTGCCCTCTTATTCAGGATATGGAGAGAAAGTTCACTTTTGCTACAGCATTAATTTCAGGGGAAGGAATTGAAAACCAGAGAAGGGGGAACCTGCCACCAGGTTAAATCCTCCATCAGAACTCAGTTTTATTCACTCTGCTCACTTGCTAAATGGTCACTGTGAACATGACCTTGGCTGGAATTGTCTGTGGAAAGAGAATTGGGAGGACTGGACCTCCTATCCAACACTGACATTCATCTTTGTGAAGGCACTATGCTACTCTTGACTCCAGGAAGCTTACCTCCAGATCTGTAGAAACTGGGATATTTTCAGTTTCCACCAAGCATTAATTTTGACAAAATAAAAAATTTATGCTTAGTTATACACAGGTTTGTTCAGAAAAGTTTGGGTAAATCTCTCCCTCCTAGTTAGAGAATGCTGATTCAGCTAACTCACTCAGCAGCTATGGGATGGTTTCCAGACAGTGTTGCTATCACCAAAAATAAAATTAAGAACCTTGTCTTTATCACATATTTGTTTAAATTTTCTCATCAATTTACCTTTTTTTTTTTTTTTTTTTTTTTTTTTTCCATTGAAGATCTTTACATTATCTATCCAGGAACAGTAAAGGGACTTCTTTTTCTCTAGCGAAATAGAGGGAGAAACATCTGCTCTTGAGACTCACATTGGATGTGACTACTGGGTAAAAACCAGGCATAATTAATTTCCATTAATAAAGATATTTTACTACATAAACGACAGACAAAAACCTGGCCTACTATTTCCTTCAGGATATTTTTCCCAGGGACTGTCTTTTCTTCAGCCAATTGTTCCTACTATAGCTTTATATTTGAGGGTTCCTTTTTAAATGTGTTAGAGATGGCGCTGGGAGAAAGAATTAGGCACAGACTTCTGTTTCTTAATGCCTTGCATCATTTGTACACCTTCTGCCCTACTAAAATTCTTTAAAAAAGACGAGTTTGGGTAATTTTTCATAGAAATACTTGAAACAAAACAAAAACCTAAAAACCTATGTAGGAGGTCTTCACTTTTCCACAGTTACTTCTATCTGTACTACAGCCAGGACCTCACTGTTCAGATGACTCTCAATATAAATATATAACATCAGGATGAGGAGATATATTTTTATAAAGGACAAAGGAACAGACAGTGAAAATCTTTCCACTTCTGTAATAAGGCATTATTCCTCTCCAAATATTTGTCTCTCTGGCTTTTTCCTGGTGTTATTTGTTGGATTGTAATGATCTAGAGTGAGTTAAAGCTGGGTATTACATTTTATCATGGCAGTGACAAAGCTTTGATGTCCTAGAAGACTTTTTTTTTCTTTTTTCCTTTGGATTAGGTTTTATTGCACTTAAGTATTGTACAGGAATAACTGAAGGTAATGCCACTGACAGAACTGTGCCAGCAAGATCTGTAAATCTAACCAGAATTTGTAGGCTGTCTGATAGCTCTCTTGAAAACATCTGCTCTGACCCCTAATTACAAAAAAGGGGTAGCAGGGATTTTTTTGTGCAGTTGAAAATGTGAGTGGCTTTCATATTCTCAGGCAGCCTGAAATATAGCTACATTAATGAGAACAAGATTTCTAAACTGAGAGATGCAGCCTCTGCCTGCAGCAGAAGTTGTTGCCAGTGGGTTTTCTTTTAAGCTTTCTCTAGTTAGTCTTGAGGAGGAAACACAGGTATTTCTGGGAATGCTCTGTAGAAGAACTTGAAAATAATCTACATCTATTTCAGCTGCTGTCCTTAGAGGTATAGTGCAAGTGCTTCAGCAATGAGGAGCTCTATGCAACTGCAGAGTGTTTTGCCAGTCCCTGAAATGCAAATGTTTGGGAGAAGTGGAACAGGTGCTCAACTCCACACGGCAGCCAGAGCAAAAGCAGAAAAATACCTTAATTGGTAGACCCAAAGAAATAACATGAGACCAGGAAGCCTAAGCAGAGCAAATTTTAATTTTTTCTTAGGTGAAGGTGGGTTAGAAACGACTGGTCAATTGCAATGGTGAGGTGCTTCTCTTGGGGCTTTCGCCTTCTTTTCCTGGCAGCTCTGGCACCAACATTGCAAAAAAGGTCCGGTCCTGTATTCTGGAATGCAGTTCCCACCCTGTAGGTTCTTGCCTCAGCAGAAGCATGAACAATGAGAGAAATAAAGGGATGGAACTCCAGTGGGGGACTTCAACTGTGTTTTATTAAATTCTCATGATTCCCTTTCACCCAGGAGTCAGCTCACTGAAGTTGATTAAACTTGTGGGGTTTTACCTTAAATATGGGGGTGAGGGAGTGGGGAGGATACAACTTGGAACCAATCCAGAATGGGAAGGGAGTGACCCCAAACATAAATGACAACTTATAGGACAAATCAAGGGACAAAGGGGGAAGAGGGACTTGGACCCCACCAACCACTCGACGTCCTCACTAGAACTTTCTAGAGGTCAGGGTGAGGCTTCAACGTGACAGGCAGGACCCAGGTGTCACATAAATGATGACTGACTAATAACAATAGCTGGGGTAAACCATAATGGGGTAAAACATGGGGTACATGGAACAAACCATTATAAAACAAAGAACAAAAGCATGCAGAAACTTGGTAAAGTCGAAAATGCACCACAACAGTCAATTAAAGTAAAAAAAAAAACAAAACAAAACAAAACAAAACAAAACAAAACAAAAAAACAACCAAACCAAAGAAAAACAAAGGTAAGATGCTCTCGAGAGCTGGGATACTAAGTGAAAATACCTAGAATGTAGGGGAACTAATTTTAACATGAAATTATACACTGGGCCAGCGTCATTGCAAGAAATCTTGGAACTGCTATCAAAATTACTTTTCCTGAATGACTATTGTAAGAAAAGTGAGTGCCTTTCTCCCCTGAAGACAGGAAAGTGCTTGATTTATTCAGTCATGTTCTATGGTAATTTAGCACTGGATTTATCAAAAACATGTCCATCCTGTAGGCTATGCCTGTGTTAGATGACCCAGTGGCCCAAAATGAGGCAATGTGGGATTTATGGTCCTGACTTGAAGGTATGAGTAGCTTGAAAAGGTCTACTCTTGTCTGTGCTGCCCTGGGAAGGGAAAAATGTGGCTCCTTGAAGTGCAGGAGAACAGGATAAAGAAAATTAGACACCCCATATTTTTTCTTCTCTTTTCCGTTTCTTTTTACAAAAAGTGTAAGATATTTACTTAACACATCTTGAATGTGTTAGGCAGCAGATGAGAAATGGGAAGAAGGTGATGGACAGAAAGAAAGAAAAATCAACACGAATGCAATGAACTGGTGTAGAAGATAGGTGAGCAAAAAGAAATAGAAGAAATGCAGGAAGCCAGAGCAGATCCAATCTCACCACATGGCTGGACTGGGACTAGAAGAAGAATACATGTGTTCTGGATGGTGTATACTTAGAGTGACTGAAATACAAAGGCATTAAATCACTTGTGCAAAGCCAAATCAGCATTCAGGGAGATTGTCTCAACCTCAGCAATTTGGGAATCATTGAAGTCAATGATGATAAATCTCAGACACCCTTAATGTTCCTGTTGTCTTTGCATCCATTCTCCTGTAAGATGTCATGTCTGTTATACTTTGCATTCCCCCCTCACCTTTTATCAGCTGGACAGCCCTTGGCCAGGACTGTCACCATCCCTCCATTGCATCTTTCACCAGCCATGTTACTGAGTAGGGGAAGATGAAAAACTATCATGTAAACATGAGATTTTCTGTGCTGGAGAGCCTGAACAGGGTCCATTAAGATCATATCTAACCTCTCTCAGTGTTGAACACCAATATCAGTATTCACAAAGCATAAGAAATGTTGACAAAGATGAAGCAACTGAACCATAGAGGAACCTTTTCCTTAACTCCATTAGTCTGTGATTGCCTTTGCAGGCTGCAAGAGTAGTGTTTATAATACATATCAAAAGGTGAGAGGTTTTTTTGGTTGGTTTTGCAGGTCTGTTTTTTTTTGAACCCATGTAACTGTAATTTGTGATGATTATCATGTATATAAAAACTGTGAAGTTTGTTTTACTTTGAAAAGTACTATCTTATACATCTTGTGGCAAACAAATTCCAAGAGAAGATGCAAATTCTCACTAGGGAGAACTTTTGTGGACAGCAACCTATTATAAAAGCCAGGTTTTAAATTTTATTTCTTTGGTTATTTATTCTTACAGATTAAGTATAATCTCACTTCTTTTAATAACATTCAAAACTCTTTTTTTGTCACTACATCTATCCCTGCTTCTTTAATATCCATATCCTCTTCCATGTTATTAGTTGTTCTCTTTGACCATTTCTGCCTGCTCTTGGTTCTCTCAAAATCTGTTTTAGGGGTTAAGGGCATATTTTTCAAAGCTGTTTAGGCTCCTGATTATGCAAATAGATACTTGCCAGGCTTTTCAGGGACATCTTAAATGCTGAGGAGACTTGCAATTGATCTTAATAATACTTCAGTATCCACCTAATTTGTAAATGTAATTGGGTGCCAAATATCTTTGATAAGCTGACCCAAAGTAATCAAAGCCATGCACAGAAGACAGAAGTGACATACTGAATATTACAGGATTCAAAATACTATTTTCTATGTCTGATGCTATTTTCCCTTTCCTCTTCCTCATTCTCTTTGAATTCCGTAATTCCTTTCAGCTTTCTGAGGGGTTACCTGCAGGAGATAAAATGAAGACTCAGACATCCAGTTCAAACTGTCCATTCCATTGTGCATACAGTCCTCATGTGTTGAAGCAACACTTCATAGGAATAGTTTGTATAATAAAAGTCCTTTAAATATCATCCAGTCAGAGCACCTTCACATGGGTAGGGACACTCTTCATTAGATCAGGTTGCTTAAAGCCTCATTACATCTGACCTTGAAGACTTCCAGCGATGGGATACACACAACTTATCTGGGAAACCTCTTCCAGTTTCTCACTACCCCTTTCTGCCCTTTCTTATGTACAATCTGTATCTACCCTCTTTAAGTTTAAAACCTCTGCCCCTCCTCCTGTCACTATAGGACCTTGTAAAAAGTCTCTCCTGGTCTTTTTCTGTCTCTTTCTTACCAGCCCAGTTTAAGTCTTGAAAGGCTGCACTAAAATCTCCCTGGAGCCTTCTTTCCTCCAAGCTGAATAACCCCAGCTCTTTCAGCCTGTCTTCACAGGAGTGGAGCTTTAGCTCTCTAATTTTTGTTTCTTTTTCTGGATGCAGTGCTCCAGGTGGGATCTCAGAGAGCAGAGGGGGAGAATCACCTCTGTGATCTGTTGTCACACTTGTTTTTACGCGACTCAAGGCATTATGTTTTTTTCGCCTACAAGTGCACATTGTCCGTTTATGTCCAAGATTTTATCTACCAACATTCCAAGTCCTTTTCCAACCTCTATCCATTCACCATCCAGCCTGAACCGGTGCTGATGGTTGCCTTGATCCTGGTGCAGGACCTTGCCTTTAGGTTTTTTGAACTTCATAGGGGTCATATGAGCTCAGTCTTTTAAAGTACTTCTGGGTGCCATCTCTTCCCTCAAACCAATCAACTGCACCCCTTACTGTAGTGTTGTCAGCAAAGTTTCTGAGGCTGGACTCAGTCCCACTGTCAGTGTCATTTGATTTGTTACAATATTAAATGGTACTGGTCCCAATTCAGTCCCTTGAGTGGTAACATCTCTTCTCACTAGTTTCCACTTGGACACTGAGCTATTGACTGCAACTCTTTGAATGCAGCCACTCTGACAATTCTTTATTTACTAAACAGTCCGGTCCTGAAATCTGTGTTTCTCCAATTTAGCAGAAAGAATGATTTATGTAACTGTATCAAAGGCCTCACAAAATTCCAGGCAGATGACTTCCATAGCTCTTCCCTTGTCTACCAATGCAGTCACTCCATCATAGAAGGCCACTAGATTAGTGTGGAGTCCCTTGTGCCATTAAAGGAATTTCCAACCGCTGTGCCCTGGAAAAGTGAAGATTACTCCTCCCAGTTGTGACAAAAGGCTTCGCTCCCATGGCTCCTTGCAAACATTTGTGCAATCTTCCCTTTGTGTTTCGCAAGTCCATCACCCCCTCCATGACATTCCCTTTCCCTGCTTCCCCATTGGCTGTGGGGCCTGGTGTCCTGTTCCTCTCTTCCCTGTGGTCACTTGCCCCTTGCCCTGCCCCTTGTACCAACCATGAACCTAGACACTATATAACTGAGAAAAACAACATGATCTCCCTCTTTGGCTCTGGAATTCACCTTTGGCACACGGAATAAACACTTGCTGGAAATGGATCTGGGGCTGAGAGCCTTCTGCCTCTCTGCTGAGCTAGCCTGTAACATGTGTGGTTGTGTGAGTTTGAATTGCTGCCTGAATTCTTCTCAAGCAGTTTCTCTACTGGAGAGGCTGACTGGGATCTACAAAGGCTGTAGCTGCCCTCCGAAAAAGACACACAGTTACAGATTAGTAAGGGACAATTTATCCATGGTGGAGTCACGCTTGCTGTCTCTAATCACCTCCCTGTCTTCCATATTTTTCAAAATTTCTTCCAGTGGGATTTGTTCCATGATCTTCTGTCTGCAGGGCTGACTTCCATACCTCCAGCTAAGCTTGTTTTCTTTGGATTTTTTCAGTAGACAAATGAATAAGACACTGTAATCCAGACATAAAAAACACAGTGAAGCCCTTCAGAGTTCTGTTAGGTGGTGAAGTTACATCTGATCTGTTGCTTTCTATCTTTGCTGAGGAAACTGACAGTACTGAATTTAATTAGCTGGGGTACTTTATGTTGCTTGCCAGAGATATCTGCAGGAGTTACATCACACATGAATGGAAAGCAGCCTAGTTTTCTTCCTCCAAACCCCTTAGGTACAGGGAATTTAGTGAAATTATATCTTTCAAGATGAAAGAAGAATTTTCACTAGGGTCTTCTTTGCTTTTTGAAAGTTTATTTGGAGATTTGGAAAGCACCAGCAGGTTAACCTCATCCTCACCAGGAAAAACTGAAAATGGTAGAGATTTTGTTTGATTGTTTCGTTTGGTATTCTTTTTTTTTTTCTTCCCTTACTAGAGAGAGGATTATTTGATCACTATGAATAGCATTTACATATTTATAATTGTCACATTTAGGTTTTTTTGCCTCACCCACTGACACAGATTCATGAATTCATCAGCAACTATTTGTTGGAAGATTAGAAGGGAAGAGTGCTTGCAATTCAGCAAAACAACTTGAAGGTGTGGCCAACACGGACCTGTCTCTTACTTGGTACAAGAATATCAGTATGACCATTCACAAGATGAAGAAGTTCAGTGATCATCCCCCTTCAGAGCTGTGGCTCACTGAGTTGTCTCCATTAGCATGACTCATAGCCAGCTGTACATTCTTTACTTATGTTCTGATTGAATGCTGGGGTGGGGGGAAGAAGGGGAGGACTCAGAGCAAACACAATCATGATGAGGTCAAACATCTACATTTGCCAATTTGGGAATAATTATCTGACCATTTAGGATGTTACATAAATTATTTGTGCAATTGATGCCTCATTGATCTCCTGGACGATTCATATAAAGTAGCTGATTCAGTTTAAAATTACATTTAAGGTACTTTAATGCATCGTTGACCAAGCATTTTTTTGTTTAGTCAGGTTGATGACAATTTTACTATACATAATGTACAGAAATTATGATATAAAGGCAAAGCCTACCATCGGTCACCTCTAATCTCAATAAGTTAGAATGGTTAAGAGCCATAAGTAATATAGGTGCATATACTAATGTATATATTTGTATATATTGTATGAGCAAACCACCCTAAACTATCAGTTATTTTCTTCCTTTTGCAAAATTCCAATGGATCCCTCTTAGGAGAGTTTGGCAAATAGAGAAACTGATAAATCACTGAGTGCTTTTCTAACTCATATTTCAAAGGCTGGAAGAAAGGTCTCATGTCTCTTACCCCCTGGCACCAACAGTATCTTGGCTCAGTTTCCATTCTAAGGCATTTGTTAACACAGGACTCCGCTTACTTAAAGCCTGTCTTAAGGAAGCTTGGAGCACCTGTTCTCGGACTCGGTGTTTCCCTTCTGGCTGCCAGGCATCGCAAAGAGCGCTCGCTTCTCGCACGGCCCGGGGACAGGCGCGATCCGGGGACACCCGCCCGGGGACACCCTCCGGCCGTGCCGCCGCTCACAGCGGCTCTCGGGTCTCCAAATCAAAACTCGTTCCTATGGAAACTGCCATAGAGTCGGTCCCGCCTACAAAGATAACATCAGCCTTCTCCAGCAGCATAACCCTGCCTTTTCTCCCGTCCCCGGCAGCAGAACATCGGTGGTGACGGCCCTGCCCGCAGATTTCACAGTCCCGGTCCCCTCCCCTGGGCTGGGGGCGAGCCGGGCCGTGGCTGCGGCAGCCTCCCGCACCGGAGCTGGGCCGGAGCGGCCGCCCCGGTGCCGGTGCCGGTCCCGATTGCCGCCCCTTGGCCCGGCCATCACCCGGGCACCGGCAGGACTCTCCTCGGCCCCGGTCAGAGCGCCTGGTCCCCCTCTTCTGTCACGGGGACCGTGACTTCCTCTCTCGCGGAGCGGTCCCGAGAGTCCGGGAGACGTTCCTGCCCTGAAATCCGGGAAGAAACCTTTCCACAGATGGAACACAGGAAGTGGGGCCGCTTCTCCCCTACCCTGCAATGAGGCGAGTTCGGCTTTTCTCGGCCACTCCGCGAAACCTGCGGGAAATGGGGACTCCCCTTCCTCCTGCCAAAGTGTAGGAAATGGAGATGTCCTCCTCCTCCCTCCTGTTATAAACGGGCCAGGAGACCTGCTCCTTTGAAAAGCCTTTATTAGTCAGCTCTTTCAAGGGGGAACTCGAGGGGTCGCCTGCGCCGCCGCTGCTCCTGTCGCCGCCCTCGCTCCTGTCGCCGCTGAGGATCAGGTGTCAGTCAGACCTTCTGCTCTCGCCGCAGCAGAGTCGGGGGTTCCGGTCTCGCGGGAATCCCCGGCAACCCAACTGGGCTCGTGTGGTCTAGGGGGGTCACTTCTTCCCAGTCCCTTTTGGTCGTGGCGAGGCGGCAGAAGCAGAATTCAGTCCTTAGGTAGCTGAGAGTCTTCTCGTTGTTGTAGTGTTTCCCTTTTATCTGGATTTTGTGCCGGGTCCCGGCTTTTGGGTCCGCTTGCCGGCAACTGCACTTCGGTTTGGAGCGATGCACCATGGAAGTCCTTGGATTTTCCTATTAGGCGGGGCCAGCAGTTCGAGGAGCTGGTGGGGAATGGGGACAGCCTAGCCCGACGGAAGGGGAAGGGAACCCGGGGTTTTAGAGGGGGTATACAACTTGGAATAAGGTTTTGAGGGTACAAATTTTGGTACAAACAGCATAACTTCCTTAACAGACAGGTTACAACTGGCATAACATTTTAAACAGCATAACTTTCTTAACAAATGACAGACTGTGTCAAAAAAAGGGAATTTCTTACATTTCATTCATTTCACCTCCGACCTGTGGGATGTGGGGGATCTCTCCCTGTAGGAAGCGGGGAATCTCTCCCTGTAGGAAGTGGAGATCTCTCCCTGTAGGAAGTGGGGAATCTCTCCCTGCAGGATGTGGGGATCTCTCCCTGTCCTGCCAGCCTGTATGAGGTGGGGCCCTTTCCTGCGGCCTCCCGCCAGGAGCGGGCCCAGGCCTTCCCCGGCCTCTCCGTGCCCCGGCCAACGCTCTGCTCAAAAGCCGCGCGTGTTAAACACGAAATAAACTTTCTCTCTAATTTGCTTTTCTCCACCAATGAGAAATCTCAGCCGATGGCAAACACACACACGCACTTCCCGCCTCCCCCCCCCCCCCCCCCCCCCCCCGGCTGATCTGGGGCACGTTGGAGAAGTGGCGAAGGAAAAAAAAAAAAAAACAACTTTGGGAAACCACTCCAAAAGCAGATTCCCGCACCACCATGCCGGGTTGTCCCGGGATTGCTAGCAATTACTGACCTTAAAACAGATAAACAATACACATGCAATACACACAGAGGTACGAACTACATACTAGACAAGAAAAAGAGCTACCTTTATATTACTTCCTGCGGGATCTTGGAGCCATAGTGTCTCAACCTCAGGCCTGGGCAGGGAATTCCTTAAGTTGCAGGCAGGAAAGAATTCCTTGCAGGGTATTTTCGGTCTGGAGGAAAGGGACCAGATTCTCTTGTCAGGTCTGAGGTGCCAGAATAACTTGCCTTTTGCCCAACCTGGAAATGAAACTCGAGATAATTTTAGTAATGAGGTAATATAAAAGAGGATTTTTAATGAAGGCCTTCAGGAGCAGTCGTGGAAAGATGTCCACAAAAGCTCACCCCACTCAGGTGGAGAACATTCTTATAGGTTTTAGGCAATTACCATAATTGATAAAAAACACCAATTAGGAGGTGAAGTGGTGATTCAATTCCCACCCAGGCCAAGCCCCTTCTCTGGACCCCCCCTCAGCAACAGTTGTACTTTGTCCATGAGAATGGATCTCCAAGGGTTGTTCTTGCCCTTTGTGCCCACGAAGAACCAAGACAGCACCGGGGCCTTGTCCTTCCCAGGACTTGGAGTCTGGAATTTGTTTTGTCTTTCTGCTTAGGGAAAGGCCATGAAAATGTACTGGAAAAGTTAGCTACTAATACAATAGGTGACAGAGTTACAAATAAATACGTGAAGAATACTGAGAACATATAAAAGAAAAGAGGCAAAATCCAAATGTCATCACTATAAGCCATGTCATTTCTCCACTCCTGGTTGTGGGAACTGGCTTCAAGATGAATTAAGATCTTCCAAGTCTTCAAGAGGTTTCTTTTCTTTTCTCTGTGATTTTGCAGTGCTGCTTTTTATTTTTTGTTTTTCATGTTTAAAATGAAAAATGGACATGAATATTTTGACTGGCAATAAAAATGTGTATAACAGCTTTTTATTCCAACTGAAAGCAGTGAACTGTATCCAGTGCTAGGTCTTATGGTGCAACTGATGTAATACAGAAGAATATAAAGGGTGAACAATGTCACAAGTCTTGAACTCTTGGAGAAATAAAAATAGGGTGGAAAATAAGATCCTAAACAAGAGGGGTTCCTATTGTCTAAATAAAGCAAGACCAGTATAGCAAGCACCAAGTGCAGGAGTAAGTGGGAAGATTATATATCACATTATTCAAGTGTTAAGGCAAAAGACCTCGAAAATTCAAAATTACTTAAGGGAGTTCCAGGACAAGCTCCTGGTAATTTTGGATCATGGTAATTTTGGATCTTAAACATATTTCTCATGAATAGAAGAATATTCATGGAAAATTATCTTCTGCCTTGGGAAATGTGATCATAAACTGCTGCAATAAGGGCAAGTGGTTTCTCCCTCTGTCCTTTGGCTAATGACAGGAGAATCTGAAAAGTTCACTGAATTGCATAATACTGTCATTCAAGATATTTATTTAAACTCTATGATCATTTTAAAGACAAGACTGTCACAGGTTCGTTGTATTAGGGATTTTTAATTGAGTGGAAGAAGTGTATTTGTAGTTGAAAAGGTTGCAGAATTTGATTTTTGAATTAATGTGTGTTAAATGGAAGGAGTTGTTACAAGCTAAGTGCTTGATCTTTTCTGTACACTGCAAAATTCAGCTGGAATAAGGCCACCACAAATCTTGAAAAATAATATCTTCATTGGCAAAAAACACTGAGGATGACTTTGAGAGTATGATTCTGATTTCTGATTCTGGGAACATCTGTCCTTTAATTACTGTAAAATAACCACAGATAGATCGGTGAGATTATGTGGAAATGTGTGACTTCTGAAAAAGTCCTCTTTCAGCTACATTGGAAGTCTCAAATTTTCTAGGATGTTAAGTGATGTTAACATTTTCTTATTATTATAACATCACATACACTGGATAAGTAAAACTTCAGGATAATTAGCTAGAGAAAAAAAAGAGAAAACAGTGTTACTTCAATCTAATTATCAATTTACTGCTCAACTAATAAATTATTTTTTTCCAGAAGGACACAGGCAAACCATTTCCCTCCCTGTTTATAAATACAGCAAAAAAAATTCCTTCCATGAAACTCAGGATGAAAGTTATATTAGTATTTTTTACCTCAGTTTTTCTGTAGGCTGATTTAAAACAAACAAAAAAGCATGACACAACCTTAGTATATTTATGCAGATAACAAACCTGTCTTCTTTCAAGAGATTATATAAACAACCTTTTCTTCTAATCTTTGCCTCATTCTCACAATATGATAAACTATTTATTTTTTTTTTGTACTAGGAAAAAAAAGGAGAATAGATCCAGCTAAGGAAACAGTTTCATGTTAGGGCAAAAAGAAGCTTAGGAAGTAATTTGTTCCTTGCATTCCTGTGAGCCAGCATTGAAATTATACTCCTAAAACCTCACTTTTAAAGCTATGACTAAAATCCTTGATTACAGTACCCTCTTCTATCAGGAAATTATTTCATTTTTCACATTTCCATTTCTGTGCAGTCAAGCAGGACTACTTATATCTTCCTTCCTGAATTAAGTGTCTTGAAGGTCCCAGGTTAAGGTCCTGTTATATGAACACCATTAGAATTTTGCACTGTGATGAGCTGATTCAAATCACTCCTGTATTCTCCATTTCACCTTTCTAAGGCGTGCTTAAAACCACAAAAAATTTGCATGAGCAGTTGTGCCAATTGATAGTCTGGAAAAAAATGGTGTCTGTAATTTCTTTGGAAAGTGCAGGGCTCTTTTTTCAGGTCTGTGAAGCTAGATGCAAGATTTTTTTTTAAAATTTATTTATTCATTTAGTTATTTTTAATAATTTCTTTTTTAACTGATAAATGCAGCTATTTCAACTTAAAGCAAAAATGTGAAAAAAGGTGAAATGGGATCTGGTATTTTGACTAAAAGCAATTCCATCTTTACTTTCCTTACATACTCCTTGAAATTAAAAAGTATTTAAATGGAAAAACTGCAATAAAAAGAAGACATGATAATCAGAAAAATGTGCACCTTGCATTAAAGAAAAGGGCATATATTCACTAGTTATGACTTGTAAATTGAATGAAAACATTTAAACGCTGCTTCCTAGTACTGCCTGGATTACTGATGCATTTTTCTTACTCTTCATTGTCCCTCTCAGTAATGCCAGCAAAAATTGAGCCTGACTAGAAAGATAATTCAATAAACATATTTTCTTGGAATGGACATATTGCTTTTTTGTTTCATTAGTGGATTTTTTATTTTGTTTTACTGAAGCAACATATTGGGTTTGCAGAGCACTAATTGCAGAGACAAACATGGGACTTCTTTTGTACAGAATTGCCAGAGTAAAGAGAGGACAAGAACAATTTCTTCTCCCTAAGTAACAGTGATTAAGTAGTAGGAAAAGGAAGGACTGGCAGGACCACTCATTATAGCTGTTAAGTTAAATTTACTTTGAAATCAGATTATAGTTCATATTTATGTCCTGCATGTAATGCCATGAGTTGAGATTAATTTTTGATTTGAACATGGAAACAAAAGATTATTACCTGCCTTTTTTTTCTTTTTTTGTCCTTTTATTCTCATTATAATTGTGATTTGCATGGACTTTGGCAAAGGGGCAAACCTTCTCCCTGTGTTCTTACTTCTGCAGAGAGGAAGCTGGGGAGAAAATAAGGCAGAGTGAAATGGTGCCAAGAATAGGTGGTTTAGTGGTTGGGATGGCTCTTGATCCTGACACGGGAATGTTTTCCTCTGGCTGCCTGTGCTTTGCACTATTCAAAGCTGAAGAGATGCATAAAAATTACCTAAATGGATTAGATCAGTATTTGGGTTCTTAGTAAGAATTTGGGTGGTTAGTAAGAATGCTAAGACAGTTGAAGATAACTGGAGCAGTCATTTTCTGTATTCTCTGATTTTCCAGACAAGTTCAACCCCCTATTTAGTGAGTATAATCAACAGAAAACTTGTGTCATTTTTTCACATGAGCTTTTCATGGCTCCTTTAGAGGCTTTCTTATGGTCCTGAGGAGTTTGTACATCCTTACAGAGCTGGAAATTAATTAGCCCACAGGGGGAAGAGTTCCACTACAGAAGTCATGGAAATTGAGGTTCCTCCTAGATTTTTACCAGGTTTTTTTTTTTTTTTTTTTTCCTTGTCTTTTCTCCAGCATACATTGGCAGTTCCAAGCACATCCTCTCCCAAGTTTTAATCCCAGCTGTCTGCTTTCCTCTGTGGCTTCTGTGGCATGATTCCATCAATCTCACATTGCTTCCTCTTTGTTTTAGAGCTTTCTAGTTTTTTAAAAAAGAAAATAAAACTAGTGTTCATGTTACTGTCTTTTCATATACTCAATTAAAGAGGAGCGAGCTTTTAAGGCAAAGTTACTGCCTTCCATGCCTTAATTTTATTTCCTTTAACATGTATTTATTTTTTCACTTCTGTTAGTCCTTCTCAGATGTGTTAAAATTAAAACAAAACAAAACAAAAACAACCAACCAACCAAAAAAAAAAAAAAAAAAAAAAAAAAAAAAACCAAAAAACAACCCAAAAAACACCTCAAACATTTGGGAGAAGTTTTCTACATACTTCATGAAATTTACCAATTCATAGGTCAGGCCTCTGGATCACTATGTAGTTATCAGTGTTTTCAGTTACATGTTCCTCATGTTTCATGTTTCAGTTACATGTATTTATTTATTTAATTTATTTTCAATAGTCTGTGTCATCTGCTACAATGTTCACCCTTGTATTTGAAAATACTCCCTCTTCCATGGGGAAAATCCATCTCTGGGTCTCTCATCTTCAGTCTCCCCTTGATGGTTTGCCAACACATGGCCCATTGAAGCAGCACTGCTGAAGTGATGCAGCTCTCCAGAGCCCCTACATGCCTTTATGTGTTACATTAAATGTAGCTCAACCTCCTCCTGACCCAGAGTTCAGCTCTGCCTCCCTGTCTGGGATCAGGCTGCTCCACAGGGAAGGTGGCCTGGGAGCTGACCTTGGCATGGCAGGCACTGCTGAGGTGACACAATCTTTTATCCTTATCAATTTAGATTCCTTGTGGTCATGGGGAATTCTCATGCAGGAGAAGAAAGGAAAAGCTGTAATTTTATATTCACAGCCAGGGCCTTTCCCAGCTCCTGTACCACTTTGTGGGTGACCTCTGTGAGCTTAGGAACAGTCTGTCCAGGTAGCCTGGGGTTTGTACAAAGCAGAGCACATCTAACATGCCCCTGTTTCCTTACAAGCTCAGTCAAACCCCAACATTTTTCCATCTACTTCTATCTAAATTACTTTATAAGATGGATGCTACTGAAAGTTTCCAGCTGCAGAATTTATACTAGGCACTTTGTTTGGTACCAATTCCCTGTGTTTGTATTGATGCAGAGCTTTAGGTGAATACTTGGTTCTCTTCTGCATTCTCTTTTTCTCAAGTGGATCATGGTGCTAGACTACACCATATGAATTATGATATGCTCTTGTTAAGCCCTGATACAGTACTGGAAGCTTGCATTATATGAAAAGTCAGGATATTTCTGTGCAGTTTTACTTAAATACTTTTAACAATATTCATCTTTACTCTGATGCAAATGTAATAGTGCCTTGTTAAAATTTGTGCTCAGCAAAAGTGTTTTAAAATAAAGGGGATTAGAAAAAGCATGTATTACTGGTGTTTGGAGGAATCTTCCTGTGAAGTTGTTTTTATTTATTTTTATTTTTATTTTTATTTTTATTTTTAATGGTCTTCATATAAACATTTTCTTTAAGCCTCATATTAAAATAAATAGGACTTATTCTTAGAACTTAAGTTATATGAAAATCAAACCAAATCTTTTGGTGAAATCTATTTCACTGGGCTGAAGAGGGAGAGATTGACTTTAAGGTCTTATCTTCAGCCTTGGTAACAAGTTGAACAGTGTTGGTTTGGGCTGTTTGTCTCTTTCCCCAGCACACCTGGGTAGGTGGGTACATCACTGGCTGTGAGGCAAAGGAGAGACAGTTCCTACTCTGAGCAAGTGTTCGTTCATTCTGTCCCTACACTGCCCCTACTCCCGCACTACAAGGAAGACATTGAGGGACTGGAACATGTCCAGGGAAGGGAACAGAGCTGGGGAAGGGTCTGCAGCACAAGTCTTATGGGGAACTGCTGAGAGAGCTGAGTAGGCTCAGCCTGGAGAAAGGTAGACTTGGGGGAACCTTATGACTACAACTTCCTGAGAGGAGGGTATAGCAAGACAGATTATCAGGATCCCTTTCCATTATTTCTGTGTAGCCTCAGTGTGCTTCGACAGCAGCATTTCCCACAGTAATTTGGATCTACTTCTTCAAATCTCAGCTGGCATCAGAAAAGAAGCAGAGAAAGGAGAACAGATTTCAAAAGTAAAACTTCTGTACCTAAAATCCTTTTGTTCCAGTTCTAGAATAGATGAGGCCTAGAACAGATCATCATCTATTTATATCCTCAGCTTTAAATATCACACTGTTTCTTGATAAACTCTTTCTGTTTTTTCATATTCGAGAAAAAGTAAAACTGCTTCAGTTTTTTGGGTGCAGGATTTTTTTTTGTTTATTTTGTTTGGTTTTTTTTTTTGTTTTGTTTTGTGAGACTGTCCAACTCCCAAAGCTCAATAAGGTCTTGAGCAGAGTGGCCTTTAGGACCCAGACAACATCTGGGACATAAAGAAAGATGTCAGTGACATTTTACCACTTGCTCTTAAGTTTTCATGGTCTTTCATAGTATTTTCTTGAAGTTTCTAAAACAAGGGCCTAAAACTGCTGCTAACACCTCCAGTCAATTCACTCTGATCTTGTAATCAAACAAGGCTGCAGAGAATCTGCCAGGCAATTTTTCTGTAAAGTGTTTGAACCTTGCAGGCATATTTCTAGTGCCAAAAATCATTACAGAATTGAAAACCTCTTAGTCAGGTACAATCAAGTGTGAATCTTGGTCTCTGGGTATATAAATTTTTACATTTAAGGCATGTTAGTGTTAACAACTTGACAGCTTGTCTGAAACAATTAATTTTTTAAACCAAAGGATCTCTCCTGTCATAACTTTTTACCATTATCATAGAAGTGTTTAAGTACAGCCTGACAGCAAGCCATCCATTTTCTTTAAAATAAATGGCACAATGATGATGATGATAATGATGATGATTGCAATTATATTATTCACTCTGTGAAACAGGCACCAAAATTTTGACTAACTTCTGCCAGATTTACACTTCCTTTTAGTAGTAATATATTTAGAAATTTTTTTTCTACTCTTTAGGATTTTCCTGTTGAAAAAAGTGCTGCTGACACTTTATATGTGTGCAGTCAATGTGCACATATTTATTCCAAATTTAACAGATAATCACCACTTTTCTAGAATGAAATTGTGCCATCTTGCTAAAAACTTTTTCCATCACTCTGTGGTTAAATATCAGTAATAATAATAAATAAATCCAAAGCTATTGTTAGGTAGTCATTTGCAACCTTTACTATTCTAGAAATGAAAATGACACTTTGAGGCCCTATCAGCTGGCTGAACATCTGTTTGGATCTTAATGGGAACTAATAGAAATAAAGAGACATAAAATCAAATTTCGTTTATTAAGATATATAAAGTTTTGCTTTATTTTAGTAGGGTCATTTTTTTCCCAATAAAGCTATTTAAATAATATTTTATGAAATTAGCAGATTTTTAGTTCATATTTACTTCAGATTCATGTCAGGAAGTTCACTGAAACTCAGGCTTTTAAAATGTGAGCTTTTTCTGAATTTATTCTGTTCTTTGTAGGTTTGCCATGATACTACTGCCTCCTTTTGCCTGGATGTTGTCTTCTATGGATTTTGACATGATGAATCTTTTGAATAATTGAATAATTTGTTAATAAATGAGGCTGGGCCCATCAAACCACTCCTGAAAAAAACCCCTTTATCCATCTTTAAAAAAAGAATAATTTCCATAAATACCTAATAAATTTTTTACTTCCTCATTTGAAGACACTTTTTTTTAAAATCTTGAACTTGACAATTTTTTTATGATTAAATACCTAAAAGAAAACATTTTAGTTAAACTAGCTAAATCTGGTCAGCATTTACTTCCTTCAGTTTCCTGAGAAAACTGTTTCTTATTCTCTTTTTCTCACATCATCTTATTTTTAACGCAGATTTGCCAAACATTTTTAACCTAAATTCAGAAGTCACTAGACATTCTGTAAGACAACACCCCACTAAAAGTGGGCAGTTAATGACACTGATTTACTAGATTTAAAGAGGATGGAAAACAGAGATGCTGGTGCTGTGCATTCCTGCCCCACTGCCCCAATCTACGGCTGTTTTCTGTGAACATCTTTGTACCCATTTGTGTAAAGTCCATTCAGTTCCTTTTTCCCTTTGGAAGTTTACTCCATGCTGCATGCCTAAAGCCTTTTTCTGACTGTCCTCATTCTCCAGTCTTCCTTTCATATGTGCATTGACAGTTCTTTTGGCTGTTCTTGCCTCCTTCAAAATCTGGCTCCAGAAGAGGGAAGCAGCTTGAATTGAAGTGCTCACATCCCCTATTTTTGGCTGGATTGACTTTCAGTCATATTAAATTAATTGACATCTGTGGACTCCTACTGCCTTTAACACACAAAACTCTTTTAGGGTGCCCAATATGCAGTGGTTGGAACTCTTTTGTGGGCATTATGGTCAGAATTTTCTTTTATGACTGACTTAACTAAAAGTTATAGAAGGCTTTGGTTGCAAACCTAAACTAAGAGCTTCTCTCTGGGTGTTTTCTCCTCTATCACTCTGTCTCTCTTACTGATGGCTGCAACTATTGGCTCTGGATGATTTCAGTGGCCTTGAGATCAGCAAAATTTATCTCTGACAGCACTGAGATGTGAATTATTATTGATGCTGAGGCAGACTGTGCGTTTGTGGGGAGCTTGTTTCAGGTTTCACCACTGTAACGATGAAAGAATTGTCAGACAATATGATTTCTGCTGCATCCTAAGTTCCCTAATTGTTTATCATATTAACCTTGGGTGATCTTGCAATCTCCTGTCTGCAACATTAATCAGCTGACATCATCCTGTGTTCTGAAAGGACATTATCAAATCCAAAGACCAGAATTCATCTCCAATGAGAAGGGCAGTGGGGCTTGGTGACCTGAGAAAGGGGATTAAAAAGACCTTTACTTTTTGTCGTTTCCATATAACCTCAGATGAGTCACTCCCATCTTTGAATTGTTCTGTCTTTTGTCTGATGGAGAATTGTCTGAGCTGCTCTGCATGCTGCTTGGCACACAGGCTGTGGCTGCTGCTGGACTTACTACTGCTAAAACCAAGAGCTTGCCCAGGCTGGGTCCATTCCAGGTCCAAGTTATCATCAGAAGGCATCTGCTGTTCTGCAGACAGACAGACTCCAATTACAATACAGACCTAAACAACGTCCAGATCATCTCAGTGTATTTTAAGAATTATTGTTATCCAATAACTAATCCTAAATGATTTTCACTGGGAGGGTTACAAAAAAAAAAAAAAAAAAAAAAAAAAAAAAAAAAAAAAAAAAAAAAGGTTGCTCAAAGGTTTAAAGAATTTTAGTTTGGGCAATTTGGGCTGTATTTTTACTGTTAGGTGTTTGGGTTTTTTTTTCTTGTTTGGGTTTATGTTTGTTTGTTTGTTTTGTTTTGTTAGTTGTTTTGGTTGGTTGATTGGGGTTTTTTTTGTTTTGGTTTTTTGAGGTTTTTTTTGTTGTTGTTGTTTGCTTTTTTGGGTGTTGGTGGGGTTTTTTTGTGGGTTTTTTTTTTTTTTTTTTTTTTTTTTTTTTTTGTGATTTGGTTTGGTTTGGTTTTTGTTTGTGATTTGGGTTCCTTTCTCCCTCTTCTCCAGC
Source organism: Sylvia atricapilla (assembly GCF_009819655.1). Taxonomy (NCBI): domain Eukaryota; kingdom Metazoa; phylum Chordata; class Aves; order Passeriformes; family Sylviidae; genus Sylvia; species Sylvia atricapilla. The sequence goes on from NC_089140.1 coordinate 146,562,250, forward strand.
AGAAAATCATCACATTTGTAATATGAGCTCATATTTGATGGGAAGAAATGTTGAAGTTCAGTGAAGTCTGGCTAATGAAATACTTTTGCTGGGGACTGTTCTGCAGTATGATAAACATACAAAAGGGAAAATTGCACTGGAAGGACAAAAGCACTGTACTAGTGAAATGCAAATGATTTATGTAATACTCAAAGAAATTTCAATAATCCTCACTTGTTAAATGAACTGGTTTTATTGTGGGATGAACTTCATGAAAGGTGAAGCAGATGTAAACCTACACAGAGATCAATTATTTGATTTCAGCTGCAAATACAACACCTTTCATAAACGGTGAGAATTCACTGGATCCCTGAGTTAAACTGATGGATGTTTACTTTGTGTATCAGTAACCCAATCTTTTCCAGACAATGATGGATATGATTAAATGGCCTAGGGCTCTATTGGAACCAGACACAAAATATTCCTCCAAATTCTCTTTAGGGGATGAAGCAGTGTGGCTCAGAATATTTGATATGGGCACTGACTGTTACTCAGCAGTGCTCTGCCAGGTATAAAATGGGTCTTTGTGCTCCTCAAACTGAGCCTGACACTTTGGATACATCAGGAATGCTGAAACTTGTGCCAAAAATCACTCCCTTGGGTTGTATTTGAGAGTTTTCTGGAGAGGGTCAGTCCAGGTAATTGTATTACTTCACATGGCCCAGCCTTTGTGTCGGGGCTTGGCTCAATCTGACCTGAGTTTGGGGAATTTGGTACCATCTGCAGCAGGTCCACAGGGTGTTTGGGATCATCTCAGAGCTGTGCTTGAGCTACTTAGCAGTATGGACAAAAAGAAATGTCTCTTGAAGCATAAGATAAAAAAAAAAAAACAAACCCCAAAACAAACACAGACCCTAGAAAACCTAGAAATAAAAAAAATCCTGAAATCATACAATCTGCTGATGTAAAACAATAAATGCAAAAACTTCCATATGTTGGCTTCAAAATTACCAATTGATCTGACAATTGGTTTAATTTGGGGTGACTTGAGTATATTACAGATGCTAATTTATGCTCTGGGCCTGAGCTCAGCACTGTGCCCAGCCAGAGCCCTGCAGCTCAGGTTTTGTGCAGCCGTAAGCTCCTCACTGCCTGAGTACAAGAGGACTCGTGCTGTCAGCACCTCCTAAGCAGCTGCTTTTCAAACTGAGCTGTTTTACTAGGAACGACCTTCAGTCCTTCAAAAACACAAACACCTGCCCCCTGCTTAGAATAAAAAAAAAATAAAAATAAAAAAAAAAATTAAAAAAAAAAAAAAGGGAGAAAAAAGGGAACAAAGAGACTAGGTAGACAGAAGAACATGCACATCTTGATGGGAATCTTTTATTTATTTATATTTTTCAATTAATAAATTCCTAACTACTGCTACAGGTCTAAACCTCTATTCAGGCAGAGTGAGGCTGGCAAGATACTCTTAAGGTAACACTTACTGAGGAAAAAATCTATTAGAAAACTATTCAGCTGTTGATGTGGTGAATGGAACAGTTTTGTTCCATTAGTATGCATTCAACAAAGAGAAGTTAATTAGTTTTGAGAACTTCTGATATTTCAGTAAAACTTTGGACTAATTTTCAGTTGGATTTTTTTTTTGCCTTCTGGGGATCCTGTCAGTATTTTCAATTAACAGATTTCCCTGCACAAGCTCTTCAAAGAAATGATGTTAGAAATAGAGGAGGGCAAGGACTGCATTTTTCATTTCATAGGAAATACACAATTCCTTTCTTGTTATAAAAAGCAGCAAAAAAAGAAAACAGTCAAGTTTAGGGTATGAATTAAGTTTAGTAATTCTGAACCAAGTTATACAAATTAATTTTCTTTAGTAGTTTGTATATTAGAACTGAAATGGAAAATCACTTCTACTGCCCCATTCTACCCCATAGTAAACAACATTCAAGGACATCTATCTCATTTGTTCCTCTAACATGCATCTATGTCATTTTTTCCTTTTAACTCTTAAAGCATCACAAGAATTATCAGTATTTCTAGAGAAATTATGCATCCTTTGTAGGTATTTAAGTATTTTTTAGAGTATATGTGACCTTCAGGCTTTGGTCTGGTATTAATTTAAAAGATTTTTTTCGAAAACATGAAGGCTTTACTGTATGTGTAACCAGAACCTGCAGTCCACAGGGAAAAAATGTGTTTTGTCTTTGCTGAAGAAACCTAATGTTCTTTATTAAATGGTATGTGAGTAATAGATGCTTATGTTCCATTTCAGCATTATACATTTATCTACTGTAAACATGAACTTTGATCTATTATATTAAATGATGACACACAAATGCATCAAAGAAATGGATTTTTGCCAGCCAAGTGCCTAATGTAAGGATTGTTGGTGATGTGTAAGGACTGGCTGAATGATCCCTGTGTCTGGTACACAGAAATTCATGGTGCAGAGAAAAAAAAGCTGTTTTCAGATTTCTTTTCTTCACGTTTACAGTCAGATAACAGTACTCAGAGGCTGCAGCTATACTGTCCTGTTTCTGTATTGTTTTATCTATCCTGCAGCATTGAATCATCTCTTGAGAAGAATATGCTATCCTCCAGAAATGGCTTTCATTTAATTATTATCATCCCACCATAAAAATCTTGATTTGTTTCCCAAAATCACTTTCTCTATCCTTGTTTCTTATTCCTCTCTGACCATGAGCTTTCCTCAGCTCTAGGAACTGTGAATCTCATACTTTTTTTTCTTCCTTCATTGATTCTTTTTTCTCCAGACAATTATCTCAACCTTCTCTCTTCTTGCCTTCAGGGCTTAAATTCACTGAAAACTTCCTCCCTTTCAACTGAGTGTTTGCAGCAATGATCAAACCAATCATACCTCTCAGGTTTCTGTACTCTAAAATTAGTATATTGGGCTCTAAAATTAGTAGATTTGAGCTCATGATTTTTTTCCTAACTTTCTTGGTATTTCTATATAATCAAAAAAATGCTGGCCAGTTCTTCTGCACTTCTTCCATCACATACACTGTAAATTACATCACTCTAAGTTCTCATTTCATCCCTGACTGTGCTTTTAAAGAATTCTAAAATGTACACTTGTAAAGATTTCTATCTATGCTATTGTCTAATTTCTGGTTATGAAAACTAAAGAACAGTCAAGAAAGGACTGTAGTTTCTATGTGAGATCTGAGCCTCCTTAAAACAATTAATTATTGGGCATCTAAGATCATCCTTGAGTTCTCTTGGACACTTCTCAACTGTTCTGTTTCAGCTTCCTTCCTCCAGGGATGAACTGCTCTTGGTTCTTTAGAGAATCTAATGCAGTCAAACACTACCTTGAATGAAAATCTATGGGCTTTCTTCAGAGGAAGGAGCAGACAGCTTTTAGCATGATCTCAAGATTTTTTAAAAAATAACATTTTTGCATCATTATTGTGGTTTTGGATCATTTTTAAACATCCCACACTAATATCTTAATCAGTAGAAATAATACAGCTTATTTATTTTATTTGGACTAATGTAGTTGAGCTATAATAATTCTTGTCATTATTAATACTAGCTTCTCAGTTAACTGTTATGTAAAAAGCTGTAGATTAAGCCAATTTGTATATATTTTATATTCTCTCATATCATTTTTTGAAGAAAAATCCTGCTGTTGACAGCAACAACAATAAAAGAAGGTAGGAATTGCACTGTATATAACAATTGTTTTGCTTTGATCTGTAGATTTGTGTGGTGTGTGGTGAAAGACAGCAATGGAGGAATAGATGTTAAAAGGAAAAATATTTATAGGATTGTTAGCAAAAAAATAAATAAACTCCAATATCAGATCAAGCAAAATAATGAGAAGTCAGTTGGGAGGATTAGCATGTAAAATGTCAAATCTGATATTCCAATAATAGGAATACTTCAGTTAAAGCAGATCAAAAAGTCTGCAACAAATCTTTTCTGACAGAGTTTTAAACAGATCTTTAATGAAAATTGTCTCATACAGAACATTTTAATTTTCTGGGACTAATCCCACACATAGAAGCTGGTGCCAAATCTTGCAGAAGCTTTGCTTCAGTTCTCTCATACTTACACTGGTGTGACTCCCTGCAGAGGCACAAAGACACCTTTCCCAGAGAATGAATGCTCTCAGAGAATGAAACACACAAGAGGCAACATCTCCCACCACACAGCACAGACATTGACATTATATGAGTCAAATTCACCCTGAAAATACAAACAAAAAATGAGGGTAAGGCACCTACTACAGTAAACATGGTGTGCTTTTAATTACATTTTAAATTAAATAGATAATAATTTTTAAAAGTTTTCAAGTTATCCCTGATAGAAATTATTGTCAATTAGAAGTATTAAAAAATATACTTTAGCATTCTATACTAGAACTTGTTGTCAAACAAACAAATGAACAAAGAAAAAGAACAACACACAAGATTTTTTTGCAGTAATTCTGAATGACTTTTGGTTGGTCTCATAATGATCTAGAAGACTTTACTAGAAGAAGGCAGAGTAATTTCTATTTTTATGAGATGATTGATAAAGTACAGATTTTTTTTGACCAATTTTTTTTTTAATGCTGGATATTATGATAAATAAGCTAGAGTCATTGTCTAATTAAATTCCATTCTCAATGCAGTCCTAGTATCTATTTCTGTTAAGAACATATCTATCTTCCTAGATGACATCCTTGGAAGTCAGTATATCTGAGTTACTCAGTATATCTGGGTTTTAAGCTGGATTTTTTTTTGTAATTTCTGTTCATCTTTAATGATGAGAAAGATCTAGTTGCCTGTAGATGTATTTTATGAAGATTTAAATTCTTACATTTCTAAATTTAGATGTTTATGTTCCTCTTTAGAAACTTACGGTTTAGGCTTCCAAGTCTGAAACTTTTGGCAATGAGGGTTTTGGTCAGAGAGTTTCAGTCATACAAACCTTGCCAGGAGCAGCTTGTTTCTGTCAGACAGGTTACTACCTGGAAATAAGAAGACAAATCCATGGATTTTGATGTGATTCATGTTGATCATTTGATATAATTCCAAACAATTTTGTGGTCTATAATTGTACACATTCATCAAACATCAAAATAATGGGGGAAACTGAAGGTGGTTTTATGTCAACAAGTTCAAATCCAGAAGAATTATTACCATGGTGGTATGGGACCGTGGTCACACTACTGCCCTAACAAGAGGGTCTGCATGCAAGCTGGTTCTTACACACTGCACTGAGATCTGCTCTGCTCTGATAGATATAACAAGTTGGTGTCTATTACTGAAGGCAACTCTATGTTCCTTGTCCTTTTTCCTCTTCTAACTGGGAAGCATGAGAAATCCTTCAGACTGTTCTCTGTGTGTGTCGTAGAGAGAGAGAAAGTGAAATTGGATGACTCCCAAAATGTCAGGTGTTTTAATTCAGGTTTCTTACAGGCCACTTGGAGTCACATACCTCTATCAGTAATATTTCACAAGTGTTTTGTGCTGTGGTTTTGGCCCAGTGCAGCAGCACCTTCCCAAAGGGTTCCTGGATGACTTACCAAATTACCTGGATGATTTACCAAATAGATGACTCCAGGGATCTCAGCAGGCAGGTTTCAAGTGTTGAGCCCTTTGGGTGACTGACAGGTCATTAGCATGGATGCAAGACTCCTTGCCAGCTTACCTCAGTGTCTGGGAATGCTTCAGGGTACACATAGGTTATTGATGTAGATGTAGCTACAGCATGCAGTGATTTCTCCCTGGATTCAGATACCTTCTCACCAATAATTTTAGTGAAATTTGTGTGTTTCAGTGAAATACAGCAATAACTAATTAAATAATAATTTAAAAAAATAAAAGGGAGAGAAAAGAGAAAAATTGTCACTTCTTTGAATATCAAATATTCTTCAACAATGACAGAATCATTAACTGGACTAATTTTGAATATTAAAGCAGAAATTGCATTAAAAATACATTTTTGCATCTTGCAGACTTGTGATTAAGGTGGATATTAGGGAATTATTATGTTGTGAAGATTGGAACCATTTATACGTCTTTGGTAAACTGGGAAAAGCAGGGAGCTAGTGACAGTCTTTGAGAAATGAGATAATTCTCCTATGTTACTTAAAGATCTTCAGGTGTTTTTATTTTTTTTTTTTTTGCTCTAATCCTTTGGGCACCTGAGGTAAGGAGGTCTCTTCTGTGTTGTGGTGGAGGAAAGACTACTTTTGTATGATCTACCACAATACAGAGTCCCAGAAGTCTGAAATACGTTTTTGGATTATGGGAATTACTGTATACAAAGGGATTTCCAGATTTTCAAAGGTTTTCTCTGCAACATTACCAGCTGTCCTGGGGTGACTTTATGTTGCTAAATTCTGTCCCCTTTGTCTGTTTAGCCCAGAAATAAGTTCTGCACTTTTAAGACTGGTTCTGAGAGTGTAAGGAGGGGAAAGAAGTATGCAGTTTATTTTCAGAAACTGCACTTGGCTTCACTGCATCCTTCACACAGACTGTTGTCTGCAGCACAGACAGTGGAAGAGAGCTCTCTTTTTATTTTGGTTAGTATTTTTTGTAGCTAGATGAGGCAGAGAAATTCCCTGGACTGTGGATTTTGTCTTTCTCTGAACTGATCAGGCCTTCTCTGGACTGAAAACCCAGAAAAACACCGTGAGCTCACACCTGGCCCAGCAGGGCCTGGGACACGACATTTTCCAGTGCAGGAGGGAATGATAAGAGACAGAGGGAGCTGAGCTACACCCCATGAAAAGGACACTCTTTCTGAATTTGCCACCTCTTCAGAACAGGAAGAGATTTTATTGTTTAATGTTATTCATTTTTCATGTTTGTGAGTACTTGTTAAATAAACAGGTTTTTTCCACTTTTCTCAAAGGAGGTTTATCTCCTGAACAGGTATGGGGAAGGGCCACTGAATTTTGCCCTTTAGAGAAACATCCCTTTGAAAGTTCCTTTCCCAATTTATCCTAAACCACTGTCATCAAACAGTGGGTATTGGTCAAGAACAGTAAGTATCTGTTTTCCCTGACAATTTTCCACCGTCTGAGTGTAATTCCAAAAGTCTGAGACCTTTTTTCCAGCTTCCATTGGGAAGTGTCCATTTGGTAGCAATTATTTCACTTGTTCTGGACGGCTTTCCTTTTTTGCTACCCAGTCTTCTTGGAACTCCTCTCTGGGCTGACTAAATCACTATCTTAGTGCTGACAAATATATATCTCAATGTATGGAAACAAAAGAAGTATAATTTATTTTAGTTTTTGCTTTCTACCCTAGAAAAAGAATGAGGGAAAAATACATTATGAACAGAAGTTCATGGGTAGAAATAACCTTAAATTGGCAGCTGTTATTATTTTACTCTTTGTTGATTCATCTCTAGTGTGGAAAAGACTATTTGACTGATGCTATGAGCAAAGTAGATAATGATTGTAAAAAAAAGCACAAATTAAATGTAATAAAAGTTACTCTTTCTCATGTGACAAAATATTGGATTTCTGGGCATAGATCCATTGTTCATTATATTTGGTGCTGAACAAACACAGGCCTACTCGCTGCCCTCTATTTTTGAGGTTTCCAGTTCTTAGAAATGTATTCATCTTTATTTCATCTGTGCAAAGGAAGGCTAACATGAGGCATGAGGATTTGTCAGTACAAGGGAGCAAATGAAATTAGGAACAAACAATTCATTGTGCTGAATTGGTGGAGACTGAAGACACGTGATAAATCTTTATGATCCAATTTTTACCTCTTGCCCTTTCGATCCTCATTGCAATCAGTGGGTGGTAGAGCATCATGCTTTAGGGATACACCAATCTGCCCAGAAATAGCTGAGGGATTCCCATATGACACTTTAATGTCTTCTGCAGGTACCTTTATACCACTGTAGACATCACTAATATCTTTAGTGTTAGTGTAATGGGCCCCCGGGGGGCTTAGTAAAGACATTACATGGTCCTGTAGCATATTAAGAAATTTGTCAATTGGTACATGTGCTGATAAAGCAAATAACATCTGTAATATATTCCAAAACATCACTGCCAAATAGAAGAAAGTCGATAATCTCAGGAGTCTTATTCAGTGGCTCTGGAGAGCTGGGGTGTTCCTGTTGTGGTCTGTGAGGCAGCAGTTAATTTTCAGCAGTGTGCTGGTTGCTGGGTAGTATTTTTGTCTCCCTAAACACCTCTTCCTCAGCCCCCCTGCTCTTTTTGTGTGCATTCAACAGAGCAGATGCTTCATTACAGTCTTGTGCCACCAAAGGCTCCTTCCGTGTTCAGAAATTTTGTCCCATGTTGGTCAGGGATTTGTTTTGATAGTGGAATAAGCTGAGTCAAGGCAAATATGGATTTGTTGTTACCTAATCTCCTTCATTTTTTTCTGCTGTCAAGGCCTTTATTTGTCTGTCCTCCCTCACCCTCTTCCTCTGTGAGGCTGTGAATCTGCTGTGCTTACAAATCACTCCACCAATCACCTCTTCCAGGATAAAGTGACTGAAGTGAGAGTGGTGACTTAGAGAAAACTAAGACTTAGAGAAGCATGCTCTTCAGCACAAATGGTTTTGTGAGTTAGAAGCACAAAAATAGAGAACAGTTGACCTTGGAAACTTGACTGGACTTTATCTTGTCTAGCACCTCTGTTCCAACAAGTTCAAAATAACCATGTCTTTCTTTCTGTACAGGCTTTCTAAATTGTATTTGAATGCAAAATATGCTGATATGAATATAACGTGGCGGAAAACTACAATCCTGCATATAAGTAGGGTAAAGTCCTCATGCACTAAGATAATGCTTCTGGTAAAATAAAGATTAAAATAGTTTCTTACATTTCTAAGGTAAGAAATCTTCCAACCTATCTGCCAATTTTTTCAAAGGCATATAAACATTACTCTCCTCATTTTTCAGGTAGGATTCTAAAACAATGAACATTTATGAGAAATATTCTGTGAGCCTTTAGTCACAGGAGAACATGGAATAGGAAAAATGTAATAGCTCAGCCATCAACTCTCTTCAGTCTATCACATACGTGTATAATCTTGTCTCCTCTAAAACAAGAGCCTCCCTGGTATCTGCATCGTAGAGCTCATTTGAGCCTACCAACCATTTTTCTCACTTAGTGGGTTTATTTTCTTATTCTTTCTCCTTTTGTCCTGGCTCTGCACTGTGGCTGAAGTTTCATTAGCATTTTAATTAGTGAGGCTAAATTAATAACATGAGTTTCTTGTCTCAGAGTGCTCTCAGAGCTTTCAGGTATAGCCCAGACACATGGTTTGGGCTGGTCACTCTCGAGTGCCAACAGCTGAAAATAGGACTGAGGAGTGAAAGTTCACTCTTTTTCTAAGAGCATCAGTGCAAGTTCCATGTCATTAAACTTCAATTAAAATCTCAGTCTTATTAGCAACTATGCTCAAATTCTTATGATCTCAGCTTGTTTTTTGAGACAGAATATCACAGCATCATTCTTCTGAGAGATAAAGTGCTTATAGCTGTATTTTTTTTCAAAAGTATGTGTATTTTCTTGTGGTTTTATTGCTGTTTCTTTCAAAATGTGACTCTCTTCACAAAAATCTGGTCCTTAAGAAACTCTTTTATTCAAGAGCTGAATTTTTTTCTTGTCATGGCTTTTGTTTTCGTTATTTGTATGAGATAGTCTTAAGTGCCATTCTCAAAGAAAGGAAAAACAACAACAGCAAGAAAAAAAAAAAAAGGAAAGAAAAAAAAAAGAAAGAAAAAAAAAAAAAGTACTCAGTTTAATGCTGTCCTGAGCAAAGAAACACTGTACTGTTCTGCCAGTTTGAGTTATTAAGAAGAGGGTTTGAAGACCTCAGCTTGTATTTCCCATGTGTCAGACACTGTTGCTTCTGATCACCATCTTTTGTTTACCTTTGCATCTCTCAGCTATGTGAAGAATAAGTTGGAACAGTATCAGGAAAAGTTTCTGTTTGGTCAATCAGCTGTTAGAATAGTCCTTGCTACCATTTTAGCTTTGGACAACTGGGACTATCTGAATACATTTTTGAGCATGGTTTACTATCCTTCCTGGATCTGAAAATATTCCTAAATACATTTGGATTTAGCTATAGAATTTTAGAGATTAATGACATGGATGCATCTGACTATGTGACAGATGGTTTCAGTATCAGAGGATCATCCTGGGAATGTTTAATTTACTAATACCTGCATATATTTAGAGATTTATTTTGGTCTCAGTCAATTCCCTTTCCAGAGGTCTATGGAATTTTTGTTATAATTTTTATTCATTTTGATCTAATGTACAAGATTTTACTAACTGATCATTGTGTAGAAAAATTAATGAATTGAAAAGTAAGCCAGTATCCCAAGGAACTTTCAGTCCTGAAAACTAAGAACACAAGAGTGGAAAGAGATGATGGAGTAGAATGATTTGGGACAGTGAAGGGCAGGAATATGAAAATAATGCAGTCTAAACTTTCAAACCCCAGTCATATAGACATTTAAATATGTACCTTTATTATCACTATGGAGTTTATGTTGCAAGAGAGAGCCTCATTTTTCACTCAGAAGACATGAATTCCAGAAAATAAATGGTAGAATAAATCCCTCTGGATTCTAGAAGGGAGGCAATTTTGGTTTTGTTTGCATTTTGTTGGGTATATTTTCACAAATACAAAGCATGCTATAGGTGTTAAGATTATATACTGAGGTCTGAAACACACAGATTCTATTTCTTGTTCCATTGTAGATTTTCTTTCTGACCATGAACATTAGTTACCGTGCAGCATGAAGAAAATGTAGGTAGGTACTTGGCCAAAGCAGATAAAGCACTCAAAAGGAGACATTAATCAGTACTAGGTTCTCCAAATAACCAAAGAAAGAATGTTATTTCTGGGAGATGATGCATCTAAAGCTGTGCAATAAAAGGTAAGAGAGAGGAGTATACTTACTTTTGGGGAGCTTAGGTTTCCAAATTAGGTTTGCACAAATGGGGACTTCTGCCTGCTTGGGATTCAGACACATCATTTCCTAAAGACAGACAGTTGAATGGCTAGAAATGTTGATCCTTAAAAAATGACTGGAGGAAATTACAGGGAAAATATCTGCTCAACTTAATTTTGAAACTTGGAACCAAGGATATTCCTGAGTTCCAAAGCAGGAAGAGTTCCAAGAACTGCTTCACCATCTCTGCAGGGAGTATGTTGAAGAACACACCTAAGACATCACCGGGCTGATTGAGGGACACACCTGGAAAAGAGAGTGATACAATCAGAATGGGAATCTGTATCTAAATTTTCCTGAAGTCCCAGTTTAGACAAGCTTTGAGGTATCAGAAACCCTTGCTTTGTGTTTCCTGTGTAAAATGGGGATAGCAGCCTTCCTTAGGCAGATTGTGTGATATCCACTTGTCAAAAAGTTTTCTGAAGAAATACAGGCCACATGAAAACCTGTCTACTTCTGCTTGATCATTCTAAGAACAATTTTGTCCTCTGTCAGCCTTATCACTTTTCATATCCAACAATTGTGTCCATCTTTCTTTGTGGAAGCCTTAATTTTCATTGCTCCATTCATTGTGTCAATGACTGATGTGTAACAATGCCCTCTACAGTTTTAGACACATTTGTTGACTTGTAGTTGACTTCAACTATATTTCTTCCACAGCAATCCAACCTGCATATATAGAATTAGACCTCAGTCATTAAGTCAAAGGAGTAACATTGAATGAGGCATCAGGACCTATTCTAGGTTTTTTCTCCAAGGGGCCTTTCTATTGCTTCGGTCATGCTTGCCATTCTCTTTGTCACTGAACTCCTTTCTGGGATTTGATCTTTGTGCTCTAATGAAGCACCTAGAAAGTAAACAGGAATGACTATTGCAGATCAGTGCAGTACCAGAAACAATTCTGACTCCTGCAGACACTGATTTGAGTACCTACTATGAAACAAACATGAAGTGTTTTGGTGAAAATCAAAAACTCTTATAAGGAGTGTCTTTAGACACTTTTTAAGAAGCATATCTTGGTCAATAAATTTCTGAGAAGATATTTATTTGCCTCCAGGTAAGTAGTTCAAAATGCTCCCAGATCACATGGTGTCAAAATTTGACGAGAAATTCTGCTTTGTTTGATTGGAGACATTGTCTGCTGAAATGTCATATTTTTCATTAAATGCAAAGCCAAACCAAGATGCAATCTGTAGTTATCACTATGGAACTTTGCACTCTCAGAAGAAAAAAGTACATCCAGGACTACAACATTATGGCCAGAGTCCAGGTTTTTTTAATACATTGTAGGAATGAAAATTATTCCTATGCTTCCATTGCTTACAGAATGTTTATGTAGCACTACTGAGGGTTACTAAGTGGAAGCAGGTGAAATGGCTCTTACATTTTGGTACCCTCAAATGGATTATAAGTATAAATGTGTCCAAAATATTGTTTTGGTCATTAAATGAACTTCATTGAAGGTTTTGTATAAAGATAAGAAAAAGAAAATAATTAGAGAAGGAAAATAGAGTTTTTCTCATTAAGATTTCTAAGAGTCTGAAAACCGGAAGAACTCCTGGAATGTAGCAAAGTTGTTCCAAAAAATCAGTTTCTTTGATCTATTCCTTCAAAATCTCTCTTTGAATTTGGTGAGTATGGTATTGATAATGTTTTTTGTAAGTTTGGCTCAGATTTGAATCTTTCTTGTCCGTGGAGGCTGGAGTGGTACACTGGGGAAAAACAAGAGATGGGGAAAAACAAATAATGGAGGGAGCCCAGTTTGCACTGCACTGATTTTCTCTCAGAGTGCATAAAGGTGAAAATGATAAGGGAGAATATTGTCCTCCTGGGAAAAAACCCAAAAATAAGCAAACAAAAAAAGAACCCCAAACAAAACAAAACAAAAATACAAACAAGAAAATAAATGAAAAAAACCCCAAAATCAAAACCTAGAAGTAACTAGGGATCTGGATGCAGAAATGGCATCAGGATGCAACTTACAGTGCAGTGCAAGAATTTGTCTCCCACCTTCTCCATCTTTCTCCAATTTTTCCATCCATGGTACATCAAAGGCACCATCAAAGCCTTAGGATTTAATGGGGAGGAAGATCAAAAAAAAGTAATTTATAACCCCTCTAATTACCAGATATAATTTTGATTTCAGGGAGAGCATAGAAAATTGGTTTTCCCCG